>NC_139022.1:124965116-125565116 GCF_964662115.1 Mustela nivalis | reverse complement strand
TTTAGTTGGCTTCTCAAGTTCATTACCTTGATGGGACTCATTTGGTTTGAATAAAAAACACATGCATTTGTAAGTATGGGTTAACATATACAACCTTTCCACCTAAAAAGAGAAAGTATATTACTTTTTACAACTATAAGCATTAATATGCAAAGGCACTTTTTCTATTTTTTTCCAGCTTTTTATAGCATTACTTTCAAACTATACCTGTCATTTTGAATTAGGAATATGTGTCAGTATTTGGAAAGAGTAACATGTTAAAGTATGGGCCCAACTCGTATGCTGTATATGTGAAGTTGTTAGCATATTCTGGCTTTCTGAATCCACCAAGTAAGTTGGCCAAATGGAAACATTAATTGGAATATGTGGGTGTGCTCTGATTCTTATGGTATATCCATCAAAATGACATGATTGGCCAAGAAAGCATATTTAGGATTCATATGTTTTAATTACAAAATATAATTCTCCATGGATCTCATTTTAATATAAATTATATAAATTATTATAAATTATAATTTTATTATAAATAAGCTCTGTTTATTATTGCAGTTCTTTAAAACTCTGATAATTAGCACATTTAGATGTCATTTATTTTAATATGGGGCATTTACTTTTTTAGGGATTTATCATAAATGCAAAAGAGATCAAGAAAAGAGAAAAGTTTCATGGTTATGTCATAATTTATCAATGTAAATAGCGAACTCCTAATTTTTGATGGAAATAATCACTGTATTTTTTTTAAAATTTCCACTATTAATTATTTAACCAGTCAGGACACAGGGACTGTTTGAGATATAATTTGTCTTTCCGACAAAATCCAAGTAACTATACTTCTAAAAGTGAAAGTTAGAGCATGTTTTTTATTTGTTTATTTTGTAAAGTTTTACTTGGGGACCAAATTTATTTTCACTAACAGCAGTGGAAAATAAAGTGCTAAAAGGGCATGAGAAAGAGAGATTGAATGTGAGACTGACGATTTAACAGAAATACTCACTTGAGAATTTTAGACAAGCATCAAAACCTGTGGGAAGCTCTAAGAACGATTTTGGTTTACATATTATTATGATGCTCCCTACATTTCTGCTAGCAAATATATGTATGTTTTAAATCACAGGCCATATTAAAAGCCCAATTCACACTGGTATTTACTTGGTTATCAGGGCTGTACTAGCATAAAAAGAATGTTTATTGTTCCCAATCATGTGCCCTGAAAAACTGTCTTTATAATAATGACAAGCAAGACTATCACACTTTACACAGGGCAGTCTGGAATGTGCACAGTTCTTGCCTTGATATGTGATGTTCAATTAAAACAAAAATCAGAGATCCTCTGAAGGATAAGACTTATTTTTGTATTGTGTCTGTCAACTTGTTCCTGCATGCAAACAGTCTCTTTCTTCCCCTTTATGTCTCTGCCCTACTATATAAAAGGATTGATGTAGGTAATAAACCTGACCTACTTCCTAGATTTAAAACTGCATCTGTCGGTAACTTGCTAAAGAGTTTGAGCTCTGATGAGCTAATCAAGGCTTATACTGTCACCCCAATAGGGCACACATGGAGTCATAAAATGTTTCACCCTATTATGTGTAAGTTGGAATAAAAGGGTATTAGCACACTGTCAGCACAAATGCTTCTAGAGTTCTTTTTCTTGAGGAAACTGATCTCCTCTTAAGACACAGGACCAAAGTAAAGAACTGGACACCTAAAGCACCATTATCTACCTACTTTCTTATAGGAAAATACACATAAACATTTCTCAGTCCTGATGAGTAAGAAAAATAGAAGTGCACATATGATTTTTAAAAACAGACACATCCTAGGATATAGTCAGCAGCTTAAATAAGAAACAAAAGAAATGCTTTAATTGGCCTTTTTGGATACACGGCACACATCACTTCTTAAATAGAATAAATCTCCTGTATGAGTGCTTATTTATTTTTTTTATCACTTATTAGATGAAATACCAGTGGACTAACTAGGCTGCTGGCTAAGCTGGATCCTGAACCATGATCAAAATTAATCATGCAGTCTGGAATTTAGTGACAAGCGTTCGAATGCCACATTGAAAATGGCAGCATCTGCTTAATACCATGAGCCCATTCAACACTGGTGTATAACAGCACTGAGATAGGAAATGTTTCTGCTTGAAAGTAGAATAAGTATTTATACAATTAAATGATGAAAAAATGAACTTTAAAAGTGAAGAATTTTAGAGATTGTTAAATAATATTATTGAAATTAAATTGTTAAAATTGTTACCCTGTTTGAGAAAAGAAAGTGAAATTGTTCCCTAGGAGTTTACTGATTATAGATCCTTACCTACATTTGGTTCAACCCATTAAGTATCCATGGAGACATTTAGACAGCAAGTGTTTGTATATATTAGGCAAGGTTTGGGTAATTAATAAAAATAAGGTGTGAAACTATTAACAGGGAATTAATACTAACCTATTCTTCCCTTCCATTCTCCAATCTTGAATAAATATAGACATTATATAAAAGATAATGAATTAAATGCTTATGCTACAGATTAAACTTTAGAACAAAGCAATTAATTTATCTTCTTTTTGCTATAAACATAAACTTAGTTCAACATGGGAAATGTCTACTTTCCCTATACAGTCGGTTCTGTAATGCAACATGTTTATTTCTAAACATTACTTTGCAAAATCACAAAATAAAACTGAGGAACTTATGAGGGAAATGTGGTTAGGTACAACACTCAATAACTTTATTATTGACATAATATTCTAATTATGATCATGATTAACATTAGAAATAGGAACCCAATAAAAACAGTAGCACAATTTTATACATATTAAGTGGTTAAGAAATATGTTGAGACCACAATAAGTATGGTACTTCGTCTCGAAAAAAACCTGAAGTGGAAGTGCTCATGGGAGCGGGTGTCAGAGGATTTGGATGGAGGGTTATCTTATAAGAAAAGCTATAACACCATACAACGATGGGTAGATGTGTCTCCTATCAGAGGCAGCAAGCAATGGTAGCTGGTAGATGTTTGACTGTGCATCTTGTGTATCACAATAAAACTTGGGTCAGCTGGGCCCAGTTTTTTGTAATCACCTAGCATTTCACCCAAATGAAATAGCACATAAGTAAACACAATTTATATTACACTCATTATTCCCTAGTGTATAATTGCATTGGACCAAATTTACATTTTTAAAACAAGTGTTATAGCATAACTGACTAAACTGGAATCAGTGAAAATTTTGCTTATAAATTATATACTCATTATGTCATCAACCTGACTTGACAATATTCTAATATTCAGAAATGTATTTCTATGGAACACACTTTTCCTTATACTGAAAGTTTGTACTAGACAGAATTCGGGGGGATTTTGCACTTTTGGCTTTCTCAGGTCCACTTACAGTCCACCCTATTTGAAGGATAATTGTATTTGACAAATCATTCCAAAATTAGTCTCGAAAGGTACTTTTACAAATTGGAATCTGTTAAGAATAATCAATGAATAAGGAAAAGAGTTAATGTTAATTAAATACATACTATGTATCAGAAATAGTACTACAAATTCTAACTGAATCGTATCATTTGTTGAACAACATGGTTGTTTGGTTTGCTAATAGACCCATTTTACAGAACTGTTCACTACAGCTTTGAAATGGATAAGTGATTTCTCAAATTTCATGTAACACATAAAAACAAGGCTACTTATTTTAGTATTCTGATTCAGACTCTTTAGCACAAGCCACTTAGAGATAATTTTAAGTTCTTGGCTTGGAGATTTGAGAGGAAGAGACTATGAAGTCTCCCCTCCCTTAACTTATCACTTCTGTATAGTAGAACATTATGTCTATTAACAAATTTATTATCCTTTATATCTGTTGTGTGGTTTTAGTTTGTTTCAGAGAATTTAGGAGACCACATGTAGAGATGCTTAATCATTATCCTTCCTTTAATTCAGAGGAAAAGATGTCCCTTGAGTCAAGAATCTAATTAGCCTGGGTGTGGCGTGGAAAGAAGAACATTGCAAATATATATTCTATTCCAGGATGGTAGAGTTGTGGTCCAATAGGAGATCTTCAGTTGTTACCCATTCTTGAAGAAGCTGATAGAAATTATAAACTCTCTTTTCTGTTAAGGGCACAGACACTTGATTAAAGCCCCTTAAAGTAATGTATCTCTCACTCGCCTCCATCATTCAACAGCATTATCCTCAAGTGCTGCTTGCTTAAGCACTGAGGGGTGGCATGAGGGAGGAAGGCAATTGTAGATTTGGCCTGAGCAAAAGTTGGTTTTCTGCCCAGGAAAGTTACCTGGCGATGGCTAATTCCCAGCTCTATGATGTCTTATTTTTCTCTTTTTGAGGCTTCATTTCTTTTATTCTAACCCTTTCTCTACCCATAAAGTATCACTTAGAAAAATACAGCAGGTGCTCTGAGCCTGTTTGTCAAAAAATACAGATGATTTTATTTGGTTGCTAGATTTTGTAAGCGAAAATACAGGTCATAGAGTTAAATCTGACTTTCAGATGCACAACAAATAATGTTAGAGTACAAGTATATTCCATATATTTCATGAGATAAACTTACACTAAAAAAATCATTTTTAATCTGAAGCTCAATTTTAATTGAGGGTCCTGTGCGTCATAGACCATCCCTCCATTTATAAGTAATATATTCCAAGAGGCAGGTGTCCTCAGCAGGGCCCTCTGACAGCCTTGCTTTAAAGATTGCCTTGTTTGACAAGCCATTGTCATTTCTTTAAATTAATTGAAAAAAATTAGTTAAATGTTTTGCTTCGGCTTCAGCCCCTTAGGACTCATAATATCCTATGAGAAGGGTTGTCAGCATCTTGAATTATTGCCTAGCTTCCATAGAGTAGATAAAGACAGAGTTTTAAGAGCTTTTGTTTCCTCTCCTGAAATTGAAGATAGATTCAAACATTCTTTATGTGTACGTTTTTGAATGTCTCTGTGGAATAAAAGATTCCATATTATTTGACCCTTCTATGTTTCTGTCTCGTGTCCAACACAGTCATGCTGGTATTTTCCCGAACGAATAAAGAACAAAGCCTCAATGTATGGCAACCAGGACAAGTGAAAATTTCTCTATCAGCTCCGATTTAGCTAAGCCTATTGCACCTAAATGTCTCTTTTCAAGATTTTCAATCTTGGTCTTCCAAAAATATGCATCAAATAATGAACTTTAGAAACCCATTCTTTCTCTATGGCATTTATTCATGCGATAAAGCCCACAAAGCTATCTTTAATTATTACTGTATAGGATATCCCGTTATCTTTAATTATCACTGCCGAATGGTTGCAAAATCAAATACTGCTGGCAATCAAGAGTCATTATACAATAGCATGATTGCATCTGTTCATATTAACAGATAAGCACAGAAAATCAAAACAGTGTCTGATTTAACCACTAAAACTGTCTGAACAAAATATTGTATCTAGCGCTCTTAATATCTTGTGGTGACTTTGATCTGATTAAAATCCAAAGAAACATAACCACAGATGCAAATGTTCTGGTGTCTCTGAAATTAATATTGCTGAATTTCACTGGACTGAATTGCTGGAATCCTAGTGAAGCAGAAGTGATTATAGGCACAGTATAAACTTATGATAGGAGGATATCTAAATCTCTGAGGCCGCAGGTGCAGGATTATAGCAAAACCCCAGTGAAACATTCAGTGTTCTGTCTAAATACCCCAGTACAAAATTAATTAGGCAGTTGATCACATAATAAAGCTATGATGGATGATCTAATGGAAACTAGCATCTCAGAGTCAATAACGAACTTGATTCTCTTATTAGATGCAGCTGATTTTCAGTACTGCCATTTACAAGATTGTGTGCATAATAGAAGATAAAAAAAAGAGGGGGTTCTATTTTGAAAATGAGAACTCAGTTACAGTATTTATCTCTGTTGGAAACTATAATATGTAAGCAATGTAGAATTTGTAGATAGACATATCTGCGAGTAATTCTCTAAGATACTTGCCTGAAAAGCACATCAAAGAACAGGGAAATAATGAGACAGGCTCCAGCTGTTGGATTCCTACAGCTTTTGATTTGTGCTCTACTAGAAACTCCAGGTTTTGATCCTGTGTTGATTATTTCCATGGTACTGAAGTTGATTTGTGCATTATTTAAAAACAGACAGTAGGCAGCAAAACAAGGAAGAGTTTGCAAACTACATCTTAAAGGACATTTTGTTTCTGTCTTGTCATTTCCAGCATTCCACTTAGGGGCTCTGGTGATGTGCATGGCTACCTGTAGAGGAACATACATTAAAAATGGAGAAGGTACAGAACAGAGCCAATCAAAGGTTTTAAAAAGAAATCAGGAAGATATTGCACCTAAAGTGACCATGGCATTCCGGGACTAGGGGATGTAAGAGTGCCACATGGTCCATGTTGATTTTCAATTCTGTAAAACCATGCAAATGATTATGAGGGTGCGAACAGCTGCCCACTTTGAAGTGAGGAATATTTACTCAGCATAGAAACCGGGTGGTTAAAAATTACTGAAAATTCTGTCAGCACTGGGTAGTCCTCTTCTGAGGCATGGCTTCGAGAAGACCTTGCTGAAAAGGCAGTCCATTTTTGAAAAAGTTCATTCGTTGTTTCCTCCAACCTATGTTTTATTTCCTAATAAAAAACAATGTGAATTTTTGCAAATTTGGTAATACGGTTTTCTGGAGAACTCTGCCCAAAGTGTTTTTGTGTTCTGATGGTAACAGAGTAAATAGATCAAGGAAGAGCCTGTGATTTCTGCTACTGTTTGACTTTTTGGTGATTTTTTTTTTTTTATCTGGTGTTTTTTTTGTTTGTTTGTTTTGGTTTGGTTTTTTGTGGTTGAAAGCACTATTATACAAGGTGAGCTGTTGTTTGGTTGCACTGCTCTTGAGAAAAGAAATCCAGCTGTCAAGTGACTTAATTTGGTTGTCTGTGAGCTCCTTTCAGCCGTTCTTCCTTCTTTCCTTCTTGATCTTACCTCCCTCCGTGGGCACAGATCTACAAACACATGTACACAAGAAACATTGGAACAGCTGCTTTGTGGACCAGTGAGAAATTCTTTAAGGTTATTTTTAGAGAATCCCTCACACCTGATCAGCTTATTGACTCAGAGAGATATCAATAATCAATATACAACTCTGAGAGTCTCTTGGAGGTCACTGTTTGATTTGACATTGACTCAACCTTCTTCTTATCAATAATCACTTCCTCCCTCCTCATTTGGTCTCTCTTGGCTAGGTTGACAATATACAGTACTTGGAGACTTCCTTAATCAAAGGCAATGTAAGAATTATAGTGGAGATTTCTATGTTCATAGGTATAAGTCAAGAATATTTTTAGAGTTGTAGCTATACCTGGGCTCATGTAAAATAACACACATTTTAAGACAACTTTCTTATATTCTAAAAGTTCTATATGGAGCTAAAAGCACTGAAGCAATGCAGTCAGAAAATCTGAAATAAAAATATTCAGAAACATTTAAGAAAACAATGAAGTCACATGGCATTTAATAGAAAATTGTTTGTTCCAATAACATAGATATAAATGAAGATTAGTATCATTTTATTTATTTTTTAAAGATTTTTTTTAAAGATTTATATATTTGTTTGAGAGAGAGAGAGAGCCTGAGCAGGAGGAAAGGGGAGAGGGAGAGAGAGAGAGAGAAAGAGAGAGAGAGAGAGTCTCAGGCAGCCTCCCCAATGAGAGCACAGCCTGACACAGGGCTCAATCTTAAAACCCTGAGTTCATAAACTAAGCCAAAATCAAGAGTCAGTCACTTAACTGACTGAGCCACCCATGTGCCCAAAAGATTTTACTTTTTAACTAATCTCTGTACTCAATGCAGGGCTTGAACTAACAACCCTGAGACCGAGAGTTGCATGCTCTACAGACTGAGCCAGCGGACATGTGGTAGACTCAGTTGGTAGAACATGTGACTCTTGATCTTGGGGTCATAAATTCAAGCCCCACATTGGGTGTGAAGATTACTTATAAAAAGAGTTAGATGAGCATAGTTTTATAAGACTTCAAATAACAGGACAGATAAGAAGAGATTAAAACCTATGCTAAGTTGAGAAAGAAAAATAAATTTGAAAAATTCCCTAGAAGCAGTAAAAAACCAAAAACCAAAAACCAAACAACAACAACAACAACAATAACCCTCTCTCTGAACTAGTGAGTCTGTCCTGTCTTGATTGATAACTACAAAAGATATCTAGGCAGCTTTTTGAAATAATTTAATCATACAATAAATAGGTATTTTTAAAAGAAAAATATAAAATGCAGAGAAGAAGAAAAGAAGAAATAAAAATCGCAAAAAAAAATCACAAAAGAGAAAAATAAGATTACATATTTTCTTTAGAGTTTTGCATAGTTTGCAAACACAGAGAAATTATTAGTCAGATTGGCTAGGTTACACAGCAGTGACAAATTCCCAAATTGCAGGGCTTACAGAACAAAGGTTTGTTTCTAATTTACATCATATGTCTAATGCAGGTTGGCAGGCCTTCTGCTTCCCATAGTCTCTCAGAGTCCCAGTCTGTGTAAGGCTACACCATATTATAGCTAAAGTATTTGAAACACATGGCCTCCAAGTTTGCTGCGGTCGATTAAGAGAAGACAGGAGGCTCGTGCAGGATGTTTATAAGATCTAAGCATATAAATGGTTTATATTACTTCTGCCACATGGTCCCAAATTTACTGCAAAATAAATTGACAAATATAGTCTTTCTAAATGCCCAGGAGAAGTAAAATGAAATAAAGAATTGGAACAATACAGACTTGTTTCTGTCTCCACCCACATGCCCAGTTTTGGACAAAATTTGAATCATTATGTTTTATAGTTTAGCTTTATTTGAATTAATGAATTATGAATATATGTTTCCAATGTGTGCAGAATATTCATCATGTAAATATTGCACCCTTTACACGATGTATTTTTTTTTTTTTACTGTTGTAAATTGAAATTCCACATCATTTTTATGAAAAGCATAACAGTAAGGTTGTGGCTAAGAGTGTGGCTCTTCTGTCAGAAAGACCTAAATTTGAATCTATATCCCCTTTCCTCACCAGCTATGTGACTGGAGGAGATTCATTAAGCAACTCATGTAGATTCAGTGTTCAATTACATGGAAACAATAATGCCTTTCTCATTTACTACCTTGAGGACTCAGTAAGATAAAGGAAGTTCTTAGTTCACAGCTAACTATTAAGAGTATAAGCCCAGAATAAATGACAATATCAGAGGCCTTTATGATGATGTTGGTGATGGCTAGTGTTACTACATAGATCTCTTGCACGGACACAAGCACAGGAGTTGAGGCGAAGAGATGTACTCTAATACAGCAAGTCTGGGGCTTACATGAATTTTGCCACAATTTAATCCTGAAGAGAAGAATCATCTATATTGCCAGTGTATCCACATACATTTTTTGGATTAGCTTATATTTGGATGCAACTTTTGTGGTTTCAAAAGTATGGAACAGTACCATAATTGTATATGGGGATCACCCTGCACTGTTCTTCCATAGCTAGCCACAGCTCTGGGAGAGAAAGAAAACGTAAGCCATTTGGTGCTTTATTTTTTTTAATTTTTTTAGTTTTGTAAAGATTATATTTATTTATTTGACAGACAGAGATCACAAGTAGGCAGAGAGGCAGGCAGAGAGAGGAGGAAGCAGGCTCCCCGCTGAGCAGAGCAGAGCAGAGAGCCTGATGCGGAGATCGATCCCAGGACCCTGAGATCATGACATGAGCCAAAGGCAGAGCCTTTAACCCACTGAGCCACCCAGGCACCCCAACCATTTGGTGCTTTAAAACAAACAACCAAACCCTGAATCACAAAGACATGTCTGTAAGGATGTTTATAATAGCAGTATTTATAATTACAAAGACATGGATACCATATAAGCAGTCTTCATTGGTAGTAAATCAAATTATAAAACATAATACTAAATAGAATATAATACAGCCTGGCAAAAGGAAAAGGCTAATTTGTACTTCATCTATTTATATAGAAAGATTTCCACAATACTATATATTGTTTTCTGTGTCTCCTGTGTGTGGTTCCTCTTATTCTTTATTTACTGCCTTCCTTTGCATAAAGTGAATATTTTCTGTTGTAGTTCCCACACATCTCCAACAATACTCTGTCTTCTCAGTCCTTGTTCATGTGCGCCATTCTAATAGGTGTGTAGTGGTTTCACATGGTAGGGTTTTTTTTTTAAGTTTTTATTATTGAAGTATAGTTGACACAAGATGTTATATTAATTTCAGGTGTACAATATAGTGATTTGACAGTTGTAAACATTATGCAGGGCTCATCACAGTATAGTTATCATCTGTCACCATACAATGTTATTACAATATTATTGACTATATTCTCTATGATGTACTTTTCATCCCCATACTTTATTTAATCTATAACTGGAATTTTGTACCTCAACCTCAAAAACAGTGCAGTTTTAATTTATATTTCCCTAATGAAATGAGGTTTAACATTTCCATATACATATATATATATATGATTACCTATTATATAGGGCGTGTGTGTGTGTGTGTGTGTGAGTTATGTGTATCTGTTTGTCTCTTTTAATGTTGGACTGTTTGGTTTTGGATCAGTGAGTTTTGAAAATTATACATCCAAATATAAGTCATTTATCAAAAATACAGTTTGTACATATTTTCTTCCAGGATGAAATTTGTCTTTACATTCTCTTTTGAAAATGTCTTTCGAGAAGTTTTTGGTTTTTTTGAAGTATAATTTTTTTGTGTGTCATTTTATGAAATATACTTTTGATATCATAATCAGGAGACATTTGCCAAAGCTAAGGCCAGAAAATTTTCTTTTTAACACATTTGCAGTTTTAGGATTTACATTTATGTTTATAATCCTTTTTGACTTAATTTTTATATATAGTAAAACATATGTTGTAGTTTTGTTTTGTTTTGTTTTGTTTTACTTTGTTTTGAATATGGAATTCCCAAAGATCTAGTACCATTTGTTGATGACTGCTATCCTCTCTCCACTAAATTGTCTCCGTACCTTTGTCAAAAAGCAGTTACCATAGTGTAAATCTATTTCTGAAGACTTTAGTCTGTTCCATTTATTTATTTGTCTTTTTTTGTGTTTTGTTTTCTTTTTTGTTGTTTTGTTTCATTTTGGGGTGTGTGTGTGTGTGTGTGTGTGTTTTGCTAATAGTACCCTGTCTTAATTCTGTAGCTTTATAATGAAATCAAAGAATGTTAGCCTACAATTCTGTTTTTTTTTTTCTTAAGTTGTTTTTTTCTTTAGGTCCTTTGCCTTTCCCTGTGAATTTTTTTGTCAGTTTTTGAGTTTCTATAAGAAAAGCCTTATAACTTTATTTGGGAGGCATTGAATCTATAGATCAAATTGGGAATTATTGATATCTTACCAATATTGAGTCTTCTAAACCTGAACACAATATATCATTCTAATTATTTAGTTCTTTCATTTCTTATAGCAATATAGTTTTTAGTTTTCTGTGTATAGATCTTTTATATCTCTTGTCAGGTTTATCTCTAAGAATTTTATATTTTGATGCCAATTCAAATAATATTGTTTATTTCATTGTTTTTGCTAGTCTATAACAATGCACTTTTTAAAAATATTGATCTTATATCCTACCATCTTGCCAAAATCACTTATAAATACTTTAACATTTTTTCTATCAAATTTTCAACAGAGACTACCATATCATATGAAAATAACAATCATTTTTACTTATATTTTCCTGCTTTATAGTACTGGCTCGACTCTCTAGTGAAGTATTTAAAGGAAGTAATATGATTAGACACCTCATCTTGTTCCTGATCTTAGGATGGAAGCATCCAGTCTTTCATCATTACTATTATATTAACTATGGGGTTTTGTAGACATACTTTTCCTGGCTGAGGACATTTCCTGCTATTTCTGATCTGGTAAAATTTATCATCAAGTAATTATGATAACTTTACAAATTTGTTGAGATTTTTATGTACTTTGGTTCTCTTTATCAAACATATATCTGGAATAAAATCCTTTTAATAAATTTTTAGATTTGATTTTATAAAATTCTATTAAGAAATGTTTTCACCTATAATTATTAATAATATGGATTTGTAGCTGTCTTTTCATGTAATGCCTTTGTGCCCTTTTTGTATCAAAATAATGATGGCTTGCTTCATAAAGTGAATTGGAAAACATTCTTTTTTTTTTTTTTTAATGATCTTGGAAAAATTTGTGCAGAATTTGCTATTACTGCCTCCTTAAATGATTTTTAGAATTAACCAGTGAAGTCATCTAAACCTGGAACAATAAATTCAAGTTCTTTAATGGATTTAGGGTTCTTCAGGTTGTTTTCAGGTGAGCTTTGGTACTTTGTCTCTTTCAAAAATTTTGTCTTATTTCTCTAAGTTGTCAAATTTTTGGCTATGTTCTCTTATTATACTTTAAATATCTGTAGAAATTATAGTGATGCCATCTCTCATTCATGAGCTTGGTGATTTCAGTCTTCCCTTTTTATTCTGATTAGTCTACCTAAAGGTTTATCAGGTTTATTGATCATTACAAAAATAAGCTTCTGGTTTCATTAATTTTCTCATTTGTTTTCTATTTCACTGATCTCCATTTTGATCTTTATTAATTTCTTTTTTTTTCTGCTTACTTTAATTTGCTCTTCTTTTTCTAAATTCTTAAGTTAGAAGTTGAGGTCTTTTAAGACCATTCACGTTTTTAAATATGAACTTTTAGCACTATAAATTGGCTACCCCAAATCTCTGAAACAGTTTGTTTTTATTTTTATTCAATCCAAAGTATTTTCTGATATCCCTTTTGATATTTGCTCTGACCCAGTTTATTTAAAAGTGTGTTTTTGTTCCTAAGTATTTTGAGTTTATCTGAATTTATCTCCAAATATTTCTGTTATTTGGATAGTATTTGTATAACTTGAATACTTTTAAATTGACTGAGGATCATTTTTAGGTCCAATATGTACCCTCTCTTGGCACATATTTCATGTGCACTTGGAAAAAAACTGAATTTTCCTGTTGCAGAGAGCATTTCCTAAACGCTGTTAGTTGCTATCTGTTTTCAATTGTTTTATAACTTTACTGATTCTCCTTCCACGTATTCTACAAATTGAGAGAGCTGTATTGTGATCTTTGACTGCAAGTATAGTTTTGTCTATTTGTCTTTGTTGTTCTATTAATTTTTGCTTCACATGAACTTCTCTTTTTAGGTACATAAAATTTATCATAGTTACATCTTCTTAATGAATTGACACTTTATCATTATCGGGGAAAAAAACAATTTTATCACTGAAAATATTCTTAACCTGTAATAAATTTGTTTTATATTAAACAGCTACTCCAATTGTCTTTTGAGTAGTGCTGGCATTATACATCTTTTGTCATTCTTTTACTTTACATATGTACCTTTATAGTTATTTCTTTGTATTTTAAGTGTCTTTTTTATACACATCTTCTGGTGGAGTATTGCTTTTGTTTTTATCTACTCTTACAATCTCATCCTTTTTGGGAGGATATTCAGAACATTTACATTTAGTGTGATTCATGATCTAGTAAGATTTAAGTCTATCATCAATCTGTCTATTCTGTATGTGTCCCATCTGTTCTTTTTGCCTCGTATTATTTTTTTTCCTGCCAATATTGGACCAATTGAATATATTTTATAATTCAAATTTATCTCCTTTATTTGGTATATTAACTAAAACTCATTGTTCTGTTATTTTAGCGATTTAGGGTATATAATTTACGTTTTGACTTATCACAGTTTACCAATAATTTTTATTTTCTGTCTAAAGAACTTCCTGTAATAGTTTTTGTAGGGCATATCTGGTAATAAAGAATTCTTTCAGCTTTTGTGTGTCTGAAAATGTCTTTACTTCACCTTTGTTTTTGAAAGAAAGTTTCACCAGATATAGATTTTTAAATTATATCTTTCCCCATTCCCTTACCCCTAGGATTTTTAAAATGTTGCACCACTATTTTTGGGGGTACAGGTTTTTTTCTAACCAGAAATCTTCAGTCATCATTATATTTATTCCTCTGTAATTAGATTGTCTTCAGAATTTCTTTTTATTACTGGTTTGAACACTTTGATTATAACGTGTATTGCTGGAGTTTCTCCATCTCTTGTGTTTGAAGTTCATTGTGATTTTTAGAACTGAAGCTTTATAGTTTTCAATAAATTTGGAGAAATTTGGTCATTATTTTTCAAACTTTCTTTTCTCTCTTATTCTCTTTTACATTTATTAGGTCACTTGCAGTTGCCTCACAGTTATCTCTCTAGTTGTTTTTGTTGTTTGTTTGTTTCTTGTTTTGTTTCTGCTATCATTGATTTTTGCTTCTTTCAGTGTTTAATTTTAGATTATTTCATCACTGTGTCTTTAAGTTTTTCTGCGTGTGTGTGTGTGTGTGTGTCTACTCTGTCATTAAGCCCATCCAGGCTACTTTAAAATCTTATACACTGGAGTTTTTACCTTTAGGATTTAAATTTCTTGATATCTTCTATGTTTGTAACCAATTTTTGAATATATGGAAGATAATTTAAATGACTACTTTAATAACTTTTTCTATAGATTGCAATATCTATGTCTGTTCTGGTTTAGTTTAATTAATTAGTTTAATTCATGGGCCATATTTTTTCTTTGTACTTTTGTTCTTTTTTAGTAATTTATATTTGGATGTCAGACACAGTGAACTCTATTTTGTTGGGCGTTAGCTTTTATTTGTTTGTTTGTTTCACTATAAATATTATTTAGTTTTATTCTGGGATGTAGTTAAGTTACTTGGAAATATTTTGGTTTTCAAGTGTCATAGTTTTAAGGTTCTTTAGTTGGACCAGAGCAATGCTCAGCCTTGGGGTAATTATTCTACACTACTGCGGAAAGATCATTCTATTTACTCTACTCAGTGCCCCACAAATCGTGGAAAAAGCACTACTCCCAGCCCTGTGTGACGATTCCTTTTGGGCCGTTCCTTCTCCATCCTCAGGTAGTTTCTTCTCATGCATTCACTGATCAGCACTTAGCTAAATACTCAGAAGGAACTCTACGGATTTCTGGAGTTTTCTTTGTGTTGACCTCTGTTACTCTCATCTGTGAATTTGAGTCACCACCTTGCATCTGCTACAATCTTAAACTCTATCTCTCCAACCAAAGAGTCCCTCCTCTGGACATTGCCTGGATTCCCTCTCCTTGTTCTGCATCCCAGAAATTGTCTCAGTAAGGTTGGGTAGTTGCTGTGGTCTGAATATTTATATCCTCTAAAATTCATATATTAAGATCTAAATGCCCAAAGTGATAGTAATAGCAGGTGGGCCTTTGAGAGGTAATAGGATATGAGGACAGAGCCCTCATGAATGAATTAGTGACTCATAAAAGAATCCCAAGAATGCTTCCTTGTCACTTTCACTGTGTGAAGGTATAATGAAAAGTCTACTGTCTCTTATAGGGTCCTCACCTGACATGGCTGGCATCCTGATATTGTACTTCCAGGCTCCAAAACTATAAAAATAAATATCTTTTGTTTCTAAGCTACCCAGTCTGTAATATTTTGTTATAGAAGCCATAAAAGTTAAGATATTAGCCACAAGTCTCAGCTCATATGTTTCTCATCTCTCAAGGATTACTCACCAAGCCTGATATCTAGTATCTTAAAATTTTCTTCTTCACATATTTTGTCAGTTTTAGGTTGTTTCAGTAGAGATTGTAAATACATTCCTTATTATTCCATCTTGGTCAGAGGTGAAAGTCCTATTTATTTGTACTTACATGAGAAAGTTTTGTAAAAAGTAAAACAGTATGGATTAATACAGTAGAAGTCTCCATTTAGTAC
The DNA here is from genome assembly GCF_964662115.1 of Mustela nivalis. Classification (NCBI taxonomy): domain Eukaryota; kingdom Metazoa; phylum Chordata; class Mammalia; order Carnivora; family Mustelidae; genus Mustela; species Mustela nivalis. The sequence goes on along the minus strand of NC_139022.1, from coordinate 125,549,243 downwards.
TCTGAAATGTCAGTCCCCTTCTCAGAAATAACCACTGTTTTGTATCTTTAAAGACTATTCCCAATACATGTGTGTGTATGTATATATATATATACATACACACACACACATATATATATGCACACATATATATACACACACATACATATATATACACACATGTATATATATATATATACACATATACACATCTATATATATAGATGAAATAAATGTAGATATAAATATATCTTCACATACAATAATGTATTTGATGTGGGTATTTTCAAAACAAATAATCCCATACCTTTCATATCACTCAAAAACCTGCTTTTTTATCCAATGATGTGAAACATTTCCATTCCCATACATAGAAGTCTACCTCATTCTTTTGAATTACTTCAGTAATAGCAAAATAGTCTGTTTAATAATTTATACATTGATTAAGACTTGTTTTTTGTTTTTGTTTTTGTTTTTGTCTTTAATTTTTTCCTCTACTGAAATGATAGGTGCAATGAGTGGACTTTTATATTCCTCTTTGTGCAGCTGTACAAATATTTCTGTAAGACAATGCAAATAGAGTTTCTAAGTTAAGAGGTAAGCGTGCTTTAAAATTTGATAGATAGTATCAACTTGCCCTCTAGAATGCTTCACAACAAAATTGTGTATATCAAAGAACCTCTTCCTTATTTTTTTCTCAGCTCTTGTTAATATGTAATATTTAAAAATGTAATCAATCATATAAGTGTAAAATGTTTTATTTTAATTTCTGTAGTTACTGGAAAGGTCAAGCATATTTTCATATGTTAACTATTTATATTTTCTTTCCTGTGAACTACTTCTTCTTATCCTTTGACTATTTTTACAAAGATATCTGTTTTAGTGATTTGTGAGTGATTTGTGTGGGGGGGGATGTGGGTGTGTTTATAAACTTTTCTTAAAGATTATATTTATTTATTTGTCAGAGAGAGAGAGAGAGAGAGCACAAGCGGGGGATTGGCAGACAGAGGGAGAAGTAGGCTCTCAGCTGAGCAAGGAGCCCAATGCAGGGTCGACCCTAGGACACTGGAATCACGACCTGAGCTGAAGGCAGATCCTTAACCAACTGAGCCCACTCAGGTGTCCCTGTTTATAATCAACAAAGTGTCTCATTTTGGAGAGGAAAATACCTGAAGCCCATATATATATATATATATTAAGGCTATTTCCCATATCCCACATCTGCACCTTCCATAAACTACCCTATCTCTCACCTTAGCCAAGTCCAGGGAACTGGCCCTTTTTTTGTTCCATTCTCATTGGTCTTTTAGTCTATATATTGTGTAATAAAGATTACTTTTATCTTTCACACACTAAACTTTAATAACAACCTTATTCTGTTTTTTTTTTAATTTCTGCATGTATATATGGATAGAAATTAGATATTGTGGTTAATCTGGAAATTTGGACCAGCTTAAGGCCGTTTTATGACCACTTAGTCTGAATTGGAAATGTGGTAAGTAAGGCAGGCTCTGGAATCCAGATTATATTTTATATTTTTTCTTTTGTAAATGGAAGAACCATGGCTATTGACCAGTTTATACAACTTGAATAGAATGATGTAGGAATTATTATCTGATACCCTACTTCTGAGAATATAGGCCAGACTGGGTCAATTTATCAAGGAAGAAATAGAAATTCTTACTTTTTAATTTTAATTGTAACCATCAAGATAGTTACAATTAGTACAAGGTAGTTACAATGCCTCAGGAAGATTGAGGCAGATTCATAATACAAGTGAAAACCCTTAACTGGTTAGGTCTGACTGGTTATATGAACATAAAATAATTGGCTTCAATTTCTTTGACTTGACAAGGTACATAATAGAAGATTCTTGCAGTGACTATTTTTTCACTCACTAGAACTGCTGGTCTTTTCATGTGGGTTTTCCTGGTGAGCTCCTTGAGAATGGAAGACTGCTTCATCACTCTTTGAATCCCTCTCAGCCTTTGGCACAGTGCCTTCCATGTCTCTAGGCACACTACGCTCTGGAAACTGTTGACGGTTATTAAAGAACAGTATTTGAGATGTGGCTGATATTGACAATAAAAATAATAGTAATAATAATAACTAGAATTGAGTTCATGTTATGTATTAGGCAGTGGCCTAACTGCTATTTCACTGCTTTTTTATATTTTATTTATTTTTATACATATTTTGTTTTTTTAAAGATTTATTTATTTATTTATTTATTTGAGAGAGAGAGAGAGAGAATAAGCAGGGGGAGGAGTAGAGGGAAAGTGAGTGAGAGAATCTCAAGCAGACTCCCTGCTGAGCATGGAGCCTGATGCAGGGCTAGATCCCATGACCCTGAAATCATTACCTGAGCTGAAATCAAGAATTGGATGCTTAAACCAACTGAACCACCCAGGCACCCCAATTCATTGCTTTTAAAAGTGGGTAAACTGTGGCACATAAAGGTAAGGCAGAGGTTGGGCCTAGATTCTGACCCAAGCATGCTGACACAGTATGCTGGGCTCTAGTTGCTGTGCTATGTACAATTCCAAGTCCAATGTGTATAATTTTATAAATTACTGCTTCGTTTGCAAGTTTCTTACCTTCTACTAGTCCACTAGCTCATTGATGTTGGGTGTCCATCTTATTTATTTTTGTTCTTCCAGGCTGCTGCACAGTGTTTCTGGCACAGAAGAAGCTCTTAATAAATAATATTAAAGTAGTAATTGAATGAATGTCATGCCCTTCTACCAGAACCTTGCAGAACGAAGTCTAAAATTTCTGTATCTTTTATGGCTGTCAGAATGCATATTTCTATACATATTGAGTACCACATGACTGTTAGTTAATGATATGACTGAAGTTAATAATATTTTTTCTGCCCATAGTCACAGAAGTGGGTGGTTGCATTAGTCGGTCATTACTGCATAAGAAGTATTCCCAAATCTCAGTAATTTAAAACAACCACCATTTGTTGCTTATTTCTTACATGTGGGCAGGCACAAAGTTGGCTTTCTAAGCTGGAGCTAGCCCCAGGCTGGTAGTTGAATCCAAATATGTTTCAGTATCTCTCATCTTACTTGGGCCAAGATATTTAATGGGGCAGGGTCTTTTTACAAAAATGGCAGAGGTACAGGAGAACAAGCACATCCCAAGCCTTATTGGCTAAAACAAACCACATGACAAAGCCCAAAGTCAAAGTGGAAGCTGTACACTCCATCTCCAGTGGGAATAACTGAAAAATTCTATGAGAAAGGGCATGGATTCTGACAGTGGTAAATAATGGAGTCAGTAATTCAGTTTATCACTTTTGTACTGACCAAGCAAGTGGTAGAGAAAAACATTTAGAAACACCAACAGCAAATTTTCATTAAGCCCTTAAGCAAATGTAGAAGTTTGAGGCAAAACCCAAGCCAGTTTTTATTTAATCACAGTTTTCTTCCACCCTTCCAACAAATGTAGAAAATATTACAGTCATTTCTAGAGTAATCAACTGTGGTATCCCAAACAGAAGATTATAACATCAGCTGGAAACTGAGCAGCAGGACAGTTGAAGGCTTAAAAAAAATATTACTTAGATTCAAATGATACTTTGCAATAAGGAAAGAGGGTAGGGGCAGGGAAATTAAGAAATTAGCAATACAAACAGAATTATATCCCAAAAGAAGACTGGGTTTGCCATTACAGGAAGCATCAGAGAGAATATGAATATCAGAAAATGAAACATGAAGTAAATGTGACTGGCCTTGAACAGTAAACACTGAAAGATATTTATTTAAAAAATAGGAAAGTAGTTAAGTCCAGGAAATTAAAACAGAGAAAACAAAGATTTCCTTTGGTGTTTGTTTCTCTTAAAACTTCTCAAGCTTATGACATGAGGGGTACAGAACAATATAGGGTGATTATTCCAGTGTTTCCGTCTTTGAGAATCCGAAATAGGCTCGTCACATCTAGACTCTGTACTCCTTTGCAGGTTCACAGTTGGGTATGCTGTATCCTGTCTTAAGACGGGCCCCAGAGCAGCTGTAAAGCTGTGTCAATGGCTGGGTCCAAATGAGGATCAGAGAGCAAAGCTGAGACATAAACTTGTACATAAACAAAACACTTCCTATTCTACTTAAAGATAAAAATAAGGGGAAATGCTTCATGAAGTAGCAATCCTTCTACAATAGCTGAACATTTCCCTGTAACTTTTCTGTGTTTTTCAAGCAATTTTCTTTATTTTCCCTTACATGAAATGACATAGACCTGCAATTTCTCACCCCTTGGTCCAAATTGTGTGTCATTTTCTAGTCTCTCAGGCATTACTGTTTTATGTCTGTATAAATGTGTGTATACATAAGGGCAAAAATGTGAACATTATCTTGACAAAATGTTTTTTATACCTAGTTTAACAGAAGGGACAATTGGTATGATCTTAAAAATGCAATTTGATAAGTATAAAAACAAGATACAATAACTGTTTCACAAGAGAAAGTGTTCCTTGGTTCCCCATCCTTACCCCATCAAAGGTAAAGCTGCTATAGAATGGGATTAAATTTATCAAAATGTGACAAATGTAAGACCACAATCTCTCATCACTTTCCCTCCTTCTCAGGTCAAGAATATATTAGATCTGTTCTTGTATTCCTAATGGAATAGTAGATACGTGTTTAAGTACTTGAAGTCATAGGGTCATAACAACAACAACAAAACAGCTGTGGTATTTTTTTCTGAAAAATCTGATTACGGTGGTAGAAATCCATGGTGTGTCAGGACATAGAATGAATCCCTTGACTTGACTACTTTTCCAGTATTGTACAGAAATAATTCACACACTTTCTGTCGCTTTCTCTTTGCATACATAAACCATGGGAATTTTAGCATATATATATACCAAGTATAGACTGGCCCATGAGATAATAAGCATATACCAAGTATATGCCAAGTATAGACTGGCCCATGAGATAATAAGCTCAAGTGGAAGTTACTACCTCCTACCCAAATCATTCACATAACAAAGGGAAGAAGTTTGGCCTTAACTGTGGGAAATGCATACTGCCTTTTACATCCTACTTTCTTACACTCATTCAAATCTGTGCTTATTATTGAGTATTTTGCAAGCCAGATATTCTGATAAATACCAAGGATTAGAAGATTAATGAGGCAAGGGCACCACTGTTAAGAAACTCATAGTCTAAAGTAGAAAATAGCCATATAAACAGTTATAAAATGATGAGAAAATATCAGAGTTATAAACAGAGCACTGTGGAAGCAGGAAGAAAGCAATTAGCTTTGTCAACAGTAATCTAGAAAGGCTGCACAGAGAGGGTCCACATGTTCAGGATCTTGAAGGATGAGCAGAAATCAGCCTAGTACAGATAAAAGTGGAGGACGTACCAATGGAAAAGGGCCTTTGCAAATTCACTGAGGCATTCTCCACCCATTGCCTACTGATGAGTAACCTACAGTTGAGATGTGATTTAGAATACCGAATGGGAACTCATCAGAGGGAGAAAACCCCATATGAAAGACTCTTAACTTTAGGAAACAAACTGAGGGTTGCTGAGGGGAGGTGGATGGAGTGGATGGGATAAATGAGTGATGGGCATTAAAAAGGGCACATGATATGAGAACTGGGTGTTATATGCAATTGGTAAATTATTGAGCACTATGTCAGAAACTATCAATGGACCATAAGTTAGCTAATTGAATTTAAATTTTAAAAAAGAAGACAAAAAAAATCCACAGCCACAGTGAGTTATTTTCATAGAAATCATCTCTTCCTCTCTGTGCTCTAAATAAGGCTAAGAAATAACTCAAGTAAAATAGAGCAGAACCTGAACTCGATTTAATGTTTTGTTTTTGTTGTTGTTGTTGTTTTCTGGGGTGCCTCGATGGCTCAGTCAGTTAAGTGTCGAACTCTTGGTTTTGGCTCCGGTCCTGATCTCATGGGTTGTGAGATCCAGCCCTGTGATGGGCTTCATGTTCAGTGAGGAGTCTGCTTGAACATTCTCTCCTTCTGTCCTTTCCCCCACTGTCCTGTGCTTTCTCTCTCCCTCAAATAAATCTTTAATTTATTTTCCCTTCTGCTAAAAAACATTTCTTTTAGAAAAGTGATTATTCTTATCTTGGGTCAGTTCAGTGAGTAACCATGTGAAAATTTCTTCTAATTAATACAGGCAATGATATTCTGAGGCACATATAAGGAGATGATATTTGCAAATTTACCAGTTTAGCTTTGAATTGTATCTCTTGTCATTGTATCGTCTGTGGGCTGTTAAAAAGGAGCAAGTTCTTTCCTGCTATTAAACAAAGCACTGATTTCATTGGAGAGCGTGGCAGTGGGGGCTTCTTAAGCAGTCTTCCCAGAACATGAGTTCTCATTTATAGCAACAGATCCCCTTAATATTCTCCATATTTTCTATTTGTCTTATTGTTATATTTCCATTAAAAAACAGAAATAGAGGGGCGCCTGGGTGGCTCAGTGGGTTAAAGCCTCTGCCTTTAGCTCAGGTCATGATCCCAGGGTCCTGGGATCGAGCCCCGCATGAGGCTCTCTGCTCAGCAGGGAGCCTGCTTCCTCCTCTCTCTCTGCCTGCCTCTCTGCCTCCTTGTGATCTCTGTCTGTCAAATAAATAAATAAATAAAATCATTAAAAAAAAAAAACAGAAATAGAATTATAGCCATAATTTTGTCTGTTATCTTGGCCAATTCCCAGAAGAAGGATGAGAGTCACTTGTGTATCTCCCTTCACCTACTGGCAGTTGTCATCTTCTGTGGCCAAAGAACAAAGGTATTAGGCTGTATATTTTTAAAAGGCAGAAAGAAATGACCCTAGACTTGATTGTACCTTTTTTGCTAGTTACTTTTGCCTTCCTGATTAAATACTATCCCCTTACCTGTTTACAATAAGCATATTTCCTTCCTTTTTAACCTTATCTTCCTGCACCCCATCTATTATATTTATCCAAGTCTACATTTTTCCCTGTCATTTTAATACATAACATTTTGCCTGCTTGAACTATGAGACCACTCTTTTAACCAGATTTCCAAATCTAGCCTTACATGTCAATGCTTTGACACTGGGGACCAAGCAGGTCAATTCAAGAGCATTGCAATTTCAACTCTCTACCAATTCTTCATAGTCTTAATTTGATGGCTTAATTGACAGTCATATGTATGATTGCATTAATTACCACCTATATGACCTTGATCAAGATCATCATGGCAGGAGTCCATCATGGAAATCTCCTATTTATACCTTGCCTTCTAATCAATCTTTTCCTACTACAATACTTACCTTTCTTACCTTCACCCTTGGAGATACTGCTTTTTTCACGTGGATCTCTAAAATAGAGCATGGTTCATTCCGATAGTCTTCTCACAAATTTAGTCCTCCAGTCCCCAAATCAATCTTTCTCACTCTTTCCACCTCTCTCTCTCGTTTCATCTGTCTGTCCCCCTCCTTCCCTCTCTCCATTTCTATTTTATTTTTTTTACACACAGATTTTAAATTGTAGTGTTTGTTCATATTTAATAATTGATTATGTACACACACAGATTTGGGTGAGTTTTCTATTTTTTTCTTGATTATTTTTCCTAAAAAGGCTTTATTTTTTCAAGTTTGATACAATTCCTACTAGTCACTATTTTCTTCTAACACCTAGATGCTATTTATCAGCTTACTTATGCCATTGTTTTCCCTTTTGTCTGTTCATCAGCATTCACTGATGCTGCCTGTTTGATCTCTGTAGAGATTTGTGTTTATGACCCCTTGTTTAGATTTATTTATAGCCACAAGCAAGGTAGGATTTATTTCTAGAAAATTGAGGCCAAATAGTTAAGTAATTTCCCTAAAGTTATGTTACTCAAACCCTAGTCTTTTAATTCAATTCAATATCTTACTCTTATACTAGTGTTTCTCATTCTTGAGTATACCTCAGAGATACCTGGAGATCTTGGCAAACAGATCATTAGGCCCTATCCCAGAGTTTTTGATTTAGTAGGTCTGGATTAGGGGCCAACACATTTGTGTTTCTAGCAAGTATCTAGTTGATGCTGGTTGGGGGACCACACCTTGAGAATCATTGTGTTTTGCCATTATGGGTTTTTTTTTTATGATTTTTAGTTATTTATTTGACAGAGGGAGATCACAAGTAGGCAGAGAAGCAGGCAGAGAGAGAGGAGGAAGCAGGCTCCCTGCTGAGCAGAGAGCCGGATGTGGGCCTTGATCCCAGGACTCTCGATCCCAGGACTCTGGGATCATGACATGAGCCAAAGGCAGGCTTTAACCCACTCAGCCACCCAGGCGCCCCTGCCATTATGTCTTTTTAATAACTTTCTGAAGTCCTTCTAGCTTACCTTTATAATTAGATGAAGAATATTTACATTGTCTTCCTTTCAAGATTGCTATGAGTTTCAAATCATTGTAAACTGAAAAAAAAATCTACAAAGTAAATATAAAGCTTGTCTCCTTCTCTAGGGCACAAGATCCATGAAAGTCTTGTTCATTTCAATATTTTTAGTTTTTGATAAATAGTGAGCACTGTATAATTTTTTGAATAAATTAGTGAACAAATAAAATCCAGGGGTTGGTTAAAATTAAATGAAAAGAAGATAGAAGTAGAGACCTGGCCCCTACCAATCAATGACTATTTAAATTCAAGAAGATAATTCCTGAGGAATGTCTACGCATCTCTGATTTATTTGGTAGCTTAGTCATGGTTGTGTTAAGAATGCAAAAGGAAGCAGTGTATCATTTGCTGATAGTGCTTGTTGTAATAGTTTCTCTTCTGGGTAGGAAGAGTTTCTACATAAACATTCAAAGGATTGTAATCACTATCCAGAGACCGAATCCTCTGCCCTGACAGTTGGAAAATGACTCTATGCACTGACAGCCCCACAGGATGGGAAATGCAATAGCTCTGCTACTACTGTGTAATGTTGCTAAGCTTAATTGACTGCACCCATAAATAGTGGAAGAAAGTGAGAGCGTGTAATCTATACTAGCCTTAAATTATTGTGTGGTACCAACCTGGAGAATCTCTTGTAGGATAAGCCACGAGATGTTTGGAGTTTAGATTTTCTTGTTGTCTATACTCAGTTTTATTCACTTGTTCTTTGTTTTTCTTAAGTCTTATGTTCTTAACTTTCTCAAATATACTTTCCTTTTGTTTTCTCTTCCTTTGTATCTTTACACAAAATCATTCTTATTCCTCTTTTCTCACCTCTCCTTCTCACTGGGTTCTCTGATCAGCCTTCAAACATTAATAATTAAGACACTACTCTTTTCGTTCCTTTCCGGATACAGCACAGTTAACTCTAATTTGCCCTGAAGCTTTCCAAAAATGCTGTCTATAAAGGCTGTCACTTTCACCATCATAACCATGTTACAATTCTTCTCTTATTTCTGCACTCATGACTCAAAAACAGCTTTGTTAGGACATCAATAATATCTGTGTTAGAAATCCAAAAGACACTTCTCAGTTCCCACCTTATTGAACTTCTCACCACATCTCACACAGTCAGTGTGCCTCCTTCTTGAAAACCTTCTCTTGGCTCCCATACTACCAAAATTCTGGGCTTTGTTCCTTCCACTCTGACCACTTCTTGTAATGTCCTTTACAGGGTACTCTCTTCGCCTCACTCCCAACACGAGAGTTCTGCTCTTCTTTTGCTATCTTTCCCTAAGTCATCTTCCACACTCATGATCCAAATGCTAACATTCACCACTTCCTGTCCTTCCACTCCTCCACGCCTTTCATCTAACAGATGGGTTTATGGGTTCATTGTCTTCTGAGGAGCTCTCCTTGACTGTCTCTCAGGTATCTCCAGCTTGAATGTCCAAAGTTCTACTCTTGAATTCCCATCTTCTCACTTCACTAACCCTCGAGGTTTTCTCTCTCCCCTGATAAAACAAACTCACAAATTCACGCCAACATCTATCCCCACCCTATCCATTCATCCCCAGCTACACTGTTCAGTCCCTCGTCTGATTCATCATCATTGCTGTCTCTGAAATTTGCCCCCTCTTAGTCATCCGCCTGAAATGCTGTTCTTCCCCTCTTTATACGGGTAATTCCTATTGATCTGCAACTCTTAATGTAAATATCGTTTCCCCAGAGACCTTCCCAGGTCCTTCAGTCCCACTGGTACACTCTCAGAGCATTGTTATCAGTTCTTTGGAGCACTTACCTTGATTCTTAATTCTACTTTTATATGAAAGTTATTTTATATTATCTCTTTAATACATTATACTTTTTTAAAAATCTCTTTTCAGCGTAACAGTATTCATTGTTTTTGCACCACACCCAGTGCTCCATGCAATCTGTGCCCTCTCTAATACCCACCACCTGGTTCCCCCAACCTCCCACCCCCTGCCCCTTCAAAATCCTCAGATTGTTTTTCAGAGTCCATAGTCTTAATACATTGTACTTTTATTTGGATTTCTAACATGGATTATGAGTGCGGTATCCTTGATTGTTTTTCTTTATTTTTTAAATTATTGTTTCACCAGTGTGTAGCTAAGAACCTAATACATGTTAGGCCCTGAGTAAATATCTGTTCGATAAAAGGTTTCCCTTATAATTTTTCTTTTCACTATTTTTTTTCCCTAGCTCCCATATCCTTATGCTGCTTCTCTCGGATTGATTCCTAATTCCCTCCCTTTCCCCCTTCTTCTTGTCTTCTTACCTTTGTTTTTGCTTTCTTCGTTCCTTCATGGAAAACATGAATTTGCCAGTTAAAACTAAATGCTCCTACCTACTCATCTAAAGTTCATTCTTGGGGCACCTGGGTAGCTCAGTGGGATAGGCCTCTGCCTTCCACTCATGTCATGATTTAGGGTCCTGGGATTGAGCCCCACATCAGGCTCTCTGCATGGTGGGGAGCCTGCTTCCCCCCACCCCCCACCTGCCTCTCTGCCTATTTGTGATTTCTCTCTGTCAAATAAATAAATAAAACCTTAAAAAAAATAAAGCTCATTCTTATTTAAGATAAGACAACTAGTTTAATTCAGATAAAGAAATATATGCCCAAGAGCCAATTTTCATTTCCTTTTATTCTCTCTCATTCTCACTCACTCACTCACTCTCAATTTCGACTTTGTAAAGGTAGACATTTTGGAAGAGAGATATCTTCTCGATAACCAAGATACACAATTCTGTCTTAAAATACCCAGGACTCTTTATATTGATTCATTCATTTAATCGTTTATTCGTTTAACTAACCAATTATATAAATCCTACTGTGTATTATGGAGGTTTTGTTTACTTATTTGTTTGTTTTTTGAGAGAGAACATGTTTGAGTGGAGCACAGAGGAGCAGAAGGAGAGAGAGAGAGAAAATCTGAAACAGGCTCCATGTCCAGTGCAAAACCCAATGCAGGGCTTGATCTTGTGACCTGAGCCAAAATCAAGTCAGAAACCTAACCAACTGAGCCACCCAGGAACCCCTATTATGCCCTTTTGTAGCCTAATCTCAGATCCCCCATTTACTTGCTGAGTTGTTGCTGTGGCAAATAAATTATTCATTCCCCGGTTTCTTTATCTCTTAAAATGGATAAAAATAGTAACTACCCTATAGGCCCATTATGAGTTATTACATGCAGAAGTGTCAAGCACACACTAAACTCTGTATGATATTAGCCAGTGTTATTTTAAACATCACCATTAACTTTTTCAAGGACTATGTTATAATGTTGAACAAAATAAATTTTATACCTTCACATAGTTTACATTCTAGTGCAGGATAAATTGTGGCCTTATGACCAAATGTGACCCACTAACCACTTTGTAAATAAAGTTTTATTAGAATACAACTAAGTCATTTCTTTATAATTTGTCTAAAGCTACTTCATGCTACAATAGAGACTTTGAACAGTTTTCTGCAGAGCAGAAAATTTTTACTGGTTTTCTCTTCACAGAAAGTTTGCAGACCTCTATTCTGATACAGATAGACACTCTTTCTTTAGGAGGTAGCCTAAGTTATGGGTAAATCCACTGGAGTCAGGGAAAGCTAGAGGAATATCCCAATTTTTCTACTCTACCACTGTTTTCTTCCATGGTATTAGCATGCAATTTATCTTCCCTAAGCATCAGGTTTTTAGTTTTTTGGTTTGTTTGTTTATTCTGAAATGGACCCAGTGCCTATCCTGATGTGTTCCTACAAGATTAAATAATAAAATGTATATATAGTATCTGGAATTACTGGTGCTCAATAAAAATTTTCTCCTTTCCTTTTGGGAATAAACTATTATTTTATTTTGGTATTATACATATTAACACTTACTAAGCTTTACAACAACATGAAATCATTTTACATCAGAAGTCAAAATAATCATGGTCTATAATAAAATAAAGTTCAGTAGAAGAAAAATAGATTTTAACTGAAATAAATGCAAACAAAAGACGTGTTAAACTCCACTTTCCATTGTAGTGCTATTTCCATTTTCCACTTTACCATTTTGTTTTGGTTTAAATTTGTCATATTTAAGTTATAGGTTTAAACCCTTTAGATGCTAATGATTTTCCACATCTAATTAGGTTTCCAAGGTGCTTCTTATGCAAAAACCAAGTGAAAATACTGTATAAACGAAATTAGTTAGAAAGAAGAACATTCATGTCTGTAAGAGGGAAATAATCTGTTTTATTTTTTTAAGGTGCCTCTTTAGTAATAGCTTAAAACAATAAATCTATGAGGGTTTGTTTTTTTCATAGTAGTTAACCAGTCAGTAATGTTGCCTACAAAATTCCAATTTAAAAAATGACCTTTTAAAGATGGCATATAAAATTAAATTTTAATGAGTGATAATAAATGGTGATACTTTTCACAGGAGGAAACACAATGCTTGCCTGGAGCCTTTGCTACATGTCGTACACTTTAGTGCTCTATTATTGTTTCTTCCCTTTCATTATTTTCAAGGGAAGATGATGGGACAGCACACTTTGAAGAACTGAAAACAGGTTTAATATTGTGCTTACCAAAGGCGATCTTCATCGCTGGCTAATTAGGCAGATGGCCCTCCATTGCTTTAGTGATGATTCTTTTGTAGAATGCTGTTCTGTCCCTCCACAATGACAGTCTAAGGTGTTTAAGCATTCCTTTGATTATGGGGCCTGATTGAAAAATAAATCTTCATGATTGGGCTTAAAGAAAAAAAAAAGAAAAAGAAAAAAGGCATTTTCACTTTACCAGATGGGAACTCCACTGTAGTTCTGTAGCAAGAACAGAAAGGTCTTCGCAATGGTCATCTTTCCAGTGGAAAACACGTTTGGCAACCAATCAAATTGAATCTACGAAGAGAAAAGCTTAAGGACAAGGGGTTCCTGCAAAAGGCTTGATGGCTTTCTTAATAAAACAGGAATGATCACCAGTGCTTCTTAGGCCAATATAAGCAGTCTTTTATTAATCCTCTGGGCCACTAGAGTTCATTGTCCCATTTACTAAATGAGAACAATTTATCATTAATGTACAATAATCATAGCAAACATAATTATTAATTTATCATTTCTGGCTTAAATTTCAAAATATTGTGAAGCTTTCTGCTTTTTCTGATGATGCTTCCTCTACCCTTTTTGCCCTGAGGATCCTATTAGCAGAGAACTGAGCAATTCGGTTTCATCCCAAATAAATTATGCCTTCATTCTTAAAATATAAGTACTGAAGGACTGTAAAGATTAGAAATCTGTTTGAAGCTTCCATCACTTGAAGTTTTTTTCCTTGATGTATAGAGCTTCTGGTGTAAACGTAAAACAACACATCTTTCTAAAAGTTCAGAGCCAAGTCACCTTAAAAGAGCCCTGACCAGGACGGCGGGGGAAGTACAAAATGAAATACATTACCACGGAGGGCGGAGATGCTCAGTTCCTCAGAACCTGTTTCCAAGATGGGCTGCTTGTGTATGACAGAGTGGGGAGGTGACTATGCTAGTCACCCTCCATTTCAAAATGATTAAAAAACTGCAATTCCCAAGAAGCAGGAGGTGAATTCTCACTTTCCTCACAAAGGATCTGGGAATGAAATGACACCTTTAATTACAAAGGACTGTTGGTACCACTCAGGTAACAGTCTGCTATAAATGAAAACCTTAATTGCCTCAGAATCAAGTATTTCATGTAAATGCATTTTCATCTTAAGTACAGTTGTTGGTGTGGATTTCATTATTTTTCCCTGTCACCATATGATAGAAGGAAGTGGTTGTGCCAACTTCTTATTCTACTGCTGTTTTATTGTCAGTTGGGCCCAGTGGCTCAAGAGCTAGTGTGTCTTTGACAGCCCTAAGTTGTTATTCCACCAGCAGTGGGACCCCATGGGGTTGCTCAACTTTGACTTAAATAAAATTGCAATTAGAAAAAGAGGTGACTCTCCAGTTTTTAACAAACCTTAATCTTCACTTATTTCTCAGAATTACATATCAAATTGCACTAGGTATCAGCCATTTTTTTTCTGATTTATTATTTTTAAAGTATTTAAAATTAATACAAGCCAGTTATCAGATACACATGCTTAAATTTTTAAAATTAACTCTTCATGTTCCGAGCATTTACTTCGCTATTTCTCTTTTGCACCCACCTCATCCCTTAGTTCTGAAGATGAGAATATATAATTTGTGAAATTTCCACGATCTCATTTTTCTTATTTCATATTGAATCTGGCTGCCTGATTGTTTCTTCTAAATTAATGTAGACTTATTCAAAGATGAGATAATTACAGAACTAAGAGTAAATGAAAAAGGAGTGTTGACCTAAGTAAATAACAGGAAAGGGAAAATTTGTTCATGTATTCTCTTTCCAATGCAGTTAAAGAATTTTTTTTTTTAATTCCAAAGTGAAGTATAGATCAAAGAGCTACATTCAACTAAAAGTTTAAAGACAGATGGATTCTGAAGAAAAAGGGAGCAGTCTCGGTTTCTGAACAGATGTGTGCTGATCTACTTTGGTTTATAACAAGTAAAGTGGGTAGTTAATGATAGCAAACATTAACACAATTTTCAGAAGAAACGTTGTAAGTGAGGGATATGCTTATAGTACAGATTGTGGTGATGGTTTCACAGGTACATATTTATCTTCAGACTCATCAAGTTGTACACATTAAATATGTAAAGCTTTTTATATGTCAATCATACCTCAATAAAGTGTTTTTTTTTTTAAACAGTTTTCAACAACTTGTCAAAGATTAAAAAATGAAACTGCCTTTCCAGCAGTTAATTTTTGAATTATATTCTGGGTTAAATTATATAACTACTAAGAACACTAACTGTAAGTGTTTCATGCTTTTTCCTTCTTTAGAAATGAGGAGTGAATGAAGGCAGAAATTACTGGAAGAGAGGTCAGGGTAAGTCATATCATATTTATTTCTTACTTTTGAAGTGTACAGAATACATTGTGTAAAACTTGTTCAGGAACTCTCAGGGGCTCGTGTCTCAGATAAATTAAACAAATAGAGTTTTTCAGAGGAAATGAAATGCTTGCTATAGCTATGTGACACAGAAATAAACCACTTGTCCCTGACATTTTGAGACCCTGTTTTGTGCATGCCAGCCACCTTACTGTTCCGTATTGTTAAGTGTTATCATGGCCAAAGTGGCAAAAGAAATTCTGGATGAATTCCCATTTAAAAACTGTGAATCCCATCTCTTTGTGTATTTTGTTGTTGTTGTTGTTTTCCTTTAATCTGGTTTTGCAAATGTAGAGCTTAAAATCATAGGGCAGTACTAAGATAGGCTTCGGAATGTGACCGATGTTCAAGTCTAGATGCAAAAGGTCAAAGGCTAGAGTTGATTATAATCATATTTCTGTATTTAGCATCATTTAGTTATTGCTTTTCTATAAAGTTCCGATGTGTTTGACTTTATAAAAGGATAAAGCATTTGCTATATTATGAATCATCATGTAAAATCAGAAGCGGTGGTACTCTTACTGATGACTTAGTTTACTTCATTTCTAAGTGTGTAATAGATAGGATAGATATGCAAAAACAATCATTTTCTTCGAGTCGAGAATTAGGACAAAATGTCTTGAGAAATTTCCTGAACATAGATGAATAACAAACTCAGAGCAAATAACAGTTTCATGTGTAATAAATAAAAATAAAACCAAGAGCTCCTTTAAAAGAAAGAGGATGAGAGGGGGAAAAAAGTAAGAAAGAAGGAAAAAAAGGAAGAAAGAGAAGGGAGTGGGAATTAAAAGAGGGAAGGGGGGAAATTTGAGAAAAGTATGGTTGTAGACTCATTTTTCCTACTTGTATAATCAGAAGTCTAAATTCTGATAAGAGTACTCATTTGTCTCTGATTGTCAATGCCTTATTAAATCTTACCAACGCAATATTCAGCAGAACACTGAGGGTAGTGGGTGTTGTATAAAGGGTAGAATTCTGAGCCTTCCTTCATCTTCAGATAATTCAGCTCTATGTGGGCTTTGCGTATTGGGATTTTCTCTAAATATTTGTTTTAAGAAAGAAAGAACTTACGTGGAAATTTGCTGATATTAGTTAAATCTAGCTGGTGGGAACATGGATGTCTATAACATTGTTTTTCTGCTTTTCTCTGTTTTTCTCTATTTTTAAAGTAAACATTAACAATTGGAAAAAATAATTTTTGGAATATCTTCATGTTTAAAAATGTTTTTGAACTCTGTTGCTGTGGTGTGTCACAACAGGTTAACTGGGAATGGATGAAATTATCAGCACTATGATCTACTAGTTCACTTTCCTTCTAATGAGAATTCTTAGTAGATATGACAGAGATGGGAAAGTGTTGATATTATAGTTTCCCTCTTGCACCAGCCATATAGATAATGACTGTCCATTTGTCCTGGACATCCCCCAATTTATGCTCTATTCTTATATCAAAATAATAGTATTTTTAGATGGACAAGCGAACAACAAAAAAGGACTCTATTTCTAAGACTCTTTTATAGCAATTTATAACCATGGGACTAAATGTAAACCAGTGGTATATATATTTCCAATATCAGGTGATTGCTTACAGAAAACCTTCCTCAAGAGACAGCTGCTTTGCTATTTTGCCCTTGGTGAGAAGAAAGTTCAATCTACAGTGTAGAGAATACCCCACTGTCTCTGACATTGTCAAGTTTCTCCCTACTGCTTCCTAAAATGTGGAGGTGGCACTTGGCATTCAATCTTGGACTATTAAATGTGACCCATACCTCAGGGAAGGGAAAGATGAATATTCTGGGTTTGTACAACCTGAAAAAGAACTTACATCACCATTTAATTGTATTTTTTTAAAGAGTGAGATTTCAGCTAATATGTATGTGAGGTTTACAAACAGGTAACCCTCATATCAATGTGACTCACAGACATTATTTTTTTTTAAGAGGCAATATTTTACCTAAATATTTAGATGTGGATTTTCTCTTGGAAAAAAAAAAAAAAAAAAGTAACTCTAGGAACAGTGGGCACATGTTCTCATATGGCCCACATGCTGTGAAACTGAAGAGCAGCAGGTCCACTTGGAAATGGCAGAGTTTCCATAGTTGCCATCATCTCCTAATATCTCCTCCCTACCTCATTTCACGTAATTCCTCCACCTGAACTGTGCAAGTAAGGATTGTGCAGGTCGGTCAGATGCCAGATGGACCTCTTTCAAATGCAAGTTATCTGCTGCATTCCAGGAGGAAGTGATATGACCCTCACTGTAATTCCACATCCTACAAAATTCCAAAGTTCTCAGAGTAATCTCTGTACGTCTCTAACAAGATAAAGGTGTTCGTGGTGTATCTTCATTTGGTCTGTGTTCTTAACCTGTTGGTACAGACATGAAACTCATCCCCACAAATTAGCCCCCTCATACAAGCATACTCATCTTTAGAGTAGTGTTGCTAATAATGAAGAAGTATCACATAAGGACCTACATAACAAAATATTATCTTTTTGTGATAGACTTTAAAGTTCTCCAAAAACTTTCTCATTGCCCTAAGCACACACACACGCACACGCACACACACACACACATGCACTTCTCTTTGGGCCCTTTGCCCATAGAGGATAGTTTTCCCCTGCCCTCGCCGTCAGCCCTGGGGTTCTCAGAGTTTCATCTTCTATTTCCAAATATCACGTTTTCTGTGTTTGTTATCGTTCTGTGCATTTATTTGTGTTCCTTCAGCAAAATGAGCCCCATTCTATGACAAATGCTGGAAGCAGCTTTTAAGATGATACCTGTATTTTTTTCTCTTTACCTCATAAAACAGAAAGCCAGAGATTGTTTTTACTATGGGACAGTTTTACTTGTAGATTATGTATGTCAATAGCCACCATCATGTGTGACAACATTTGGAGAAAGTTTCAAATCCCTGCTAAAGTAACCCACACAGGGAAAACCTCAACTTACTCACTAAGAAAAGTCAGACAGGGCATGACCACATACAGGGAGCCACATGTGGCTATTCTCTTATCCCTGTGGTGTTTGTTTAAAGGAAAATCATGAAAGATCTGAAGAAGATGGAGATCCTAAAAGTTTACTAGTATAAGAGAATTTGAAACCTGAAAAATACAGAAATGAAAGTTAGACCTGAATATTTTAACTTGTGACATTTTAAAGATAGAATTTTTTATTCTGTCTTTGCAGCAATGATAGTGACTTCTTAATTTGCATCGCTAAAAAATGTTCATTTTTTGCCAGCAATGCAGGAAGCCTTTGTATATGATGATACCTATGTGTAACCCAGGAATTTTATATTGGTGAATTTTGGCAAGACCGTTTGTCTGATTTAGCTAAAAGCAACTGGACTCCGTCATTCTGAAACCTAGCATAATGTGAGGAATGCCAATTTAAGCCCATTTCATTCTCTACAGTGTTCTTCTAGGAGCTAAGATAATGAAATATGTTCCATTTGAGCCTCCCTACACAACAAAACAATCTAGCCAGATTGTAAATTAAGTAATGTATTATAAATTATGTAGCATGGAATGCCAAAATGCAGCATGGCCACCACACATAATTAACCTGGAGTAAACACTAAGTGCATCTACATTCTCAGTTCAGAAACTTCAGGGGCCAGGGAGGAAAGGAAGAGTGTTTTTATAGCTAAAATTAATGTGTTAAACCTGAAAGTTCTAAAGTCTGAAGTCTAAAGACAATAGTTTACTAGAATATAAATGTCCTGGTGATTTAACCCAACCTCTGAATTTAATATCAGTTTTATAAAATATCTAATCAGTATATATATAATGTTGTTGTTGTTGATATGCCTCCCAAATTAGCAACTGAAGATAGAGGACATCCTACGAACCTATTGATCTCACAGCAAATTTGAGAGGGTAACTAAACCTTCAGAACTTTTGGTGTATCTTATAGCTTGCATTAATGTTTTCTCTTCTTTTTTGTCTCCTACATTTCTTCTTATTTTTCTTCTTCCTTCCTTTCAAAATTCCATGATGAATGCACACTCTATCTTTGAAAACAGAAACAAAAAACCTGCTGATATGTAATGGGATTTTTCTATTCTTTCATCCTAAGATAATTTTTCATCTCCTATAGACATTTTTGCTTTGCCAAATGACTTTCTGTTAGGATGTGGGCACAAGTGGTGTGCTGTTGTTTTACGCTTAGCTGAAGTGGATATATTTCTGACTTCTGGTAAAATTAGAAATCATTTTCAAATGTCAAAATACCTGGGAGTGCCTAGGCAGCTCAGTGAGTTAAGCATCAACTCTTGATTTCTGCTCAGGTCATGATCTCAGGATTTGGGGATAGAGCCCTGCAATGGGCTCTGTGCTCAACAGGGAGTCAGCTTGAAGACTCTCTCTGTGCATGCATGCATTCTCTCTCTCTCTCAAATAAATAAATAAGTACTTAAAATTAAAAAAAATATTATATATCACAATGCCTGGTACAGCTTCTAGCACCTTGCAATAACTTGTTTGCCTGTTCTGACTTTCTTGTAACAGAATGTTTATAAACTAGTGTCTGAGAGGTTCCTTAATAATTGATGTGTTTGATTAGTACATCTGGATTCATTGCCCCATCTTTTGGATTTCTATTACCATAAGGATAACTCTCACATGTTTCATTAAAGGAAATATATAATTATGTTGGCCCCAGATTCTAAAAACTCTATGTCAATGACAACCATTTTGCTTGATGCTGCTACATTTTCTTTGTATTATTCTAGAAGTAGTTCAGTAGACTTTCCCCCCATTGTTGACTTGCATGTTGTTTTTAAATTTGTTTTCTGTACATTGAATAAAGACTTGTAGGAGATACAGATTCTAATTTCTGGTCAAACTTTTTTCAAGTTCTACCTCCAGGATCTAATAAATTAAAAAGATAAGGAATAAATATTTAATTCCAAACTAATATTTAACTTTGCTAAATATATTTCGCAGCATTAGGTATTTCTTTTCTCCTTAATTTTTTGGATAAATGGGAAATAATGTCCAAACCTTTGCTATAACCAAAGGTTGATTCTGAGAAATTTGAAAAAGAATAAGGGTAAGAATTTATTAAAATTCTATCTTGCAACTGATCCAATTAAAAAAATAATAAAATAAAATAAAATTCTATCTTGCAAGGTTATTGTATTAATACACTATCAGGAGACAAATATAGCTCATATGCTGGAGCTTTGCTATTCCACTATGCTCAAGATGAACACTACGAAGACTGAGACATTTATAGTAACCTCCTTCCTGTATCTTGGGTAATAGACCCTATAGATGTAGTCAACAGAGATGCACTTTCTCTTGAATTCTCAATTTAAAAGATTTTGAAATGCTAGTGCTCTTGTGCAGCTTGAACACATTGTTCCTCTTTGAAAAAATCTCTGCTTTTTCCCAGACAGCTATTAGTCATTAAGTCAAGCTGGTGTAATAGATATAGGAAATACATTTTGACATGCTCTATCCTATTAGAATCCACCAATTAACAGAATTTTTAATCAAGTGTGATTATAAAAGAAAGAACGTCAACTCTTCACCAGCGTTTTTAAGCCACACTGTTCATAATAACTTGTAGGTACCCTAAAATAGAAAACAGTTCAAAATTATGATGTATAAAATGATTAGGTACCTTGTATATCTTCCTAAGCCAAGTGATGAAAAACTGCCCTCAAATTCCACACCCCTCTGAGTTAGAATTATTTAGACATAGGAGGCCTTTTAATTTGCAAGGTCTGATACACTTAAAAAAAGTAAGGCTTGCATCCTTTTTCACGAAAGTCTGATATTACTAAATACGTTCATGAAATATCCTATCCCAGGAGTTAAGAATTTCATTAATAACAATGAATATATCCTGAAATGCAATTATAAATCATAATAATAGTTGCATTAAAAAATTAAGAGAACATTGTCTGGAAATGGCACACTCTACAGGAATGCTTCCCCACTCAGTTTCCGAGAAGAGAATCTCCATTAGTTACTGCAGAATTACAAGACATTAAAAACTCAACAAATGTGATGCTGCTTTATGATATTATAGAATATGAATGACCAGGTTATCTATGCCTCGATTTGGAAAATAAACTGCAACACTATAGAATTCAGGCCAAAATAAGATAGTTATTTGCGGTACTTCTATCGTCTTA
The DNA here is from genome assembly GCF_964662115.1 of Mustela nivalis. Taxonomy (NCBI): domain Eukaryota; kingdom Metazoa; phylum Chordata; class Mammalia; order Carnivora; family Mustelidae; genus Mustela; species Mustela nivalis. Next base: position 125,527,743 of record NC_139022.1, on the reverse strand, counting down.
GCTATAAGTTGTTCATTTTTTAAGGAAGATCAGCACTGAAAGATAAAATAACAGTAACAAAAGATAAATCCATGATTGAATAACTATTTTTTTAAAGAAAATATAAAGGAATATGAGTAAAAAAGTAAATTAGAATTTGTTGGATTGCCAGAAACTTTTTAACATAACTTCAACTATTAATCCTAAGTTTTATTAACAAAGGAAAAATGAGGAGGAAGAGAGTATCTATGTGGCTACTAAATCTAGAATGTTTGTATTTGTTTCCTTTTCTTTCACACAATGAAAATAAAACATAGAAGACAGCGTTAAGCCTAGACATAACTAAGCATCATATGAGAAGTTATAGCTTAGTGCTGTAATACCTTATCTCTGTAGCCATAGAACAGTCATCAGCACAGTTGTCCATTGTGGTTTATTGCCCTTTCATGTGATGCTTTGTAGTTTTGATCTAAACTTTCAAATGCATAGAAAAGGACCAACATATCTACCACCAAATTGTGAGTGCCTGACAATCAAAAACATCTCTGGATAGTTGAAATCAATAAACCATTTTATTTTTGAACTCACGAAAATATGTCTACTTTTCAGAGCTCTAAAATTATAAATGTAATAGACATCATATCACTTTTCTCATGAATTGATATCAAATTCACAATAGGTGAAAAACGATCCAACAATTTAAAAGGATCAGAATAGAATGAGTCAAATCCAGGCAATTTTTAAAAAATTAATTTGTGAGGCTTACTATAAAATTAACCTTTTTAATCAAACCTGACTTAAATGTGTATATAAAACAAAAGCTACTTAAATTTCTTTTACTCCCATATTTTTATTTTTTCATAAATACTGACCTGAGATATATTTTAATTCACTGATAAAGTGATGGCCTTAATAAAAGCTCTCATTTTTTCAATTTTAAAGATAATCATCTATGAATGTCATATACTGAGGTTTATGATCACATAGGTGACACCAGCAAAAGAACCAATTTTAGAAGTAAATGTAGGGACAAATGTTGTATCTTAGTAAAATGAGAACCAAGTTGCTCTTCTCAAGAACATTCTTTTAATTATTGTGATAGAAAATAAGAAATGGGAGTATCAACATCTTCATGAGGTTTTATTTTTTCCGTTAATGAATACAATTATGTGCATAAAAAATGGGCAAAGGCTTAAGTGGCCAAGGTCCATGCCTCTAAGGGTGACAAGAAAGAGACAGACTTATTGGTCCAACTAGAGAGCACTTGTGAAAGTATCTATGTCTCCCTACTTATTATGATCCCATTTAAGGGGGAAGGGAAGCTAAGCATTGATGGGTTAGAATGTGAATGCCTGCCAAGAGGCACATGGTGTAAAGAATGATGCTAATAAATTAATCAGAAGTCAAGATGGATAGAGAACTATGAAGTGGCCTTGAGGAACATGGTATGGAATGTCTTTAGGAGGGGGGAAAAAAGTACTTGGTGAAAGGAAATAGCATAGGCAGCATGTTTTCCAAACATCTAGCAAAATCTCAATCCCTATTTCACCATTTTGGGATTGGTCTAATGTGACACAAAATTGAATTTAAAATTCCATTGTTAGCTCAATATTGTGCTCATTTATTATGTATAGACAGACAGGCCACATCAGTTTTTAAAACAACAGTATATTGATACTGATAGATTTTAAATTCTAAAAGACATTTTCGGTGATGGGGAAATTATTTCAATCTGCTGTCCAAAGTCAAGACACAAAATTTCAAATTAGACATGGCAAGCCTAATATTGAGGACATGTACTTCCCCCTTGAACTTGAATATATTTTCAGAGCTATCTGTGCAGATGATAGGAACAGTATTTATTTGAAAAAGAAAAAAAGAGAGAGCAAAAATATGTTGAAATAATCAATGGCTGTACAGTAATATAAAGAAATTGGATAGATTTGTCAGCATGTCAGTCAGAAATGAATTACAATTGTGGTAAAGAAATCAAGGTAAAAGGAATTTCTCTGGGGAAAAGTGGCATGCAAAATAAAAGCATTAGTGTGACATACAGTTTACAGAAACTCTCTTTGTGGAGATTAAAGTTTATGTTTGTTGACAGTACAACAGGAACATGTCACACAATATAGAAATGATCATGCCATATCCACTTCTTAGTTGATGGCTTGATTTTACATGCAGTGTTCAACATTAGATAGAATTCAACATGCATTTCCTTCTACTGACATTAGCTGGAATAAGTGCTTACATGACTCGATGCAATTATTTGAGACCAAAACATTTTCTGCCATAAGGTATTTTATGCCATGAAACCATAAAGACCAGTTCTTTTGCTCATACCCTGGAATGACTTTAGGAAAAGTGAGCAGAAATTGAATTATTTATATTTTATTTTACAGACATCATTTATATCTAGCTATGGAGCCTGACATAGGCTTCCTGGAGTCCCAGAAAATTGAGACCTTCTGGAAAAATTAATAATTATATTAGTAATAGTAGAATTAGTGGGAGTGATGATTAAAATGTACATTTATTTGGTGCTTATTTTGTTAAGAGCATTTTTTGTGTGTTTTCCTTCCTTTAATTCTCATAATATTTACAATGCAGTAGTATGTCAATAATCCTTAAGGAGGAAATGAAACTTTGAAAGGCTAATTATACAAATGAATCAATACCCAGTGAACAGCAGATAAGAAAGAGGATCCAGTTTCAAGAGCTAGCTGACCTGAAGAAGAGAGGTCCAAGTCATTGTGTACCAAAGATGTCACAAGTTAAGGTATGGTTCAGATAGTCAATGCAACTTTAAGTCATTTCTCTTGCATAGTGTTCTGTGTTTTACAAAAATTTGCAGAAAGAGACTATAAACAAGTTAATAGGAATCCTAATTTTAATCATTAAGGCAATGAGGATTTATTCTTTCATGTATCTTTCTCTTGGGCTCTAGTTTCTTGATTATGTACATAAGTAATAATGGAACTATGAGGGGCACAGTTCAGACTAATCTTAGGAAATAATAAAATTTATTACTACTCTACTCTCTTTGTGTATTCTGAGTTACATCAACATGCTATCACAGCTTACATTTCTGACATATCTACTCCCATTTGCAGAAATATTTACCAACCTCGGGTGTTTATAAACCTCAGGTGGTATATTGGCAAAAGTTTGACAACAGGCTGTCCAGAAAAAAAGTATGCATCTATATGCACACACAAGTTTATTATAAGTTTTATAACGTGTAGGACCCAGTTTACAAAAAAAAAAAAATTATAAATTCCACGTGGCCAATTGGTTCTTGAAAAATTTTCCCTTGATTTTTGCCAAACTCCTAACTAACTAATGGTGGCAGTTAATTGATTAATGTAGTAGTTCGGACTTGAATATTGGTTTTTATTCTTACTTATGTTAATGAGTAAGATAGAAAACATGTATTTTGCAACTTCACTCCGTCATCATTGACATGAGCAATTTCTTTGCAGATCTGAATATTAGTTTTCAAATACCAATGGAATATTTACTCAGATTTTTTGTGCTGTTGACAATGTAATAGCTATAGATGTGACACTCTGTGATATTTGTCCACATTATTAACATTCTATAATTACTTTCTTAAGTCTAGTCTAGGAGTCAGTCAACTATTTACCCCCAGGGTAAATCTGGCCTACTTAAATAAAGTTAGATTGGAACACTACCAAACCTATTTTTTTTATATACTGCTTATATCTGGTTTCACAGGGTAACAGCAGAGTTAAGTAATTGCTACAATGTTATAGTGTACAAAGCCTAAAATATTTACTGTCTAGCCCTGAAGAGAAAACATTTGCAGACAAAAAATGGTAAATTGAGCCCTGATTTATAGTGTTTGCCAATTTATTACAGTGTTTGCTATGGAGTAAATTTATAAACTTAAGCTGAATAACATAACAGTAAAAGGTAGCAATTAAGAATTTGTGGGTTTAATTGTGTCCCCAAAGAAAGATAATGTTGAAGTTTTAAAATCCCTGGTACTTATAAATGTAACCTTATTTGGAAATAGTGTTTTTGCAATTTAAGATGAGGCTATACTAAATTAAGGTGGGCCCTAAAATCCAATTACTGATATTTATATAAGGAGTAACAAATATGAAGACATAGAGGTGACACAGGGAGGAAGGCCATGTGAAGATGGAGGCAAAGAGTAATTACACTACCACAAACCAAGGAACACAGACGGTTACAAATGACCACCAGAAGTTAGAAAAATCAAAGAAGGCTTCTTCCTTTGAACCTTCAGAGTAAGCATGAGAAGAACTTGACTTTAGACTTCTACCCTCTAGATATTATAACTTTGTGATAACTTTTTTTTTTAAGATTTTTTTAATTAATTAATTTATTTATTTATTTATTTTTTGTAATATAATTTTTATTTTTTATAAACATATATTTTTATCCCCAGGGGTACAGGTCTGTGAATCATTCTTTGTGGTAATTTGTTAGAAATTAATATAGAAGTTTGAGTTTTTAGCATTTACTCTGTTTTTCATTGAATCAATTTTATTGTGGGCTTGTGGAATTTAATTTTTATTGATGGCTTTATTTAACATAAATTTCACAATGTTTCTGAGAAATGAATAAAACCAAGAGAGAGCTTAGGCCTGTTTCAGTACGTCACTCTTTTTTTTTTTTTTTTCTTTTTTAAAAAAACATATAGTAATGACAGGGCGCTTGTGTGGCTCAGTCGGTTAAGTATCTGCCTGGGGCTCAAGTCATCATCCCAGCGTCCAGGGATGGAGTCCTGCGTCAGACTCCCTGCTCAGCGGGAAGCTTCTCTTTTTCTCTGCCGCTCCATCTGCTTGTGCTCTCTCCCTCTCTCTGTCAAAGAAATAAATGAAAGTTAAAAACAAAGCAAACAAAAATCCATATATTAATGACAAGGCTATATCCTCCTGTGGCGGAGAGAATAAATTTAGAGCCCAGGTTTGTTTCCAGCCTTCCATGTTTCCAGAAAGCCACGTTTATAAAAGTGGGACACAGCAGCGAGAGATTTCAGGACACCAAAGTGTTGAATCTTGCTGTTGAAACTTTAAACTATGGATTTGATTTGCATGAAAGGAACTTAAGAGAGAGCTGGTGTCCTGGGCCCAGTGGATGAAATTTGATTTTAAAATCCACCTGATAATGTTGCCTCAGGTTCTGATGTATGCCCTGTTTCAGTCAAAACCGGCTCAGGTACTGTACAGGATAGAACCACAGGTATGAATGTCAGCTGGCTCAGTCCTGAACTACAAAATGGAGAAGCAAAAGAAATGAGGTGGGGTCCATTATCAGCCTTCATTTAGAAAAAAAGTTTAGAAATTCCTAATCTGGATTATCCATTGCCTTATTATCTTATGTATTTCCAAAGCATATATTCCCCAAATTGTGGCTATCTCAGTAGCATGTATCTTAAAGACATATATCTCATATATCCATATGTAAACTTTTAATTTTAGTAATACTGTGTGTTGTAACTGTCCCCTCTTCTTCCAAAGGAATGCACTTTTTTTTTAATTTTTATTTTTTATAAACATATATTTTTATCCCCAGGGGTACAGGTCTGTGAATCACCAGGTTTACACACTTCACAGCACTCACCAAAGCACATACCCTCCCCAATGTCCATAATCCCACCCCCTTCTCCCAACCTCCCTCCCCCCAGCAACCCTCAGTTTGTTTTGTGAGATTAAGAGTCACTTATGGTTTGTCTCCCTCCCAATTCCATCTTGTTTCATTGATTCTTCTTCTACCCACTTAAGCCTCCATGTTGCATCACCACTTCCTCATATCAGGGAGATCATATGATAGTTGTCTTTCTCCGCTTGACTTATTTCGCTAAGCATGATACACTCTAGTTCCATCCATGTTGTCGCAAATGGCAAGATTTCATTTATTTTGATGGCTGCATAGTATTCCATTGTGTATATATACCACATCTTCTTGATCCATTCATCTGTTGATGGACATCTAGGTTCTTTCCATAGTTTGGCTATTGTGGACATTGCTGCTATAAACATTCGGGTGCACGTGCCCCTTTGGATCACAACGTTTGTATCTTTAGGGTAAATACCCAGTAGTGCTATTGCTGGGTCATAGGGCAGTTCTATTTTCAACATTTTGAGGGACCTCCATGCTGTTTTCCAGAGTGGCTGCACCAGCTTGCATTCCCACCAACAGTGTAGGAGGGTTCCCCTATCTCCGCATCCTCGCCAGCATCTGTCATAGGAATGCACTTTTATGTCTCATTATATTAAGCCTGAAGAGTGAACTGCTAAACATTTAGTGATAGGAAGACATGTTTATATAATAGAATCACATTAACCATAAAAATGCATTAGATATGAAGGTCAGTTGAGCAAAAATTAAAGTTCCTTATTATTAATTAAATAAAGGATGCAGACCTTCCTCTCACCTTTGCACCCCCTTCCATGCAGTGAGAGAAGTTGGTATTTGCTGACACTGTACATTTGCCTGACAGATTTCTGGTTTTCTTCTTACTCTATAAGGTCAAGAGCACTATTTCCTATTCTGCCAGTAACCATGGAGGATTCTAATCTATAGGTTATCTCTTTGTAGGGAAGTCCTTTGGTATACTAAGGAATTGGACACTTGTCCTTTCTCTCTATACCTGTGTTTAACCAGTAATATTATAGGTTCATTATCATTACTTCCCAGGTTGTTCTCCCAGCTTAGTTTGGACATTTATTGAAATGCAATCCTCAGCTGCATAAACGTTGCCTGTACCAGAGTCTGTAAGTGTCTTCACAATGAGAGACCCTGTCTTGTACTACATGTTGTATATTGCTCTTCTTGTTGCTCACTAATAGCGATATTATAGCCCTAGATCCCAGGCCCGAGTTATTCAGAAACATTTGATATCACCTGTAGATATTGTAATGCACAGAATGAAAATGCTCTATCTCATGGGGTAAATAAAAGTATATACCTAGCACTTAACATTTGACTTTTTGTTGTTAACTTGAATTAATAAGAAACTAATAAGAAAAGTGTTAATTGGAGAAACAAAAATAATGTACTCTGCTTCTGAGTTGCACAGCCAAATCCCTGACATGGAAAATGAAGCTGGGAAAGGCATTCTTTTTCAGAATTGTTAATTTGGTAATGCCACAGACTGTTTCAAAAGTTGATGAATGACGTGATTAGAGAAAAGTCCGATTGAGCGCTTTTTTCCCTATTCTTTAACCAAAGTAGAAATAAAAGTGATGGTACTTTTATATCAATGATAATTTATGGTATTATGTTTTTTATAGACTGAAATTTAATATTGGTTAGTTTCCATAGTTTCCATAGTATAATTTCCATTAGTTTTAGGACCTGTAGGAGTAAATAAATGGAAAATTGTATACAGACACATACACATAAACCCATACCCATTTTCACCCTTCTATGAAGATATATTTTAATCAACTCTCTCAAGTCTATCTTCTGCTCAGGTTTAGAATGTATTATCCATTCATTGTGCTGGTCATGACTTGTAGTCCCTTTCCCATTGCCTTCTTCCATGTAGAAGGAGCTCAGAGGAAGGAAAGTTGCTACTTATTGAAGCTTATTCTCATGTCCTTTGGCATGATATGTTCTTCTTTGGCAGAAGAGACCATCTTCAGCATGGAATGAAGATTTTTAGAAAATAACATTTAAATTTTTCTAAGTTGGGTATTAAAATACCCATGACTCTTTGGGTTTATGTTCAAATTACATGCTTGTAAAGTAGTGTGGTACTCCTAGAAGCGTATCCAAGAGAAATGAGGACACATGTCACAGAAGTCTTGTACAAGGATATTCATAGCAGTTTTCCTCATGAAAGCTGAAACTTGGAAACAATCCTATCTATTGTCTAACTAGGTTATTTTTATATGATGAAATACTACTTGGAAATAAAAAAGGAACAAACTACATGGGTTAGTTTCAGAAACATTATATGAAAGAATTTAGACCTAATAGCTATGTATTACATGTTTCCATTACTATGAAGTTATAAAATAGGCAAAGCAAATATGTAGTGATAGAAATCAGAAGAGTGGTTGCTTTGACTGAATTATTCGTTTTTTTTAAATATTGAACTATAGGAATTTCTTATATATTTTTCATATTAAAATTTCAACTATAAGGGTGCTCGGGTGGCTCAGTCATTAAGTGTCTACCTTCAGCTTAAGACATGATCCCAGGGTCCTGATATTGAGCTCTGCGTCAGTCTCCCTGCTCATCAGGGAGTCTGTTTCTACCTCTCCCACTTCCCCTGCTTGTGTTTCCTCTCTCACTGTATCTCTGTCAAATAAATAAAATCTTTAAAAAAAAAATTTCAACTATATATCTTAGCAGATATATGGTTTGCAAATATTGTCTCTCATTCCACAGGTTGCCTTTTTATTCTGTTGATTGTTCACTCTCCTATGCAAGAACTGTTTATTTGATTAGTCCTACCTGTTTATGTTACCTGTGCTTTTGGTGACATATCCAAGAAATCATTAAAAAAAACTAATGCCAAGAAGATTTCCCCCTATGCATCCTTTGAGGAATTTTGCAGTTTCAGGTCATACATTTAGATCTTTCGTCCATTTTGAGTTGATTTGTGCAGTTTCATTTTTTTTTTTTTTTGTAAGTAGGTATCCAGTTTTCCCAACCATTTGTTAAAAAGACTACCATTTCTCCATTCTGTGTTCTTGACACCTTTGTCACTGATCAGTTGATCATATATACATGTTGGCTTGTGTATGGGCTCTCTATTCTGTTCCTTTGATCTATAATTCTATGTAGACAGAATTGGATAATTTATGCCATTACCATACTATTTTAATTACTGTAGCTTTGTCGTATATTTTGAAATCAGCAAGTGTGATGCTTTGTTCTTCTTAAGATAACTTTGGTTATTCTGAATCTTTTGTGGTTACACATAAATTTTAAGATTTTTAAAATTTATCTAAATTATGCCATTGGGATTTTGATGGACATTGCACTGAATCTGTAGATTGCTTCAGATAGTATGGACATTTTAATAGTATTAATTCTGCCAATCTAAGCACATGGGATGTCTTCCCATTTATTTATGTCTTCTTTCTTTCATTTTCTTATAGTTTCCCTGTATAAGTGTTTCACCTCCTTGGTTAAGTTTATTATTAAGTATTTTATTCTGTTTTTTTTTTTTTATGCTATCATAAGAGATTATTTTCTTTTCAGATTTTTTTTTATTATTTTATTTATTTATTAAGAGAGAGACACAGAGAGAGGAGGAACATAGGAATGGGGAGTGTGAGAGGGAGAAGCAGGCTTCCTGCTGAGCAGGGAGCTTGATGTGGGGCTCAGTCCCAGGATCCTGGGATCATGCCCTGAGCCAAAGGTAGATGCCTAATGACTGAGCCCCCCACGTGCCCCTCGGATGGTTTATTGTTAATGTTAGAAATGAAGTTGAATTTTGCATGGTGATTTTATATCCTATAACTTTACTGAATTTATTCTAAGCATTTTTTGGTGTGGAATTTTTAAGTTTTTCTACACATAGGATTATGTCATCTTAAAACAAAGATAATTTTACTTCTTCCTTTTTTCTTGCTTAACTGCCCTGGATAGGCAAAGGATTTCAATAGACATTTCTCCAAAGAAGACATTCAAATGACCAAGAGGTATATAAAAAGATGCTCAGTATCATTAATAATCAGGGAAATGCAAATCTAAATTATAATGAGATATCACTTGACAACAGTTAGTATGGCTATTATAAAAAATGGTAATAGTTGGAAAAACGTGGAAAGGTGCCTGTGTGGCTCAGTTGTTGAGCATCTGCCTTCAGCTCAGGGCATGATCCCAGTGTCCTGGGATGGAGCCTCACATCGGGCTCCTTGCTTGGCAGGAAGCCTGCTTCTCCATCTCTCACTTCTCCTGCTTGTGTTCCTTCTTTCGCGTATCTCTCTCTGTCAAATAAATAAAATCTAAAAAAAAAAAAAATGAAAAATGTGGAGACCTGTACATTCTGTACACTTGTATATTCTAGGTGGGAATGTAAAATAGTGCAACACCCATGAAAAACAATATGAAGATGCATCAGAAAATTAAAGATAAAACTTTGTCACTTGGTCTGGAAATCTCACTTCTGGATATGTATCCAAAAAAATTAAAATCAGAACCTTGAAGAGATATCTTTACCACCATGTACATTGCAATTTTAGGTACAATAGCTGTGATATAAAAATAACTGAGGTGTTCATCTGTAGATGAATGGATAAAGAAAGTATAACACATTAAATGGAATGTTAGCCTTATAAAAGAAGGAAATCCTGCCACTTTTGACAATATGGATGGACCTAGATGACATTATACCATGTAAATAAGCCTGTCGCAGAAGGACAAAGACTATGTGATTCCACATGTGTATAGTACCTAAAACAACCAAGCCCACTGAAGCAGAGAATACAGTGGTGGTTTCTAGGGACTAGACAGCAGGAGAAGGGAGCACTTGTTCAATAGCTATAACGTTTCAGTTATACTAGATGAATCAGTTCTAGAGATCTGCTATACAACATAGTGCCTATAGCTAACAATATGGTATTTTGCAGTTCAAAATTTGTTGAGAGAGTAGGTATTGTGTTAAATGTTTTTACTACAAAACAAAACAGAGGGACATAAGGAAACTTTGGGGAATGTGGATATGTCTATTACTTTGTGGTGATGGTATCATAGGGGATTGTATTAAGTTCAAACTCATCAAATTGTGCACATTAAGTACATGCAGTCCTTTGTAGATCAGTTTCACCTTCAGTAAAATATAAAAACATAAAATAAAATTTTTAAAAAGAGGGTTGCAAAAAAATAAAAATAAAAAAGAGGGTTGCTTTGAGGAAGTAGAGAGGAGACTGCCTGGGAAGGGACAAGAGAGATTTTACTAGGATGATAGGAGTGCTGTATATCTTGAGAGGCATGTAGCTTACTGAGAGTATATATTTGTTACAACTGAGCTGTATTCTTAAAATTTATGCACTTACTCCATGTAAATTATACTTCACTAAAACATAACCAGGCACTTGGGATAAAATAATGACTTATTAACAGCTACTTTCTATTCATCATAATTTGTCTTCTTCTAATTCTTTGAATTCATGTTATCCTGTGGTTAAAAAATCATGGATGTTATCTCTATATTTATGAAAGGAACTATCTTTGAGGAGCCAGATATTGTTGCTTATATCATAAATTTTTAGCAAAAGTAGAGAATAAATTATAATTCCTAGGTCTCTGATTTGTACTTTATTCCAGATTGAATCTACTAATATATATATAACTCAGGTATAAGTAAATTGTAGGCATATACAGAAGTGTTCTTTCTGTCTGACTCAACCTATAGCTCTTCTTAGTTAAAACCTTGAGAACAAATACAGCAGTGTCAAAAAAAGGTTAATTTAATTTATATTCTGCTCAAGGTATGTACATTAATTTAATGACTGAAGAAATTTTATTGAGTAAAAAGTATGAAAAATCCCTAAGCTAAGCTATTGAATGATCTTAGCAACAAAGTTCAGTGGATTAGTGGTGACTAACAATTTATTTCCTGCCTTTTGGGGAGAATAACATTCTTTTTTAATTACTTGAATCAAAATTCCATATATGTATAATTTTTATGTGTTTCTTTTTTTAGTTCGTTTTTCTATTTAAAATCTAAATGGGGTGTTCTCCCTGAGTTGAAACGCAACTCTAAGAAATATATACAGGAACTGTCCAAGGTAACGATTCTTAAATAAAAAAAAATTTTTTAAGATTTTATTTATTTATTTGACAGACAGAGATCACAAGTGGGCAGAGAGGCAAGCAGAGAGAGAGGAGGAAGCAGGCTCCCCACTAAGCAGAGAGCCTGATGTGAGGCTTGATCCCAGGACCCTGAGATCATGACCTGAGCCGAAGGCAGAGGCTTAACCCATTGAGCCACCCAGGCCCCCCCAAAATCTTGAATACATATTCTGAAGCATAGCAGAGGAAGCTGCAACATAATAAATATAATACTTCTAATACTTCTACACAAAGATGAAGATATACAAATGTTGTGGGGTTTTTTTTTTTTTCATACAAAAAGTAAACTCTAGTAATGTTGATCAAAGCCATTAGGTTAAAAATCTTAAGGAAAAACATATACTTACATTTCACTAGCTATTTGTTCTAGATACCATAATTTAAGTTGAATCTTAAAGAGCCATTTACTATTTGAGAGATGTTGACTACAAACCATTTCACTGATTGTCTTGTTTCCATTTGTCATTTTTTTTTTTATTTTTACAAAATATTCCATGTGAGTTAGGAAGTCTGATAAGTACTTTACATATTCTATCTCATTTTCTTCTTAGAACTGCCCAATTAGTTTAGTATAGTCATTATTCCAATGTTTCACATAAAAATAGTGAGTCTTTAAAAAGTTGCCATGGTAAGCTGAAGGACCAGGATTTATAGCTAAAGCAATTGAATCTCAGAGCCTTTATCCTGAAGTACTATTTTATACTATTCCGAGCAGAATTGTTACACATTTATAGAAAAACAGGAGGTATTTCCTGGGAGAATGTCTTTACATCACTTTTCTGTTTTCTAAAAGGAGAAGAAGGCGCCGGTTATCATACTTCATTCTGACTCCCAAAACACCATAAACCCTGATATTTTCCTGGTCAGGATTTGTTTTAATAATGTTGATAATAAGAGACACAAACTTAAATGCTGACCTGGGCTTGATAAGTAACTAATAGGAGTAAAGCAGACCAGGGCAGATATATGAAGAGATATTGTGTTGAGATGGAGACATGCATATGTTGGGTATACTGCCTTAGTCACTTTGGTCAATTCAGAGACTGATGACAACCATTCAAAATGGATGATATGATAAGTAATACTGAACATCTTTTCATGTCTGTTGACTGTCTATATGTCTTTTTTAGTAAAAAAAAAAAAAAAAAAAAAAAAAAGTCTATTCAGGATCCCCAACCACTTAAAATTGGATAGTTTGTTTTTGGTGTTGAATTGTATAAATTCTTTGTATATTTGAACATTAATCTCATGCTATATCAAATATATTTGATGACAATAATATGACATGCTATATTATATATTAACCCATGAAGTATCAAATACATCATTTGCAAATAATCTTCTTCCATTCAATAGGCTGACTTGTCATTTTGTTCATGGATTCTTTCACTGTGCAGAAGCTTTTTATTTTGATGCAGCCACAATAGTTTATTTCTGCTTTCATTTCCCTTGCCTTAGGAAACACATCTAGACAAATGTTTCCATGGCTGATGTCAGAGAAATTACTGCCTATGTTTTCTTCTAGGAGTTTTATGGTTTCAGATCTGACATTTGGGCCTATAATCTATTTTTTTTTAATTTTTTATTTTTTATAAACATATATTTTTATCCCCAGGGGTACAGGTCTGTGAATCACCAGGTTTATAATCTATTTTGAGTTTATTTTTGTGTATGGTATAAGAAAGTGGCTCAATTTCATCTTTTACATGTCCAGTTTTCCCAGCACGATTGGTTGAAGAGATTTCTTTTCATCTTTGAATATTCTGCCCTTCTTTGTTAAAGATTAATTGACTCTATAAGTGTAGGTTTATTTCTGTGTTCTCTTTCTGTTCCATTAGTCTGTTTTTGTACAAGTACTAAACTGTTTTTATTAGTACAACTTTGTAGTATATCTTGAAATTGGGGGTTGTGACACTTCTAGCCTTTTGTTCTTTCTCAAGACTGCTTTGGCTATTCAGGGTCTTTCTTGGTTCCATACAAATTTTAGTATTATTTGTACTAGTTCTGTGAAAAATCCTATTGATATTTTGATAGAAACTGCATTAAATATGTGAATTGCTTTGCGTAGTATGGACATTTTAATAATATTTCTTCCAATTCACGAGCATGGGATGTCTTTCCATTTGTTTGTATTGTCTTCAATGTCTTTCACTTTGTTTTATAGTTTTATAGTGTTTTATAGTTTTAGAGTTTTCAGAGTGTAGGTCTTTCACTTCCCTGGTTACAATTACTCGTGGTATTACTTTTGGTCTAAATGGAAGTGGGATTGTTTACTTAATTTCTCACTACTTCATTATTAGTGTATAGAAATGCAACATATTTCTGTATATTAATTTTCTATCCTGTGACTTCACTGAATCAATTTGTCAGTTATACTAGGTTTTTCTATGGAGTCTTTACTACCTTTTATACCTGTCAGAATTGTGGGAACTAAAAAGACAAGTTATAAAGAATCTTAACAAGGATGTATAGGACAGGGCACTCTTTTCACTGATGGTCAGAATGTAAGTTGGTGCACCCACTGCAGAAAACAGTATGTAGATTCCTCAAACAGTGAAAAATAGAAATGCAATATAATCCAGCAATACTACAGGGCATTTAATCCAAGGAAAACAAACAAAAAAAAAGTGTTTAAAGAAGATATATACACCCCTGCATTTATTACAGCATTATTTACAATAGCAAAGATATGGAAATAACTCAAGTGTTCATTGATAGATGAATGGATAAAAATGATGTGATATCTATCTCTCCATCTTTATATGTATATAAAGTATATATTACATATGTGTGTGTGTGTGTGTGTGTGTGTGTGTGTGTGTGTGTGATTATTCAGCCATAATAAAAGAATGAGATCTTGCCATTTGCAACCACATGGATGGACTGAGAGGGCATAATGCTAAGTGAAATAAGTCAGAGAAAAACAAATACCATATGATTTCACTTATATTTGGAATTTAAGAAACAAAACACAAATAGAGAGGCAAAAACAGACAACAAACTGGCTGTTGCAGAGGGGAGGTGCGTGAAATAGATAAAAGGGATTGAGAGATACAAATTTCAAGTTATAAAATAAATAAGTCATGGAGATGAAAAATATAGCATAGGATATATAGTCAATAAGATTGTAACAGTGTTATTTGGTGAAAGACGGGAACTACATTTAATCCTGTTGAGCACTGAGTAATGTGTAGAATTGTTGAATCATTATGTTGTACACCTGAAACTAATTTAACAGTGTATGCTAATTATACTTTAATTTTTTTTAAAAATGGGAGAGGTAAAGCAACTATTAGCTTACATAGAGTAAATCCAGAGCTAATATGGGGTTTTGAATAGATTTATTTTCA
Source organism: Mustela nivalis (assembly GCF_964662115.1). Classification (NCBI taxonomy): domain Eukaryota; kingdom Metazoa; phylum Chordata; class Mammalia; order Carnivora; family Mustelidae; genus Mustela; species Mustela nivalis. The sequence goes on along the minus strand of NC_139022.1, from coordinate 125,512,603 downwards.
TGACTCTTTGTCTCCCTGCAGTTCCCAGGGCTCTGTTTTCCTCTGTATGGGACTTTATCTGTAAGATGACAGTGAACTGGCTTCAGCCATTCCGAGCCTCATAGTCATGAATAAATAGTATCAAAATAAAGGAGAACGATTGTTTGGGAAGCTTCTCAGAAAATTTAGAAAGAATTAACTTTTCCAGAAGCCCCAGAGAATACCTCCTAAGATATCATTAGCCCATATTTGGTCACATATCCTTGAAGAAACACATCCCTGGCAAGAACGAAAATTCACAGATTGTGAGGGATTCACTTTTCCTGGAGTCATAAAAGTTATGTGCAGTTTTATATCTGAACCAATATAGTTCTATCAGGAAAGAGAGAGAAGGGCCTGGATGCTGATCCAACAGTGTCTCCTACACCCTTGCTTAGGTCCAGACAATTATTATTCTTAGGGACTCAGGGGTCAGATCTTTTGGTTTTCTTTTTCAGGATAAACTGGAAATTTTAGTATTTATGATTTGACTCCTGTGTTTAAAAGTAACTGTGCAAAGAAAGAAATGGCATCTTCAGATCAGTACCCCCTAAAGGTCACAGTGACACGTGCTTTAGGTTGTGTTCTAAAATTGGGTGGTACTGACCCCAGGTTGCTGAGAACCAGAAAGCTATGAAGAGGCCTTGTTTGGTAAGGTATATTTGATCCATGGTATTGCCAAGGGAGGGACTCTCAGAAAGGCCAGGAATAGAACTGAGCTAATATCCTGGTGGAAATGACTAGAAAGAGTGGAAAGAATGAGATAACTTGGGGAAAACTGACAATATCAACAATGATTTTTTTTCTAAGATGCTTTTAAATAAACTGCTCCCCCACTTACTAGCATCATTCTGATTTTAACATAAATCCGTAAAATTTCTGTAGGAACCGAAATCAATTCTAACATCATTAGTCATTATCCCAAGTCAGTTTAACAATCCACAGTTCCAATGACCCATATGATTACCACTGGTCTTACTACCCTCCTTCTATCATTTACTGAACTCTTACTATCTGCCAAGCACTGTCCTAAGTTTAACACATATTAACTCATAAATCTTGTGAGAAGATCATTTTTCTCATTTTACAGATGACAGCACATAAGTTCAGAGAAGTCAAATGACTTTCTAAGGTCAGAGGCCTGGGAAGTAATAGGGCCAGAATTTAGTTCCAAATCTGCTAGACTTCAAAACATGGACACTTTATTACAAAGCTATTTTGCCTTCCCTGCACTTATCCCTACAACAACCAGCATGTAGCAAATGAGCATGATCATACTGTACTATTTGAAATGAATTCATGTTAGCAACATAACCATAAAGCCCACCTTCTGGGGAAATTTTTATAGCTAGATAAACTACATTATTTTATTTCTACTTAGACACATATACCATGCACACATAGCTGCTTTATACCTTATCTGTCTTTTTTCTCCAGACTTATCTTTGCCTTGATTAATCTGCTATAGGATTAGCATGTTAACTAAATGGTTTGACCAGATTTCTGTTAAGTGTCCAGTACTTTCTAAGAATTATGATTTTTTTTAAAGATTTTATTTATTTGACAGAGATCACAAGTAGGCAAAGAGGCAGGCAGAGAGAGAGGAGGGGGGGAAGCAGGCTCCCTGCAGAGCAGAGAGCCTGATGCAGGGCTTGATCCCAGGACCCTGGGATCATGACCTGAGCCGAAGGCAAAGGCTTTAACCCACTGAGCCACCCAGGTACCCCAAGAATTATGATTTTTCTATTCTCATTTATATACTTCTAATATCCTTCCTTGTTGCCCAGAAATAAAAGACATCTTTATACCTGTTTTTCCCCCCTTTCTACCTTTAAATTAAGATCTAAATGGAAATATTAAGAGGTTAGAATATTTTCTTAGTTCCAGAGGATTTGGGGCTAATGGTGAAATGTAGGTAAAATACCTAGAGTTGGTGTGTGTGTGTGTTTATTTTTATACTGACTCCCATTTGGGGTTTTGCTAATATGTGAAACAGTCTGCTTTCTTCTTCATTTTTTGTGTGTTTGGTGTATATGTGGGAAAGGATCTCATTCTAGTTAGTTCTTGAAATTAAAACATATTTCTCTCATCTCTATATCTTTCTCGCACGCAGCAAAGAATCTGTAGATTTTGAACAAACATTTGCAGGATGGTTGGATTTGTTGTTCTTCAAAATATGTGAGTTTATTATTAAAATTTAAAAATAATACCATTCCTAACCACATGTTTTCTGAAATCTATTCCAAAAACATACAAATTCTTTTTTTCTTTAGTGTTTTTGGGGTAAAATAGTGGAAACAAAGAGTCATGTTTGATGTGGAAAAGAAAGCCTTACCCTGCAAGGAGGCCATCCAGAGACTCTTTAATGAAAACAAAATAAGCCACCCCGTCCTGGGTTCTCAGCATCATGACGCTTGGTGACTTAAGATTCCTTTACAATCAAGTACAAATAAGTCTGTGTCTTTAAAAATAACGTTCATCTTTTCTATAAGACAGTTGATAGTTTATCCAAAAAGCTACATTAAAGTGTTTAATAAATCATGCTACACATGACCCAGAGACAAGAAAGCACAACTGTATAAATATATATGTATACGGAATATAAGAAAACCGTATATTCTTAGTATGACACTCAGCATCCTTATAAATTAATCAGAAAATATTTATTAAATGTCTATCATGTTTAAAGCAGTGGCAGAATAAAAGAAAATATATAGTCTTTTCTCAGTGAATACACAGGGCCTGGGTGCTAGGAAATTAATTGCAAATCTTAGTATTTAACCAGTTTTAATTTTTTTTGTTATGACTTTGTAAGAAACACATCAACATTACAAAACCAAATGTATTTGTGTTAAGGGAAAGGATAGTCCTTGTAGGGGAAGTATTATAGAATTAACAGAAATGAATTCCAGCTTGGGTTCCACTTCTACCGTTCTGGTTGTGTCATCTCCTACATCATCTTGATCAGACTTCCAAAAGACAGACCTAAAAAGTATTTCAGGGAATTCCAATGGTAAGGTGACCAAGGGAGTCATATTCCTGACCTAATGACTCTTGTTGATTCATGGAGTAAGTCAGACAGAGAGTTTCATGGAACTAGAAGGCTATCCCTCAAACGATCCCTTGGCTCCTTACGTGGCCTAGAAGAATCTGGTCCTGTTTTATAGTCGCTCCTCCAACTGCATGCAAGAAGGAGATGAAGAAGTCAGCATTTGGTGAATTTCAGTCAGCAGTGAAAGAAATTTCTGGTACTGACTGCTTCATTTAGAACATTGTTCAGTGTCACAGAGGGCAGGGGGACAAGGGAGTAAATGTTACCAGGGGATAGGAAAACTTAGCAGAACAACACTTTTCTATTTTTCTTTTGCTGAGAGAACACCTCTTTAGTCTCTTTAGACAGAGAAACAATGATTTTTTTTGATTCAGGAGGCATTTAGAATGTCAGCTGCCAGGTCCTTGTGTTTATGTGTGCGCGCGTGCGCATTAAGCATTTGAAGTGGGCCTTTGGGACTCCAGGGAGCAAGAGCGGGATGGAAGAATTTGTTTTGGCTTTGCAGGTACAGACAGCCCCTGCTTATCCACTTATTATCTCTGTGATTTGAGAAAAGTCATCACAAAGAATATTGGTTTCCCAAGTGTATAAAATGGGAATAACTTCTGTGTCTCAGGATTGTTGCCCCAGTATCTGACCTAGAAAGTAGAAGCTCAGTCAATAGTGGTTCCCTTTCTTCCCTTCAAAACCTTTTAATCATGCAGTGCCCTGCCCTGTGGAGATAGGACTTAAACCTATGGGTTTAGCTTGCGGCAAACTCCGGGACTTAACCTGTTTCAGAACAGATACAAGGAGCCACAGGCAAGTTTTGTCAGTTTATCAAATCAACAATGCTACTGATTCTATTCTAACTTTGTAATAGATACTTAAGTTTTTTCTTCTTCTTTATGATCATGGAACTGCCGGGTATCTTACCTGTCTTCTCTCTCCATTACTATCTTTGTCTTGATTCTCTTCTCCAGGGCTGATATTTTAACTAAGAAGTTGAATGGGCATTTGTGAGAGTCTGCTACTCCCTAAGACTAAATTATAATTCCCCAACCCTCGTTTCTGTATTTTCCATATCCCTGCATCTTGTTGCACTGAAGTCTTAGGCATTTTACTAGTTTCTTCTTACCTGCTCTTAGGAACCATTCCATTGTTCCATTGTTATCTCCCTTTATCAGCTATCTCTAGGTCCTGCCTACCTCCAGTTTGATTCACCCTAGATTTAAACAAGAACCTTCTAAAAATAGAAACTATTTGAGAAGATAGATGATCTACATAGTGTTTTGTCTTTACAGACATAATCCAATCCATGACAAGAACACATAATCAAACTTCAGCATCATCTTTAACTCCGCACTGTCTCTCACTGTGTACATCCTTTTCCTTATTAAGTCATGCATTTTTTACATAGGAATCTTATAAATTCACTGTCCATTTTCCATTCTATATCCTATTTCATTTGTGGCTCCCCCACCACCACCTCCCTTACTCCTAGACTATCACAAAACAGATTTCCTGGGATGTCTTCAGTCATTCCTCTTAATTTCCACCAGATTTGCCTTTCTAAAATCCAGATTACCTCTCTTACCATCTCTTGTAGAAAAAAAAAAAAAAAAAAAAAAAAAACACCTCACCATGGGATCGAAGGCCCTTTAAAATCTACCCTAATGAATCTTTTGATTGCACTCCTGTCTTTCCCACTTTGTATTACTCATTTTTCCTTAAATACACCAGGTGATGCTTTTCTGTTAGGCCTTCTCCTTGCTCTGCTACTTAGAAAAAGCCTACTCATTCTTTGCACTCTGCCCTGTTTTAAAATCACACGTCTAGCTACTTTACTCTCCTGGGTTAATTTTTCCATGGCTCCACATCCCTAATAGGATAAAATTTTACAGTCCTTAGTGGAAAAGACTACTAAGGGTTGCATGTTGTCTTCTTACCTAAAGGCTATGTTGATCATGGTCCAGCCCAACTAGACCCAGGAGACTCTTCCATTTCCACTATGGTCCCAGCTTCAACATACCTGTATATGCAATGATATTTTAAGCCTCCTTGTCTTTTTACATGCTGAGCCACAAATGAACTTCACTCTGGCCATCTGGCAATTCCGTCTTATTCTTCAGGTCTCAGTAAGACTTGTCTTTTCCTTGTGAAGCCATTCCTCACCTACCCAAGCAGGTGCCTGGCTCCCTGTTGCTCACATTCCATATGTCTATTGCTGCCCTTATCTCCCTATTAATCATTTTTTGAGGCTGTCTTCTCTACTAGTCTGTGAACTTTTTAAGGGGAGACATTTTCTCTTTTTTGTGTAGTGCTTCTAGCATTTAGCATAGTAGCAATCTAATATTAGATATCTGATGGATATTATAAAATAAATAGAAAGAAAATTCTTTCTATAAAGTCTTTTTCCTCCTCTTCTTCATAATTAATTTGTCCTTTGCCTAAGTTCCATGAGCTTCTAAGTACCAAGAATTTTAGAGTGATATTTCTGCCCTCAAATTACTGGTCTTTTATTTACTAAAAAATAGCTTTCTGAATTCTTAATCCTCAGTTTCCTCATCTCTAAGTAATGAATCTATGATTTAGGTTATTTGTTAAGCAGGATAATGCCACACAGCAATCATTTAGCAGCTGTTAGATGTTGTTATACATTTTGCTATTGGAAATGGGGGAAGTAGTAGTTATTGTGTTATTAACTCATAATTAATTCCATGTACCTTGTCCTGCCAGGTCATAACTACTTGAGGTCTGCCACTATTTATATTTACCTTTCTATTCACAGAATCTAGAACGCTGCCTGTTAACAGGCTCTCTCTCATGCTCGTGTACATGCACTCTCTCTCTCTCTCTATATATATAGGGAATTTTAATATTGGCATAAAATGCAAGAATGAAATTAATTCTAAGTATATTAAAAATACATGCCACCTATTAAAACTGCATACTGAAGACCATAGAAAACAAAATAATTTGACTCATGTAAATATTGACACTTTTTATAAATATACATAGAACAGAGGTGTAATGAGGGGATATGAAAAGTATAAAGAGAAATCAAACTACTTGAAGTTCAGTTACTTAAAACTGTGCTGACCAGGGGAAGGGTTTAATTGTGTCCAATTATGATCAGGTAGATAGTCATAAAAATATGTTGACTAGCTTTGGAATTATAGAAAATGTCACTTGCTTGAAACTGAGCTCTTAGATCAAAATGCAAAGTTTATTTGTGTGTAGCTTCGACTGCAACAGTGAATCAAAAAGAGTCTGCATACCTCTGCCCCTTGGCTTAAAAGCATACTTCTAAGCCCTTGGGATGAATTTGTACATCTTAGTCAGAAGACCTGTATCATCTGCCAAAACAAGATTTCCTAGGTTTATTTCTAAATATAGCTTTAGTTTGGGTAATTTGCTATAATCAATTTTGAAGAACATTTAAACTCAATTTAATGTTTATTTTCTTTGCCAATTCTTGGTGCCTGCATATATGATGACTCTCATTCAAACTAGAAGATTACACACCTATTAAATATGTACATGCAAGTGAAATCACTGTACATCATAGAAGCACAAATTTAACTCTGGAAGATGTATTGCTTTCACTGATGCATTTATTCATTTGCTGAGGGGTTTTTTTAAGTACGCATGTATTAAATATAACATTTAGAGAGCTTCACTTTGAAAATTCCTTAATTTCCTAACAAAATAGCACAATTATGAAAATTTCACTAATCTTATATTACCATTGCCAGTACATTTTATATGCAGCTTTGAGATCAGTGGTAACTTTATGAGGGCCTTATTTATTTATGAAATTGTTTACCAGTTTTGTGTTTACTGATATAAGACTATAATTATTTTGTTTGCCAATAGTCTTACAGTTAGTAAATTTGACAAAGGTAACTTTCTTCCAGAAAATAGAAATACTAGTTGTAAAAGACTTCTTTCCTAAGCACCTGTCATTGATAATGAGATGTTAGGACCAGGCTGCAAAAGTGAGGCTGAGGGTGTCTCATTTGGAATGGGCAGGGGTAAGACTTTCCCCAAGCAGGGGCCCAGCAGTGAGTTGCCAAAGTGGAACTGAGAAATAGTGGAAGCATTTCAGCCCCCAAAGGTGGGACTTAAGATATGAAATGGTTATAAGTCATGTTCATATGTCCCAGAGTCAAATTAGGGCATCAAAACAAATGAGAGACAAAGAAACCAAAGATACACACTTGGAGACAGAACAGGTATAATATAAAACCATGTAGAAATCTGCAGAGGGCAGGATCTGGCTGTCATATCTGGCTGGGTGGTAGATTTGTTTTTTGTTTTAAATAGGAAATAAAAAATAAATTATCAATCAGTGTTTAAAGTTAGGAGGTATATCACAAATACCCATTTCTGTCTTCTCTTCATGAATCACAAGTTTTTGAAGATCCTATGTGACCATTGCTGAAATCTGAGCATTTATTACCTCTTAGAGATGACCATATATTCAAGTTTGTCCCATTTTATACCTATTAATCTAGTGTAATTATTAATAACACTCTTTTTCATTTTCATAGTGTTCTGGTTTGAAAGATAAATTTATCAGTCTCCTTGAAGGAGAGTTAAACGAAATTGCATGCCCCACAGTCTCTATCTCTTGCTAGACTTTTATGTCTAATTCACTTGAAATATTAGCTTTAAATGCCTTGTTTCTGGAAGTGTTGCATTTGTGAGTCCTGTTCTTGGCCAATAATTAGGAGTTATAGTTGGAAAGTTATTGAAAGACACAACTATTTTGTTAACCAAAAAATTACAGGTCAAGAGGTACAGCTTGAGCTTTAAAAATCAAAAGAGAAGTGAAAAGATAGATACTCTACTATTCGTGTAGTTCCCAGAGGTCAGATGGAGGAAACTAGATGCCCACAACACACATCTGGCCTGCACACTTTTGTTATTTGACTTATATAGCCTATTGCCTTATTAATTTATTTAAATGGGGAATGTTTCACGTGTAAAATCTGAACTCTGGCTTGTCCTGAAAAATTGGAAGATCTAGCAATTGAGGCTGATCCCACAGTCTCAAAATGACAACAGATCTTGCTGAAGCTATGCACCTTTAGATGGCATACACATTCTCACAATTACCAGAGTATAAACAGGATGATTCATTCATTTACTCTACCTGCTTTTCTGAGTTTTTGTCTTCTGATGGGAGGCAAGCATTAATCCCTGTGTATCACACTCAGATCCAAAAGAATTATTTAAAACCTGATTCAGATAGATGAGTGGGGGGTCATAGCTCATAGTGGGGGTCATAGGTCATGACATAGTAACCAAAAAGAGGGAGTCCCAACAATAAAATTAATTAATTAGTGAATTAATTTTTTAAAGATTTATTTATTTGTTTGGCAGACAGAGATCACAAGTAGGCAGAGAAGCAGGCAGAGAGAGGCGGGGAAACATGCTCCCTGCCAAGCAAAGAGCCTGATGCCGGGCTCGATCCTAGGACCCCGGGATCATGACCTGAACCCAAGGCAGAGGCTTTAACTCACTGAGCCACCCAGGCACCCTATAAAATTAATTTAAAGTTGTTACTGATTTTCTTTATTTGATCTGATAACATGCTACAACATGAGCATTACCTAGTCTCTCTCAACAATAATTAGGTATAAATTCTGTTAGTATACAGTTTGGGAGTTCAGTTGTTGTGAGAGCCAACTCCAAAACTCAAGCCCTTAACCATCATGCTGAGGAGTTTATATCTTATAAAAATACTAGAGTGATCCATACAGGCTGGAATTTCTTTCTTAAGGATTCTTTCTTTTCCTTAAGTAGAATATAGGTACAATATTCTCTCCAATCCTCTGAGCAGCTCCATGGAACTGTAGCACTATAGGGTAGTATAGATGGCCACAAGGATATAAAACCCTGGATTTGTCTGCCTTCTTACACCTTACACTTCCTCTCGCAGACCAAAGGCAATGAAGTGAAATTCGTGGATTGTTCCTGACATATTGCTTTTCAACTTACAGTAGGCACCTCTGTGAGGTTTGTCAGCAAACTGCCTCTAGCTTTGATCTCATCATTCTTTCATTTAAATTAGCATCACATCCTGTGCTATTATGTGGACCTTTGCTAGCTAAACACTTTCCTGTATTCCCCTTGCATACTTTTACAAAATTAATAATGTTAGCTGTACTCTCCATTTTTTTTTTTTTTTTTTTTTTTTTGTACTCTCCATTTTAAGACAAGTAGACTATGATCATGTATTGCTCTCTAGGTAAATGTAATTTACTACCCACTTGCCCTACCACTTTGTGATACTTCTAGTGAAATTAAATGGCCCACAGGTTTTAAGATAACAGAAAATTTGGAATATCGTATTTATTTTTCCTAAGTTCATGATAATTTTTTTTTTAATTCAAATTTGAAGAAAAATTGTACAACAGAAAGAATGGACACATCTTGGCAAAATTTAGAGTTGAGATTTCATCATGCTTCAGGGAAATGATTTTAATTTCTACCTTATACCATATCCTTCAGCATTGGACATTGAGGTTGTATTCCCAGACTCCATTCTACAACTGCTGTATGGTGTACAACATTAGTTTGTAGTATGCTGGACCACAACTCTGGCTACAGATGGACTCTGATTGGTCTATTTATTAGTACAGCCCCATCTCTCTTTCTTAGACATTGGTTTTACAATGGGCATATCCTCTACATCGGTTTGATGAGAGTGAAATGCAGAAATTTTAGTCAATTTGGAAGATAAAAGTATGCCCTTTTCTGTGTGATATAGTTTAAGAATATACCACATGAAACCAGTACAGCTACTGCTGACGGAATTGAAAATCAATCTGAAAATAAAGTTAGCACCTGGAGGAAGGCAGAGTTAAGAGGTAATATAAACTTCTCGACTGAAGCATACCTGAAGCCAATATTATTACCATATTACTTCTCAAGCATATGAACAAATAAATTCTTTTTCTGAAAACATCACTGATATACTTTCTAAAAGCTGTAGGCTTTTAGTCAAATATTTTCTGTCATCCTCTTTATTAATTTATTAATTTATATATCAAGCTTACTATTTACATGATACAGTGGCCTTCTTACTATTTCTGGGCTTAAAAAAAAAAAACAAGAAATAAGATTAAAAATTGCATTTTGGACTGCTAGTTCTCAAACTGTTGTACATAAAGATTACCTAGAGGGCTTGTTTGGGGAGGGTATATTTGTATTGAGCACTGGATATTATATTAGACTGATGAATTACCTACCTGTATCCCTGAGATAATACATTATAGATTAATTATCTGAACAAAAGAAAGTATAAATGTCCAAGATATGTCCCAGAGCTATCTTAATCAGAAACTCTGGATTAGGGCGCCTGGGTGGCTCAGTGGGTTAAGCCGCTGCCTTCGGCTCAGGTCATGATCTCAGGGTCCTGGGATTGAGTCCCGCATCGGGCTCTCTGCTCAGCGGGGAGCCTGCTTCCTCCTCTCTCTCTCTCTGCCTGCCTCTCTGCCTACTTGTAATCTCTCTCTGCCAAATAAATAAATAAATCTTTAAAAAAAAAAAAGAAACTCTGGATTAGAGGTTCAGGTATCTATATTTCTTATCACTAGGTGATCTAAGATATATAAAAGTTTGGGCATCCTAAGCTTACTATAGAACATCAGGATTTTTTAGAAGGTATTGAATTGTGTTTCATCAGAAGTTTGGAATGCTGATTGCTACTTGTGGTACATTCCTAAAACTCCATGAGTAAGGAATTATGCTTATATTTCTCTATGGTATTCATATAGAGATCTAGCAAAATAGGTATTCAGTAAATATATGTTAATTAAATTAATATTTTTGTCAAGAGCAGATATTCCAGTTTTCACAAAGAACATATATGGAATATATGGAATCCAGTTGGCATGGAAGAGTTTTGATGACTTTGCATGATGTCCAGTATCAGTGATTGTATTTTCTTTCTTTTTAAGATTTTATTTATTTATTTGAGTGGGTGAGGGACCAGGGGATAGGGAATCTCAAGCAGACTCAATGTTCAGTGCAGAGTCTGACACGATGCTAGATCTCAAGACCCCAAGATCAGGACTTAAGCCAAAACCAAGAGTCAGATATTTAACTGATGGAGCCACCCAGGAGCCCCGATTATATTTTCTTTTTTTGAAAACAAATTTGAGCTAGTCAAAACCTCCTGGCGAGGAAATGTAACAGTGGAGCTGTACATAGAATGAATATGGTGAGTGCTTAACTCTTGGTCAAAGTGACTTATGAATTGTTCCTTATAATTTTTGTTACATTTAGCTGAAGCTTAAACCAGTTAACCCAAAAATGAGTGAATTTCTTGACTAAAGAGTTTAAATTTGATAATTCAGAGGATATATAGGAAAAACTGTTCTATGAACCTGACCTCAGCAATGTATTGATGTTGTCCGGGTAGCTTGAAACAAGTGTAACATTGCCCGCATTTCATATATATTTAAAATATTTGATATTTAAGATAGCTGGCAAAGTTTTGTATACACATAGGAGAAAAATAAATAAGTATCATGCAAATATATATACTATTGTATAGGTAAATTCTCTCTTTAGATGCCAGGGAGTAACAAGGACTGACTATTTTAGAGATGTCCCTCTCCTTAAAATTCAGAAATTTTTGAACATGTTTTTACACTCTAGGTACATTTTGAAACATTGATAACTTTCTGGAAATGATAACATTAGAACCTTCAAAAATAATCCTCCTTAGTGAATTTGATGTATAATACAACATCAGCAAGTTTAAATTATGTGCAACCACAAGATACATATAATGTTATATGTGTATATGTGTATATGTGTATATGTGTATGAGCACATACATAACATTTTATATAAAGCAAGAGAGTTGAACCTGCCCTAGTATCTAGGGAAATCTCTAAAAATTGACACCATAGCTCCTGAGACAGGTCTAACTACAAAGTTAGAAACCTTTTATCTTTCTGTAGGAATTTGGCCCTAGAACCAAGGGATTCCTTTGTAAACATCCTCCCAGGTAAGCTAGTAATACCAGATGAAACTTGAATACTCCTAGCAGTACCACAGGAGCGAAAGTGGTGATTTGTCTCTTCTTCTTTCTGCTGCAAAAGAACTTAAGTAAATCCACTCAAGCGTAAGAGGAGGGGAAAATTTAGTTTCACAACTAAAGCAATCAGATTTTTATGCTGTGTCTCATGGCAGTATGCCACAAAAAAAACAAATTTCTTCTTCTGTTTTCAGACTGAAATATGGGAAAAGTGAAATTCTCCCCCTGCCTACTCTATCCCTACACAACACACAACACACACACACACACACATACATAATGATTGCTCATGAAAGTTCCATTGCAGTTACCTACAGATTCACTTTCCAGCATAATTTTGAAAGCACATGAACCCAGACAATTGTCAGAAGCTTAAATCTGGATCATAACCATGTTTCACATTTCAGGGGCCCAAGAATCTAAGACTTCTCCCTTGCATTTATGGTGAACTTGAAATACAACCGAGTTGAAATAGTGTTTTTCTAGGCATCTTATAAAATACATTCCAAGTGGGAAAGATGGAATAGGTCATTATTCAGAACAATTTGCTCCTAGATGATGGATCAAAGGAATCACTTGCTGAGCAATCACTCATTCTCAGCCAAGATGGGCAGCATTTAGAATACGGGTTGACAAGAAAGTCTGAAGTGACATTTGTGCCATGCCAATGCCGCCATCATCATGCAGTGCTCCTTTCTCATTTTCTTATAGCAGTCATAGAGACTGAGCACAAAGAATAAATGACTTGAGAGAAATGGAAAAAAAAATGTTGTCAGAGCACCAAAGCTGGAACAGAATGCGTAATACAAATATTAATGTATTCATTCCATTGGAGCAATGAAAAAAGGGACTGATTCTAAAAACTTGGGATGTCTTCACAATATTAGGTAAAAGACAACAAGATCAAAGCCAAAATTGCTGAGACACACATCAAGAAAAAGTAGATACTTTTGTAAAAGAAAAGACCTCATCCAAGCTAAACTTCAGTCCCCATTCTACATGAAGAACAACTTTGGATCAGCAATCAGCTAAAACCAGGGGTTCAAATCCCAACGGGGTTGATGCTGCACTCTCTTCCTGCCAAGTTATATAAATTGAGTTTGGCATGGAACACAGGCCTTTTGGGAAAGACCTTAAAACCCCATCTGTTCTATTTATTCTAAAGATCCCAGTGCAGTTTTTAAGAGTAGGCATTTATTCTAAGGCAAAATTGGGGTAACATGTGAGAATTCAAGGCTGATAGCCATAGCCCTTTATACTCACTTTATAACACTCACTTTATAACAATGTTGATACCATTCACCGTTACCACCATCACCACCCCTATCTTAGCATGCTTAAAAATTAAAAAGAGAGAATTATCGGGGTACCTGGGTGGCTCAGTGGGTTAAAGCCTCTGCCTTCGGCTCAGGTCACGATCCCAGAGTCCTGGGATCGAGCCCCGCATCGGGCTCTCTGCTCAGCAGGGAGCCTGCTTCCCCCCTTCTCTCTCTCTGCCTGCCTCTGCCTACTTGTCATCTCTATCTGTCAAATAAATAAATAAAATATTAAAAAAAAAAGAGAGAGAATTATCAAAATCAAGTAGGAGGAAAGAAGAGAATAAGCCCTCTTAGATATTATATGACATGCCTGAAAATAAAATCAAACATAAAATTATTCATATAACTTTGTGTATCATTTTATTATCTTTAAAAAAATTCAGCACGTTAACCAGGCTGCACTTAAGGAAAGAAAAGGAAACTTTAATAAAAGATAAAATGTGCCCACTGCTTGTGTGCTTTCCATCATCCCCTTACTTCATCTGCTGAGGTAGATAGTAGTGAATGCATGTTTTAACCCAAACGGAGCTTTGAGGTGCAGTGGCACTTACAGGACACAGCTAATAATGGCTATGGCTTTTCATGACATCTCTTTGGTACGCTTCAGCATGACCTTGTCAAAGTTAAAAGCTCATAAAATTCCTATTTACTTTTTATGGCATTACGATTCTGCATAACAGTGCTTAAAACAAAAACACAGTATAATTATACTGTCAATCAAGCAGCTAAGAAAGGCATTTTCCACCAGCCTCATACCTAGCAAACTGTAAATAATTTATAAAACCAGAAGTCATGACTAAGTGGCAGTGTTTGGGGGCTAGTTAAGCACTTGTCATAGTGCCGTGGTTTAAGAGAGCTGGGCACAAAACACTGCTTGTTTACTTTTATCCTGTGAGTGTAAAAAATCGTTGTTTGTGCTTGTCGCCTTTCCATGCGGGCTCTAATAAAAATATCAAATTGTCAATAGAACTTTGAACAGGTGTACAGTGAGAGTAATAATGATGTTTTATTCATATGTATTTCCAGCCCATTTAACTTCATCCAACAAACAACAAAAAATATTTTCTTCATTACCTCCAATTAATGTAAATGTCAAATGTGTTGAATATATTATCACACTGATAATTTGTTGTGTTGATTGATTTGTGGAATGTTTTGGATTAAAGTAACAATTTTTCTTACTTGACTCACAATTGCATGTTGTTATCCATCACCTCTGGATTATGTAAATAGCAAATTTGTTTTCATTAGATCTAGTGCTAATTCTGGTAAACAAGATTTTCAAAGTGTCAATGATTTCTGAGATTTCCAGCTCCTTCATTATTTTCAGTTATTTTATTAATTATTAACAAGATTTTATCAGTTCTGGAGAAAATATATATCTCCTTCATGCTAATGACCAGACAGCCCTTTGCAAATCCTTTATATGTGTAAAGCAGTAGCAAAATAAACTCAAAAGAATTAAATTCTAGGTTCCATATCCCTCTTTGTGTCTTAAATTTTATTTGTCTCTTATAACACTCCTTCATAATAATCAAGATGTATATAGAGAAATATTTTTTCTGTAATTGATTTTGTGCTACTTTTTTTTAAACTGTTCTAGCCATTACTTAATCTGCTTAAACAGATTAAGTAATATGATAATGGAGAAATATTTTTTAAATTTAATATCAATATATTTTATGTTCATATTTAAAGTTAAGTGAGAAATTTAGGTTATTTTCTTCATGACTCGGGAGAAAACTGGTGTTCTTTTTTTTCCGTTGTATTACTATCTTCTATTATCTATTTATATAAATGAACCCTTCTTTGTTAAGTGGGAAAAATAAAGATGGCTTGAGTATATATAAGTGTAAAACTAAATTCTACCTTGATCATTTTTTAATGACTCTGAGAAGTATTTTGACCTCACTATGCCTTAGTTTTCTATTCTGTGAAATGGGGATAATATTTATCTTACGGGGTTCATGAAAACACTAAATTATTTGTGAAACACCTTGCTTACACATGGCAGGTACGAAACAATTAATTTTCTTTTTTTATTTCTTATGTGTGAATATCATCTAAATAAGGCCCTGCATTCTAGAGAAATGTGATATTTAAAAAAAAATACTTTCTTGTATATATGTAGCTTTAAGGATTGCAACCTAACTCTTCAGATAGGTAACAAATAATATTATTTAATTTTTGAAAGCTAGTTTAATTTTTTTTAAAGATTTTATTTATTTATTTATTTGTTTATTTGTTTATTTGACAGAGCTCACAAGTGGGCAGAGAGGCAGGCATGGGGGTGGGAACAGGCTCCCCGCTGAACAGAGAGCCTGATGGGCTCAATCCCAGATTCCAGAGAACATGACCCTAGCTGAAGGAAGAGGCTTAACCCACTGAGTCACCCAGGTGCCCCTGAAAACTAGCTTAATTTCTGATATGAGCTCTTTCAAGTTTTTTAACTGAATTGACTCTTGATTTTCTTCTACTTCCCCCATGGTGTGGGTATAAATACCTTGAAGTTTATGGAGGCATGTGGGTTGACAGGAGTTGGTGTGTTGGTGGAGGGATGTTTTTCCCTGCTATGGGCAAGGGCTTCTCTCTCTAAGTTTTGCCCTATGTCTGTCATTTGTCCAGCTTGCACATCAGTTGTCCATGCTGAGTCAGCGTTTAGTTCTGTCTTCGCAGATTTTTCTGGTTAAGGTCCTTTGTAACCATATTAATGCTAATTTTCTACCTGCACTGGCACAGAGAAAGTCACTGAAGCTCTTTCATACCCCTTTTATCTCAACACCCTATCCTGCCTTACGGTTTCTGAACATCTCATTAGCTCTCCAAGGTTCTACCCAGGAATGAAAGCACAGATTCCCTCTAGTAGCAGATCCTACAGACTTCTTAGGGATATACCTCTCATCTCTCCTCAACTCGGAGCTTGGTCTATAAATCAGGGAACAATCTCCCTTTCTCAGGGACCCATATTCATCTACTCTTAACATCCTCTGCTTCTTTCCTTTTCCTCTGACCTTTGAGAAATACAGGTCACTCTTTCATGTCAGGTAGCACCTTGAATGTATTGCTCATGCTCTGCATTTCATTCCAATCTTCTAAGGCCTAGGACGGGAACTCAAAGACCAAGAATTGCCTCTTAGCTTTCTTCTCCCTTGCTGAGGTGGAAAGGGCCTTCCTGAGGCAGTTCTGTCAGTTAAAGAGGTGATATAAAATACTGAGCTGATGACATGTGAAAATGGCCACATGTTATAAGGGAAAAAATATATATCAAATATTATCTTGCTATATAAAGTTTGAAAAAAAATCCTACCACTAGAAAGGTATCAAAAAGAATTGCAAAGGTGAATAATGAAGTAGCATTCATCCTTTGCATGTCATTTATTCTAGCATCCTTTTCTCATCCTACCTTATCTGAGCCTGAAAACCACGGAGTAGCAACCAGAGTGGGTTCAAGATTGAGAGGCGTAAGTGAAGAGGTAAAGAGACTGAGAGGAGGAAGGAACTGGAACAGTGTAGGCAAATAAAAAATACGGGATTAAAAGAGGAATCTATCTCTGTACAGCATTCAGAAAAAAGCCACACTAAGGAAGCAGATACTGATGTCTTGCCTAGCCTAACACATCACACTATCACAGGGACAGATATGGCAAAAGTCACCCCTTATTTTCCATAGATACACCCATTTGAAAAGTAGATGCTAAATTTGTAAGAATGCTTATAAGCTCCATTAAATAAAAATAAACATACTTAGAATTATTTAAGTGCCTACTAGCCTTACATTTCATGTTAGCACACATATTCCAAGGCATATCTATTGCATTCTCTTTATTTCAAAACACATTGTGCCTCTAAGGCTTAGTTAGGTTTAAGAGGAGGACCATAAAAATGGCAAACCCAACAGCTATGCTAGCAGAAAAGTCTGGCAGTGCGCAGAGTGGCGTTGACTGGTTGCAGCATTAGGATTTCAGTCGAAATGCCTTTTTATAATCAGTGTAACTTATTGAAGTCTGGCCAAATTTTATGTGTCACTGACTTAGTCAATCAGGAAGGCATTCTAAACACTTAGAACCCCCTAGGAACAGTATTCTCAAAGCAATATTTCTTCAAGGAATTCCAGAAACAGAGGCCAGTTATAACCACTGGTCAATCACGTAATACTTATAAGAGCATCATGTAATGAGAATGTTTGTCTCTGGTCCGTATCCTGAGATTAGGGATGAACTGAGAAATTCAAATCAAATGTTAAGAAAAAAAACTACACTCACATACATATGTGCATGTATACACACATACAAATACACTTACTTAATGATAAACACACAGCTGAGGCAGTTAATATTTTGTGCTTCTTAAAATAGTGCCCATGTAGTACTTAAGATTGTATTTTTTCTACATTGCACACCATCATCTTGTTACTCATTATTCTAGGTCCACATATGGATGCATGCAAGTAAATGGATGGGCTGCCATGTATCATGTTCATCTTATATATTCAGAAAATTTTTATGTTCACAAGAACTCGCCTACCACAAAAAGTCTCAAAATACTCTTGAGATTCTGGAAAAACAAGTAGTTCCTTGTCACCCTGAAAGAGAAATGGTGTGAATAATCAGTATAGGTTCAGAACAACAACTGAAAGCAATTTGCCATTGTCAATAAATAGAATAAAGACTGTGCAGCAAATGAATAAGAAACAAATGACTTTTAATTATTGCCTAAGTTGGGGAAAAACCCAAGGTTTATCTGGAAATTGACTGTTATGGTAGATTTTCTAATATAGCCAATCAAGTGGAAATATTCAAATGCTCAAGCTGTGATATCCGTAAGCTGGCCTGCAGTTGAGACTGAGCATTATATAGTATTAGAGTTGAACTGCAGTTAGAAGACACTCTGTGGTAGTAAATATTATGTACTGAGCTGTAAGCCAGTACTTCAACAGGCTCTTGAGACCCACTGCAAGACTGACAGGCCCAGGTGGCTCTTCACTGGAGGGCTATCCTGAAGACTCCAGAAATGTTTAGATCAAATTAGGAACTTACCTTTATTTTACCTTTAACATCCAGATTAAAAACAGTCTCAGAGACTTGGAATAAGACAAAATTGCATTTAGAAGCTGGTATTAAGTCACAACTTATTCATTAGGCCTGAATTTATATATTCTCTGAGTGTTTATTATGAGTGTTATAGTAATCAAAATTTGCACTAAAGAAAATCAGATTAATTAGGAAGTTTCCAGCATGACAACTAAAATAAAATATATTTAAAGCTGATCAGAAATTGGATCTAATAAGAAATATGATGATAATGGCCAAAGCTAGCTTTCTGAAAATTACATTTATTCATGGAGAAATTTGGAAATTATTTTTCCTGACTTGCATACCATGTGAAGTACTTTAAGAAATCACATGTAAGTCTGAAAAGTCAACCATGTAATAAAGAGGTTCTGTAGTTTCTTAATAGCATATCACTTTGCTTAATAAAGATGAAAATATTTAACTGATCATTTGAATTATTTTTCTGTTCCTTCATATAGTAATATAAAGATATTAATTGTACAGTGTCCTTAACACTCTGCTAGAGCTTGTGGTGAGGCCCACATGAATAAAAGGGTCACTTCTTTTGTTTGAATTACAATAAGGTTTAAAAGGCAAGTCAATTCATTGGGTAAAAGCATTAATATGTAACATATAACAAAATAGTAGATTACATGGTATTTTAGATAAGAAAATACCATAGATAAGAAAGTATTTTAGATAAGTATTTTAGATAAGAAAATACCATTTTAGATAAGAAAATACCGTATTTAGAGAAAATACCAAAATTTAGAGGGATAAAGTTTATAATGAGCTAAAGGTGATCAAGAAAATATTCAGGAAAATTCTATTAAAGGAAATTAAAGACTTAAACTTTCAAAGAAGTAGATGGGAATAGCTCAGGGAAAAACATTTTTAAAAATCACGCTGTATGGCAAATATGATAATGAGAACCTTAGGCCTAATTAGGCTACTGGTATACTTCTCCACAATTTCTTGTCATTAGGAGAAGGGAGACCAATATGGAGTGGTGAAAATCTGTAATTTCACATGATTTCACATATAAGAAGAGAATAAATGAAAATGAATAGAATAAATGAAAAAAAAAAAGAAAAAGTGAAAAGCTAAAAAAAATTTTTCTTTTTATAAAATGCTTTAAAATGTATTTATTTGTCAGAGAGAGAAAGAGAGAGCACAAGCAGGGGGAGTGGCAGACAGAAGGAGAAGCGTCTCCCCACTGAGCAGGGAGCCTCTGTCCCAGGACCCTGGAATCATGACCTGACTTGAAAGCAGATGTTTAACCGTCTGAGCCATGAAGCCATCCCAAGAAATATTTTCTGGTATAGCTTTCAATAAGACTTAGTATTGGCTTGTGATAAACAAGAAAACAAGCATAGAAATCAATGCATGGTCCCAAGTTTAGGTAATTAGGTGAAATGTTGACCCATAGACAAAAATGGAATGATGATGAATTACTACTGTTAGATATGAGTCATTATGAGAAATCTTTCCAAGAACCTTGTCTGGGTGGAGTTGAGTACTAGTAGAAGCCTTTCTGGGCAACAGGAGTATGATCAAAATTCACATTATTTGAACATTTTATATCTAAATATGCTTTAATAATAAAAAGTTAACAGTTATGCAGTGCTTATTTAGTGCTTAACCCCAAGCTAAACATTATACCCATAATATCCTATTTAATCTAATCATATAGTTCTGGGAATTTATAGTGAAGTAGTCGAAATAATTTTCTGGTTAAGCCTGATCTTCGTTTTAGAATAGTCAGCAATCACCTAGACCTCAGAGTATACTATCTGATTTGCATATGGTGGGGATCAGGAGGCCATAGGACAAGGAGCTTATGAGCAAAAGTTTTTACTTCAGGAGCCTAGAGTCTTAGATGAAAAAAGAAAGGGAAACAAATAGAATGGAGTGAAGTTTGTTTCCCAACTTGAGCCCAAGGATTAAAATCCCTTTAAAAGAGAGGTTTTATGTAGAAATAGAAAGAATTGTTTATACCTTGATGTTCAAGAAACAGAACAATATAATTTCACTTACTTGTTGTTAGGTATTGACCCAGAATGGGAAGAGATGAGCCTTTGATTCACTTCAGCTGGGAACATAGAGCTTTCTGGCACAATAATAGTTCTAGAACACCTCTGCCATTGCCTAATTATGGAAAAATCTTGGCAGAGCACTGGTATAGATGAGATGCTAATATGATGGGACAGATGCCTGTGGTTAGGGGAGAGAAGGGAGATTATCCATTTGGTGTCTGACAAAATATTGCGAATGCCTAGTGGGAATAGGCTTTTTTGTTTTACATGATAAATACACTCTTAAGACCCCCAGAAGTGCCTGAATGGGGATGAAAGGAAGAGGGTATTGCAAGAGGATAGAAATCCTTGTTATTCAGTTGAGGGCAAGAACAGATAAAATTTTGTCTCTTCATTTATTTGGCAATTAATTTCTATATATCTGAAATGCTTCTGAAATTATTCTGGGAATTAGCGCAAACACAGTGAGGAAGCAAGACAATGTTCATGGTCAGTATAATGTAGATACACATCAATTGATAAATAAATGGTGATGTAAAGAATTTATACAAATCAAGAGCAAAGTAAACAAACAAGCAATCCTATTAAAACATGAACAGAGAAAGTGAGAAGACATTTTTCCAAAGGGGACATACAGTTGATCAACAGAAACATGAAAAAGGTGCTCAACACACACTAATCACCATGAAAAGGCAAATCTAAAGATATTCCCTCCAACGTGTTAGAATGGCTATATTCAAAAACACAAGAGATAACATGAGGATGTGGAGAAAAGGGAACCCTTGTATACTTTTGGTGGGAATGTAAATTGGGACAGCCACTATGAAAAACAATGTGCAGAGTCCTTAAAAAATTAAAAATAGAAATACCATCTGATCCAGAAATTCCACTCCTGGGTATGTACCCAAAGGGAATGAAAACAGCATCTGAGATAGATATCTGTGCTACATGACCACTGCAGCATTTTTCATCAAGATATAAAACCTAAGTGACCATCAATAGATAAATGAATAAAGAAGATTACTATATGTATATATCATGTTATATGTATTATATGTATATACATTATATATATATATATATATATATATATATATATATGGTGTATATATATACATACAAACACACAATGGAATATTATTCAGCTATAAGAAAGAATGAAATTCTGCCATTTAGCAGCAATGTGTATGGACCATGAGAACATTATGCTATGTGAAATATCCCGGGCAGAAAAAGACAAATATTCCCTGGTTCACTTGTGGAATTCATAACAACAAAACTAATCAAACCCGTAGAAACAGAGTAAAAAAATTGTTCTTGCGACAGGTGTGGAGGAAATAAGGAGAGTCTGATAAAATAGTATAAACTTTCAGCTATAAGATATATATGGTCTAAGAACCTAATTAATGTAAAACATGGTGACCATAGTTGATCTGTATTTCGTAATTGAAATTTGCTTAGAGAGTAGAACTTAAATGCACTCTTGGAAAAAAAAGATAAATATGTGGGCTGATAGATGTGTTAATTAGCTAGATAGGGGTAATCCTTTTACAATATATACATAAAACAAATCACCATGATATATATTGTAAATATCTTACAATTTTATAGGTCAGTTATACCTGTAAAAGAAAGAAAGAAAAGAAAAGAAAAGGAAGGAAGATCAGAGTTGTCATTGCTGAAGAAACAAGTCTAGAAGAGAGTCAAAAAAAAAAAACCCAGATGAGGACTGCCAGTAATGGATTTCTGAGGAAAATAATATTTAAACTCAGATTTAAAATATGGGTAGAAATAAGCCAAATTAAAAGATGGGAAGAGGAGAGTTTCATATGTGGGAATAATTTGCATAGATTATCGAGAACAGAGCTGATGCTTTGAAGGAATCATTAGCTGGATTAAATGGCTAGAGTCTATGAGATCAGTAAAAGGAGACATGAGGCTGGAGAGTATAGATTGTGAAGGACCTTGACTTTAGACTGGAACTTGAAGGCAATGGAAAGTGACTGACTTCCCATTTATTATATTACATTTTAAAAAGATTATTATGATTGACACATGAAAAGATGCTCAAAATCACTCACCATCAAGGAAGTATAAATCAAAACTACAATGAGATTTCACCTCACATCTGTCAGAATGGCTAAAATTAGCAACACAGAAACAACAGATGTTGGTGAGGATGGAAAGAAAGGGGAACCCTCTTATACTGTTGGTGGGAATGTAAACTAGTGCAGCCACTCTGGAAAATAGTATGGAAGATCCTCAAAAAGTCACAAATAGAACTATCCTATGACCCAGCAATTGCACTACTAGGTATTTGCCCAGATGACACAAAAGTACTGATTTGAATGGATACATGCACCCTGATGTTTAAAGCAACATTATCCACAGTAGCCCAATTATCAACAATTACAAATTTTTATAGTTAAGCTATAATGTCCATCAACTGATGAATGGATAAGGAAGAAATAGTATGGAATATTACTCAGCCATAAGAAAGAATAAAATCTTGCCATTTGCAATGATATGGATGGAGCTAGGGAGTATTATGCTAAGCAAAATAAGTCAGTGAGAGGAAGACAAATACCATATGATTTCACTCATATGTATAATCTAAGAAACAAAAGAGATAAACATAGGGTGGAAAAGAAAGGGAAAGGTAAACCATAAAACAGACTCTTAACTAACTTAACTACCAAGAAGAAACTGAGAGATGCTGGAGGGGAATGGAGTGAGATGGGTTAAATGGGTGATGGATATTAAGAAGGGCATTTGTGATCACTACTGTGTATTGTATGTAAGTGATGAATAACTGAATTCTAGTCCTGAAATGACTATTACATTATATATTGACTAACTGGAATTTAAATAAAAACTTGATGGGAAAAAAAAAAAAGATTTTTGTGATTGTCATATGGAGAGTGGATCTAAGGGATGAAAGATGTAGAGATACAGGCACTGATAAGACTGGGAGGTTCTTTCATTATTCTGGACCTAGATGATTGTGGCCTGAACCAGGATAATGGCAGGAAAACGAATAAAAGGAACATATTTGAGAAAGATTTAAGCAGTCAAACAGAAGGGAGATGGTAATTGATAGAAAGTAGGCAATTAAGAAGAGTTCAAGAGCAGGACTCGGACTGTTGAGATGGGTAGCCAGGAGCAAAGTGGTGCTGGTCCCTGAGCTTAGCCCCACTGGGGAATGAGGGACAAAGGAGGGTTGAATTAGAGTTAGAAACCAAACCAAACCAAAGGTTGTCTCCTTATAGATTCCATTGCACTACACTTCCCTGGTTTTTCTCTTAGCATTTCTCATAGTTCCTTGTCAGTTTCATTGTAGGTTTCTTTTCATCTCTTTCACCTCCAAATTTTGGAGAACTCAATCTCTGGGCCTTTCTGCCTATACTCACTACAAAGATAATCCATTCACTTTCATGGCTTCAAATACCGCTTATAAACTGATAATTCCCAACATCATATTTCCTGCAAAAACTTGAGTACTAAACTCAAGACACATATACCCAAATGCGGACTGGTATCTCTACCTGGATGTCTGATTGGCATCTCAGATAGTTATCTGAGCTTTATCCAAAGCTGAATTTTGTCTTCCATCTCCACCTGTCGCTTTGTATCCTATCAAGTGGCTTCCCCATGTTCTAGGTCCTGTCTCTCTACTTCTACACTTGCCTTTTGCAAGCAAAGGGATCTCACCACTGAGTAAGTAAGGAAACCAGGTTGGGAGATTTGCAGTAAGCCAGGAGACTGAGGTTAGTGGCTGAACCGAAGTGGTAGAAAAATGGGTGGTGAGCTGTAGTTGGATTTTGGATATACTTTGAACTTACGAAACATATTTTGGAGCCTTTGTGTGGTCCCTTTGATTTAAGGCACTCCTAGCAGATACTCCAAGGGCAAACTCCCTCACCTTCTAAAGCCTCTAAAGGCCTCCTGATCTTACATTTTACCTTTCCGCACATTTTATATTCCTTTTTGCTAATGTATTTATTTCTCTTATCATGGGTCACTCTTCAACATTTCATATATTTTATCTACCTATAATGTGATGTTGGTTGTACTCCTGGAACATAGTAAAAGTTCAATAAATATTTGTAGACTGAAAGGTTAAATAATTAATTTCAAAGCATCTGAGAAGGTATAGCATTTAAAAGTAATATATAGACTATCACTACCACGTACTCATTTCTCAGATCTCAAGGGACCATTTTGAGAGATCTACTAAGACATTTTCATACCAAGAAACCCTTTAGTGGTTCAACAAATCTAACAACCATTAATAATATTTGCCATGTTAAAAATTCTGGAATAAAAAGATCCAAATTTAAGTAGAAGCTTTCTAGATAATACAGTTACATATTTTCCCCCAAATACAAGAGAATGGTTTATATATCTTTAGAAATAGAATGTCAAAACTCCTGATCCCAAAGCAAAGTAACTGCTAAGAGAAATAAAATATTTCAGCAATGATGCTTTATTTTCCTTCCATGAGACACCATTTCTCTCTCTAGCAATTCAGTAGAGTGAAACAATGAAAGTACTGCCCTCAACCTATTGTATAGAGATATGTTGTATTCTAAGGACTTTGTTTAATGAAGCAAATGTTTTACTGCTTACAAATGTTAAGAACTTACACTTCGTCCAGAAACAATAAAACCATTGACGTGCTACTTCATTGAATGACATGTCAAGGAAGAATCAAGATTTTTGTGTTCATTTCTTTTTACCAAGGTTTTCTTTGCTTTCAAATAAATGTAAAAAGAGAAGAAAGTGTAGAAAGTGTTTTTTGTAATTTTAAAATCATAAAATATATGACTACAAAAACTAATTGTAAATTAAGTATACTGGGCTTACAAGAAAAATATATCTGGGTGCTACTCAGGTAGTATCTCTTTTCTATGTAGAGCACAGATAATGAGTCTCAGTTGTTTTCTGTTATACTCTATCATTTTCCAGGGATTCATAAATTATACAATACTCTGCTTAATCTTCTACACCTTCTTTTGCTTCTCTGTTCTCTGTTTACACATTCTGAGTATATGTCAGCCAATATCAGCATTTTGATTATAAACAGAATGAAACTTCTTCCAAAGCCTGTTAGCATATAGAACAACATATTTTGTAATATTTTCTGTCTTTTTTTTTCCTCTCCAGAAATCCATAAGTGGTATAACATTTCTTTTGCCATTGCATGAACTTGGCATTTTTAACTAGCCTGGGATTAGCTTTTCTGTGTGTTCATGAAGCATTAAAGCTTTGCTGAACAGAACAGTTCCTTCTGACCTCTGCTAGAAAAATGGAATATCTTTAAGCATGCTCTTTTTATTAATGGATTTTTCCATTTGTAATTCTTTCTCCAAACCTCTTCCCCATGGCTCATGCTGTTGGCCCTGCTTGTATGGCAATGTCTAGAAAAATCATTATTTGTGTCCAGGAAAAATTTTTACACCAATAAAATATGGGGTTGCACATAAATTATACTATATTTGGCTAATTAGTTAAATAGTTTCATTAGACAATTATTAATGCAATATCATGAGGGTCTGGCCAACTTAGAAATAAAATGGGATCCAGATAAATGTTTTTTTTTTTTTTTTAAGATTTTATTTATTTATTTGTCAGAGAGAGAGCGAGCGAGAGCGAGCACAGGCAGACAGAGTGGAAGGCAGAGTCAGAGGGAGAAGCAGGCTCCCTGCGGAGCAAGGAGCCCGATATGGGACTCGATCCCAGGACGCTGGGATCATGACCTGAGCCGAAGGCAGCTGCTTAACCAACTGAGCCACCCAGGCGTCCCCAGATAAATGTTTCACATTCCTCTCCAAGAACATGGAAATATTAAGATTGTCATTAAGATATGAAACACTTTAAATAGAACCAACAAAGTAGTCCCTTAGATATTATGAATGAAATCAAAAAAGGATAGCTACTTAAACTGGTGAGTAAGTAAACAAAATATGTGTATCTATATGGTAAAAGAGAATAAAATATTAATACATGATACAAAGTGAATGAGCCTCAAAAACACTATTCTGAGTGGAAGAAGACACGAGAGATCACATATACTATGAAATCATATATATGAAATCTTAAGAAAAGGCAACTGTGTGATGCGTAAAGTAGATCAGTGCTTGCCTTAGCTGGGCATGAGTATAGGGATTAAGTATAAAGAAGCTCAAGAATCCTCCCCAGTTTGCCAAACATCTTTGAATTGTACAGTTTAATGCATAATTTTATACTACATAATTTATGCCTCGATAAAATTGTCAAGTATATAAATAAATAAATGCTTAAGTCTATGTACTATTAAACACCCATATGCTATCTTTCAAGGTCATCACTCTTTACCATGACAATGACATCCCCAAATGTCAACCAAAAACTGCCACCAAAACAGATAACGCCTTTAAAATACGTGAAAATAGGGGCACCTGGGTGGCTCAGTTGGTTAAGGGTCTGCCTTTAGCTCAGGTCATGATCTCAGGGTCCTCGGATTACTCCCCATGTCAGACTGTCTCCCTCCCTCCCTCTCTCTCTCTTTCAAATAAATAAATAAAATATTTAAAATAAAATAAAATATATGAAAACAATAGGAAGTAGTAGATAATTTATCTACTCTAAAGAAAGCAAAAAACAAATAAAAAAAGAATAGTGGCAGTTTTTCCTGAACATTGAATTTCAGAAACCTGTTACTTTGCTGCCTAAATGCATAAATATCCTCACTTATTCTCTACCAACAAATACTAGAAATAGTCCCATTAACACTTTTTTCGTATTATTTTTTTCTCCAAAACCTGAGTTGAATAAACATGTATTATTCCTTCAGAAATCAAACTAGTAGTTGTATCTCTTCTAAAATACCAAATAAATAAATAAATGCATTTTGTACACTCGAATAAATAACACCAGTAAAGTTTCCCTTCTGGTTGCAAATATCTTAGTGGAATTTGATGATTTCATAAAAATGAACTACTTTGGGGAATTGTATTCAAGATTATGGATAAAGTTACATTAATATTTGAAAGACTTTTTCCTTTCTGCAAATATGTTTCAGTCCTTAGTATATGGAACTATCTTTTAACAAAGCTATCTTTGTCCTATCTGTAACTATTTGGAGTCTCTTTCTACACCCATTCTTAAGTATGAGTTTTATTTAAGGGTTATCTGTATGTTTTCTGTATAGAAATTTGAATATTAATATACATAATAAGCAGTTGACTTACCTAAATATTTCATTTTCAAATTTTTGTATTTTTTAATTTTAAATGATAATTTAATGATAATGATAGCCATGGATCAAGTAAGCCAACTTGTTCCAAGGAGATTTAACTTGTGACTTTAACCTTTTAGATAGTAGCCAATAATCGACAGAAGTCCTCACATCAAAATGCACCTTGTTGGTATCAGTGACTTACTTCACCCAAAATAAGTAGTATTTGGAAAATCTGTCACTTTGTTATATCATCCACTGGCCAAGAATTTCAGGTTCTAAGCAGCACAGTGCTGTTCAAAGTTAAAAGTAGAAAAGATATATAATATATGAGCTGCCTTGGTTATAGATTTCAAAGGCCTAAAAGATTCATGTATACATCAATAAGAATTTGAGTCTGAAAAACAGTGAAGCCATTTAAAACGGACACCCATCACCTAGTTCTAATTAAGCTTGGCTACATGGAGGTGGATACCTAGAATGAAAAGTTCTTCTGAATTTAAAAGGGTAGTTGAAAAGTTGAATGTTTATGTGAGAATTCCATGTGTTAAATGTTGACAACTAACTCACAAATTGTAAAACATCTTAGATGGCAATATTTACCAAAGGACGAGGTCTCCAATGGTGAGCTCAATCCTTCGGCTTCGAGATGCAAACCCATCTATTTTTGTATTTTGTAAGACCCTTCACAGTTGAGTACCACATGCATACCCAGCTCCTGCTGCTGTTGCAGCTGGTCTGTTGCCTTTGCTCATGTTGGTCCTTTGGCTTAAAATAGCTTCCTCTCTCATACTTCATTAGCAAACTCTGGATTTAAAAAAAAAATTTTATGAAAGCTGCCATTTATATTTCTGATATTCCTTCATTGTAGCAACTATTCCTTCATTAAAACAATATTTCTTAAAATGGCTGTCTAGTGGAATGCAGTTTCTCGATGTTCCTTGAAAGCAGGGTGCTGTATGTTCTCATCTTGTGTTCAGAATAGAAACTACTTATAGTTAACCCTCAAATGTTTGAAGGAATGAATAGGTGAATGAATACAGTCCTTATATTTAAAAAGTTAAACTTCCTACCTCCGTTTGGCTACTAATTTGTTATATAATCTTGAACAAGTCATTTCCATTGCTGCTTCAGTTTCCTCACCTATATAATGAATATGCTCATCTGGATTTCCACTGTGGTCTTCAGTAGTCTATTTTGACGTTAGTGAGATAGTGATGATAGTATCAATAGTAAATGAGTAATGCCGATTATTAAATCTTATTGTGCGCAAGGAACTGTGACAAGTGCATTCAACACAGTATTTCACATAATCTTCACATGATATTATAAGCTAGGTATTTTTGTTCCCAGTATACAGATAATAAAAAAATATGTTTGGAGAAATGCATTTGGTTGTCATTCATCAAACTGGAAATGCAAAGTTTATCATCCAGTTTTCTATCACTCCTTTCTTATCAAGGGTTTCTGAACCATAATTGAAGTTCCTACGGTTTAAGACTTTAATTACACTGACTGGCAAGGCTAGTGATTATCTGCCCAGCCCTGTATCACAACACTGCATTTTTCCTACTCCAAATCACACAAAGCCATCCTACTCAAAGTGTGGTCCATGAACAAGCAGCGTCGGCATTACCTGGGCACTTGTTAGCAATATAGAGTCGTTATTTCCAGCCCAGACTTGGTGAATCAGAAGCTGCATTTTAACAAAATACTCAGGAGATTCCCATGCACATTAAAGTTTCAGAAACACTGACATTTCTGGTTGATCACTAATCCTATCAATATGGAGGCAGATAAATAGGAAATGTCTTCAAAAAGGAGATCTTCAAAGGTGGAGAATAAGAAAATGTAAAAAGAAGTATCGGTGATGTGATTCTGAAGTCATGAGACTATATCTATATAGCAGTTAAATTCACATCATATAGAGGACAGAATATCCAGATGTATCCATTTCTACTTTACATAACAATGTCTCTTGATAAAACAATTCATTTGCCAAGTTTAGCTTCCAGTTGTTGGTCATTTATTTTCCTTGAGAGTTGGTACTCTTATTTTTCTGAAGTTTTTATTTATTGTGATTTTATCCTATAGATGGTTGGGACTCACAGTAATTGAAGTTGTATTCTCTTCAGACACTTTAATTACAGATTTTACAAAGAATCAAGCTATCTGTTTTGAAACCAAATCTGGAAGTTGTTTTGTTCTTTTTTCTGTAGACACTTGTATATCCTACATCCGTTTTCAACCATGATAACAAAAGGTCTTCAGTTGAAATCATTACTAATAGTTGCCATTGTGAAGCCTGAACAGATAACTTTTATCAGGACAAGAAGAGGTTAGTTGCCTCACTGTATTCAGTAACTTAGAGCAACAGGTGTATGTGAACTTGAAAAAAAAATATCTTTCTTTTCAGTAAGTTGAATTTTTTCTGTTTCTTTTTCGTTTGAAAAAAATGATGTCTAGCTAACTCAGAAAGAACAATAGGGTCTATATCACTTCAGTATCATGTATTTCTGAAAAGAAATGATTCTTCCTTTATTCTTTGTCTCTTCTGGGCTAATTGGGTATATGGGAAAAAATTCTACAGTCTTTAAAAATGTTCTCAGAGTTATGTTAAAAACCTATTTATTTTGGGCATCATAACTTATATTTATCATTGAATTCTTCCTGGAAACAATAGAAAGGAAGATATTTATTCAAGGGATGTCACAGTCTTAGAGTAAGGTTGTTCCATTTATAAATTATACATTTCTATTCTTTCTTCTTTATCAATAAGAAATATTGTATATGTTTTTGTAAAGGATAAATCAAAGCCATATTAAACTGAAATTGCCAATCAGCTAGACAAAATCTGAAATAACAGTAGTTATAATTTTTGTGGATTTTAATCCTAGAGCTGATCATTGGAAGAACATTAGTTTTTTCTTGAGTATTGTTATGAGTGTGTAGTCTCAGGATGAGGGAAGTTTTTAATTGTACATGTGACAAATGGTCAGGGAGCGTCTGAGACTGGACATTGCAGTTAAAACACCAGCAAAGGTTCAGAGCCGAGTTTAATCTATCTCAAACATTTTCATTATCATTTAGTTTACCTATTTCTGAGAGTATTTGTGTGGTAAATTCTGGGAGAGTAAGTTTTCTATTCTGACTCCTTTTTCTTTAGTGATTCCCTGTTCTTCCAATCCAATAATACTTTTTATTGCTAAGCTTTAGATGACACTCTAATCATTTATCTGTTTGCTTTATAGCTAGGTTTCTATTTTTCTTCCTTGGCAATGTAACTATTTAAGACCCATGGATTTACAAAAATGATATTTTAAAATAAGCACTTGTTATATGCAAAAGCCTTCCTAGTCAGCAAGTTCGGCTGACTTTTCTGAAACATTCTTCAGCAAATCTTGATATTTACATATTTACTCTGTCTTATGGTGATTATATCCAGCTGATTTTTCCTGAAGAATAGTATCATTCTTGTCTGAGTCAAAAACAGCAACCATAACAACAAACAAAACAGTTCTTATTCCTGATACACCAGTTCCTAAGTTTTTTGAAAAGTTAATGCCCTTACCAACACCTTTCCTTGGCTCAGAAGAATATAGGTGTGTGGAATCTGAGATTCCGTCATACAGTCAGAAGTTTCCTTTCCTCACCATTCATTTCATTATATACGTAATATACATACATACATATATATGCACACGCATATAGATATAACTGTATGCATTGATAAATATCATCATTGCTGATGGTGTCGATCTGGCACTGTCCACTTTCCCCATATATTCTACCTTCCTCTTTAAAGTTGTGTTTATAATGGAAACCAACTATTTAAACTTGGAGTCTCTCATCCCAAACACTTTTGCCTTAAAATAGGATGTTTGTTTCTTAATTTTCAACTTTCATGACACTCTGTTGACATTCTATGCATTAAATTTATTTTTTAACACACAGTATAAAGGAAAAGGAATTCCAAATTTTAAGACAATTTACAAGAATCTGGTGGCTGTTTAAAGAGTAGCTACATCTAAGCAAATGAGTCAGCTTAGCTCTCCACATATTTGCCAGTAAAAGCCCATGATTCATGAATTTAATAGCCACAAATGTGTTTGGAATGTTGATGTTGATGTCCTACTTCAAATAAGAAAGACTATAAAATCAGAAAGGAACACAACCACAACCTTTTAAATCATGAGTCAAACATTTCCTGTGGCAATCATATTACTCTTAGTTCTCAAAAACGATGCACCTGTGCATGTACGCATACCTGTGGTGGAGGTCAAGACAAGGAATTCTTCATCCCTTTCTGCTTTACTTCCCACTAGAATAAGAATTACTCGTTCATTTTTTATTAGTATTTTTGCTTCCTGCTACGTATGATCCATTGTGCTAAGCTTAAAAAATATACTTGGAAACTAGGCATGAAGATAACAAGGAAATTTGTTTCAGTTCAGTATATCAAGTTGGAGGTACACATACTGGTTTCCAAACTATGTGCTAGCCCTGAAGTAAGATAGAGGAATAAAATAGAAGATCTTTGTCAGAGAAATCACAATATCTCAGGAAAAACAAGACAAGAATCAAATGCCAGCTGGCACCTATAGTTCTCTCTGCTGGTGATAACAATTAAATGCACACTTAAAAAGGAGTCCTAA
Organism: Mustela nivalis; assembly: GCF_964662115.1. Lineage (NCBI taxonomy): Eukaryota > Metazoa > Chordata > Mammalia > Carnivora > Mustelidae > Mustela > Mustela nivalis. Next base: position 125,480,213 of record NC_139022.1, on the reverse strand, counting down.
ATTTTTTTCTGGACATAGGAGATATGCAAGGAACAAAGTGAGTGGGGATTTTGTGGAGATGATAATTTAGCTGGGACTTGAAGAAGATAGAAGATCGAACAAATTTGGGGTAGTGACATTTGAGATGTGGCGGTTTGTGGAAAGGCATTCAGCCATAGAAATGCTCGAATTATTTCTAATAGTCCATTAAGGGTACAAAAAAGAGGGGCAGAGTTAAGTGGTTAAGTTTGAAAAAAGGGAGAAGGATATGAGCAAAAAATCTCAAATACCCTGGTAAAGAATTCGTCAACTATTCTGTAGAAACAAGTAATAATCTCAAATCATGTTGCCTTGTGATCTAACAGTGATATATCACTTAAAGCAGCAGTAGGCAGTTCTGTTTAAGACAGCTCTAGGAAATGGGGCACCAGCGTGGTTCAGTTGGTTAAGCATCTATTTCAGCTCAGGTTATGATCCCAGAATCCTGGGATGGAGGCTTGCTTCAAGCTGACAGCTGGCTCCCTACGCAGCAGGGAGTTTTCTTCTCCCTCTTCCACTGTCCCTCTTGTGCTCTCTATCTCAAATAAATAAATAAAATCTTAAAAAAAAAAAGAGAGATAGCTCTAGGAAATAATTAGAAGAAACTCTAAGTGTCTTTAAATGTAGAAAGGCCAAAGAAAAGTTGTTGGTACTTTAAGTAACATTGGCAGAAATGAGCATTGAAAATCAAATCTATATAGCCAGGTCTATAAACAAATCCCTAACCACATCACTATTGTAATGTATAATTAAAAACTTACATTTGCCTTGGAAATCATGAAATTTATCTTGAAGGACAAAACAATGCTATTTTGACATGTCTGTAGACATGTTTATTTGCTCCCTATGGTATTTAGAAATTAGATTTAAGTGTGAAGATCATAATAATTTTTTCCCTAATATTTCCAATAACTATTTACTCTGTGCAACCAAATTATGTTGGGTTGGTACATTTTATTATTAAGTGATGCATTGTAGAAAAGTCTCTGTGATAGAGATATATAGCTTATGTTTCACAGAGGGGATTCCCAAAGTGTTCACCTTATTGTTTTTCACAGGTAACTATCAATGGCACTTCCTCAACATGCTGAGATATAATTCTAAGCTTTATTTACCACTGTGCTATAGATATGATACCGTTTTCTCTTCCTTTTTTTCCTATTTTGGGAGTAGTAGTAGATAATATTATAACATGGTAATGACAATAAGAATAACCATTAATTGTATAGCTGATAATACTGAGCTTTTATTTTATGATGGGCCCTGTGTTAAGTACTGACCATTATATGCAGAAATCCACTTAGCCTTTAAATCAACCCAGAGGAAAGTTCTATTTCCTTCATTTAACAGATAGTGGCTCAAGGATGTTTATAACAGGTTGAAATTATAGAGCGAGTAAATGTGAGAGCAAGGATAAAAACCCAAGTCAGCCTGTTTGAGTCCACCAGAATTAATTTCATGTTAAGAGAAGAGTCTCTCCCTATCCTAGATAGTTCTTTTATCATCTAAGTTATCCCTCATCTCCCATATAATAATACATCTAAGAATTACAGCCTATTTCAACCTTTCTGGTATATTTTTCAAAAGGATCTTGTTTTACATTTTTGTTGTTTGTTTTCAACCAACATGTTTGTTGTGGTTATTGGACACTTCCTTCAACCCAATTTAAACAAGTTATAAAACTATAGATTACTTTATTGTTAACTGAAAGCATTGCCATGAAATGGAATAAAAGAATCTCTATGTGCAATGTTATATTTTACAAAAATTTTAGATTAAATGTTTTTCACCTTAACACCAGTACTTAATTCTTAAATTCACAAATCTGTAAGTCTAACTCACTTTAATTTTGTTGATATGTCTTTACATATCAAAATTTAATATTTGGTGACTTGGTCAACTAAATGATAATAGGAACTTTTATGGACATCTGTGTCTTATATTCTAATCATCAGTACTATTCAGTAAGAACCCTAAAGTTGGAGAAAACATGACATATTTTAGAAACACTAGGAAATTCTTATCCCTTTTGTTTCTTGAATATATCTAAGATGACTTTGCTATCTATTAAATAAAGTCAGGCCCCGTAAATATTAAACAGATACCAAATCACTTAAAGACCAATTTGAAACAGATGTTTGAAATTCATAACCTATCTGTGACTTATCTATTATATTCTTCTTATAGTCATTTTCATAACCTAAATATACTACCAATAATAGCAATAATAAAATACTTAATCTATTTTTTAAAAAACTGAACTCATGGATCAGATATACTCTTGAATTTGTTAATAACTTATTCAGCAAGTGTTTACTGAGCTCTTACTAAGTATGAGACTCTATGATAGATACTATGAAAAAGAGAAGGATAAGACCTCCCCTTAATTTTAAATTTTACTGTGAACAAATAGAAAACTAAACTACTTTGTAATCTGGTAAGATATCCAGCAAATTTTTGAATAGAGAATAAAGGTGGCGTAATCTACCTCACCTCGGGTGATAAAAGGAAGCCTCTTTGAGGAGGTGACTTTGATGCTGAGAGTGAAGAAAAGGGGAAAACAAAGACCAAGAGAAGAATACCTTAGGGGGCACATTAGTTATCCATTGCTGCCTAATAAATTACTTCAAAACTTATTGGCTTAAAACAGTGTACATGTATTACTCATGGTTTCTGCAGGTCATGAATCTAGGCACAGCTTTGCTGGGTACCTCTGATGCAGTGTCTCTTAGGAGTTTGTGGTTATGTTGTTGGTATATGCTGTGGTTGCTGAAGGCTCTACTGTAGGAGGATTTGCTTCTAAGCTCACTCACGGGGATATAGTCAGAATTAGTTCCTCACCAGCTATTGGACTGAAGACTTCAGTTCTTTGATGACTTTTGGTCAAAGCCCTCCCTTAGTGCCCTGCTACATGGCCCTCTCCATAGGGCAGCTCACAGCACTGCAGCTGGCTTCTCTTCCAGGAAATAAGAAAGAGCATTCACTTTTTTATACCTAATCACTGAAGCTGGCATTCCATTACTATACTATATTTTATTTATTGGAAGCTGATTACTCGATCCAGTCCATAGTCAGGAGAAAGAACTAAACAAGGATGTGAATATCAGGATTTTAGGGATCATTGGAGACCATCTTAGAATCTTCCCACTATAGGTAGAAAAAGCAGTGTGTTACCCAAAATCTTGAGTGAGAAAATAGCTTGGGATATTCTAGAAATTGTCAAGAGACCCGTGTGGCTTAACAGTGGAGGAGGGAGTCAAGAATGTGTAATGAGATTGGGACAAAACCAGATAATTTAGGACTGCGTGGGTCATGGTTGGAAGTCCTGAGTATAAAAGTGAGAAAACCTTTCCAAAAACATCTTCCTTTTAATAAAAGATATAGGATTTAAAAAATGGCAAAAGAATGTTGAATATATTCAAATTTATACTTTCAATGAACTAGGGTAGCAGTGTAACCCTCAATCCTCACATGCACGCATGCAGTGATGAGGGAACTATGAATTATGCATGTAACATTTCTCAGCTTCTCACAGTTTTCACTGGAGCCTGCATTTCAACACTGATTGCAAACGGCCCATGAATCCACCCAAAGCCAGATATGCTGAACAAAAGCTGCTGTTGCCTGGGACAACCCTAGCCTTTAAGCATGTTAGGACATAAATTGTGTTTCTAGGAATTTTACACAATTTTAAACTTGTCCTTGCAAACCAAATGCTTAACATAATTTGAAGTTTCTTGTGAATTTTTCCAAGAATGTTGTTTGTAACACTGCTACAGAGATGAATTTTAATGTACAATTGGAGCACATATTCACTGAGATGTTTGAGCTTATAATTTATGATATTGTTCTTTGTATAGTAGACTCTTTCTGCCATGAACATGGCTTTTTTTCTTTTTTTGGAAATTTTTCTACTTCCATAAGGTGGGTAATGGAACTTAAGTACTTACCACATATAATAGAGTCTAGAGATTTATTAGATATAACCTGGAGAGAAAAAATGTCAAAAAGTTGAACAGAATATTCATCTGTAAGGAAATGAATTGGAAAAGAGCAATAACTCCCTGTAATAAGTATTTCAAAAAATATCCTACCTAAAATCATTCTATTGGAAAAGCCAGTCTTTTTATCCTATCATCTAAGATATAATACTATTTTATTAAGTAAAATCAACTGATATTATTTTCCTTAGCTATCTGTCTGTATATCCATGCATCCATCCATGAAGAAGATAGAGGTCATATTTTAACTTTATCATGTGCACAAATAAAGTTATACCATAGTTATAACTAGAAATATCATTTCATTCTAGGTCATGGATCTTTATTTTGTTCAACATTAATGTTTCATATATTAATTATTTTATATTTCTTAGCAACCATTAAGAAAGAGCTAATTGAAGAACACAAAATTCATATGAATTTATTCCCCTAAACCTCCTTTCTTAATAATTGTTTCTCCTTTTTAAAGAACATTATCTTTCTCACAGATGGTTGAAGTGATGTATTATGGGAAATTAAACACACTTGGCTTTTTTCCCGAATTTTCTCACCCCAAAAGTATTATTAAACCTTCCCCAGATACCTTCTTAATAAACAGCAGTAGGATTCACTGTTGGAAAACTTTTTTTTTTAATGGTCCCCAAACACTGTTTTACTTTCTTTTTATTCCTGTTTTAAGTATTTGTAACATTTTAGGATAGCAGGCCATAAAGAATATTTATTTTTAATCCAAAGATAGGATTTAGACCAGACTCACTCATAATCATTTAAAAATTTAATACTGTTGGGATGCCTGGGTGGCTCAGTGGGTTAAAGCCTCTGTCTTCAGCTCAGGTCATGATTCCAGGGTCCTGGGATCAAGCTCCGCTTCAGCCTCTTTTCTCGGCGGGGAGCCTGCTTCCCTTCCTCTCTCTCTGCCTGCCTCTCTGCCAGTTGGTGATCACTGTCAAATAAATAAATAAAATCTTTAAAAAATAAAAATAAAAAATAAAAATTTAATGTAGAGAAATGTCCTAGAGATGTGAATTGATGCAAACTTTCAGGAGGACCATCTAGCAATAGCTCAGCATTTTAAATGTACAGACCTTTTTAAATCTATTAATTCAATTTCTGGAAATTAAACATAAAGAAGGTAAAAGAATATTTGTACAGAATAATAAATATAAGAATATATATTTTAGGTGTTGTTTATAGTGATGAAAAGTGAATCTGTATGTTCATGTGTAATTAATAAAATAATAATAATAAATAATAGTAGATCACCTTTACTGAGTTTTTACTATGTGTCAGCAATATACTAAGCAACTTACATTTGTTACATCATTTAATTTCCTGTACATCCTAATAATAATATAATTATCCACATTTTTTGGATGAAGAAGGTGAGCTGTAGAGATATTAAAAACTAGCTCCAAGTTATACAACCAGTAAATAGCAGATCTAAACACATTATAAATTCATATTATGAAATCATTAAGAAAAAGATAGGCTTGACATTTATGTACTGGCATGAAGTGATAATTAAGGATTAAAAGCATATAATAGAATAATATGTTTAATATTACATTTATATAATAAATGTACTTGCATATGGGCTATAAATAAAAGGGCATCCATCTCTCTCCTATAAGTTGTGGGGTATATATCTGTTTGTTCACTCTAGTACATGTCCCTAGTGATGGCAGCCAATTCCACTCCCCAGCTGGCTTCCATATTTTTAATGATGAGACTGAATCCTGAAAGAAACAGGGGGAACCAAGGTGAGGGGGCAGAAGAAGAGAATAAGAGGCATTAGTGGCAATATTGGATTTCTAGTGTAGAGAGGAAAAATAATTTTCCTCTACCCTTCTGGGTTCTTGTCTGAGAACTCCCCTTATTTCTTCCCCCACTAATAAAAAGATTACAAGGAGAGGAAGAAATAAAAGTTTAATAACATGTATACCTCATGTATACATGGAGGAACTCTGCAGAATGGCCCAAGCTATCACCTTAAATACCTTCTCCAAGTAAAGACAAAAGAAAAGTATTGGGATTTGGGGGAAGGTCAGTGATGGGAGATTCCCCTTGTAAGTGTAAATTTCTCTTTTAAAAGGGTAACTTCTACTCTGTTTTCATGAAATCTCAAAAATAATCAGCACCAAATAATCTTCATGCTCAAGAGGCATATTGTGGGGTAGCACATTCTGTTCTCTTATTCCTGCCACACCTCTGCATTTCCCAGCTATTTCAGTCTGCGAAGCCTGACTTACTTTCTCTTTCTTTCTTTTTCTTTTTTTCTTTCTTTCTTTCTTTCTTTCTTTTTTTAAATGTGGGTATGTTTTTTGTTTTCATCTCCTTGCTTATTTTTTTTCTGTGCTATCATTTTACATACATGTTTCCATCATTACCAGAAACTAGAGGATTCCTATGAAAGCTTTTTTTTTTAAGTTGAAATGGCATGAAGTAAAAAAGCAATTACCATTAATTTATATGGAAACATTTTTGAGAGTTCCCAAACCCCCAAAGTCAGTAAGGGCTACAATACTGTGACCATAATGATTTGAGAGAACACATAGGAAATCAAATACCAGACGGTGATGGGTTTACCAACACTACCTGGAGACCATTAGCTCTTATTTAAATACACCAGCACTTTCATTCCAGTAAGTAACTCAAGTAGTCCTTACTAATCAGATTCCCAGAATACTTTTGGGAGTTTGGAACCTCCATTATTTCCACTTCATAAGGTAACTATTTTGGAGGAAATATCTAAATTGTGAAATATTGACTTGTTTACTAACACAAAAATGAAAGAAGCAGCAATAGTTAGAAAAAGAATACTACTCCAAACATTCTAAAATCAATACCCAGCAGAGCCTCGGCAGACAAATGGAAGAGAGCTGTGTTCCAGTCTTCTGGGGCATTTTTCTCTACCACTTTGGGTATAAATTACCTTGTTATCAAGAAAAAGAAAACCAAAACAGCAATGTGTAGGAGAGAAAGAAAGACGCATCATAATCCCCAGTAAATTATTATTAACAAAGAAGATAAATCAACATGTTTTGCAGGCCCTACTATAACTTTTATGGATTGCTTTCAGTCCTGAAGAGGACTATAATAACTCAGTTCTTGGATTTTGAAAGTTATATTTAAATATATTTCTCAAGATTGCCAGACAGATTTGTTTTTGCCTTTCAGGTGGTGCATAACAATAATTGCCAAAATTCCACTTGCTTTGGTTATTTCTTGAAGTATTTACCATATTATGTACTTATGCTCTAAACACCTGTGTTTTTAATTTGCCTAAAAACATTTCTATTAATGTTCTTTCTTAAAATTCTGTTAGAAAAAAGTACCTTTTGATATTTAATAATTTGTATTTTAAGTGACGATGGACTCTCATATGGCTCTCAGATTCATTTGTATATTTACTAATATTTCTAAGTATTAATTCAAATTCCAATCTTTGCTATAAGTTATGTTATGCTCTGGCAAGATGAACAATGAGAGGTAAAGTTGGGAGGAAGGCTTTCATATCAGGTTGAATTTATGATTTATTGGAGAAAATTAATGCATAACACAATAATTTTACTAGAAGTCAGTAAGGGCTACAATACTGTGACCATAATGATTTGAGAGAACACATAGGAAATCAAATACATTTATTTGCATAATTTGGGGAAACTGATGAAAGTGCTTGGCAGATGAGCAGGAGATTTCTTTTTTTTAAATTAATTAATTTATTTGAGAGAAAGAGAGCAGGAGAGGTTCAGAGAGAGAGGGAGAAAATCCCAAGCAGACTCCCCACTAGGTGGGAAGCCCGACTCACACTGTGAAGTGTGAAGCTCTATCCCACAGCCCCAAGATCATGACCTGAGCTGAAACCAAGTGTCAGATGCCTAATCTACTGAGCCACCCAGGAGTCCCATGAGTAGGAGCTTTCCTTCTCTCTCTCTCTCTTTCTCTCTCTCTTATTAACATATAATACATTATTTGTCCCAGGGGTACACGTCTGAGAATCATCAGGCTTACACATTTCACAGCACTCACCATAGCACATACCCTCCCCAATGTCCATAACCCAACCACCCTCTCCCTACCTCCCCAACCCCCAGCAACCCTCAGACAAACCTTATGGTTTGTCTCCCTCCCGATCCCATCTTGTTTCATTTTTGAGCAGGAGCTTTCTAAGAGCCATCATGCTCCTGTCACTCCCAACACAAGGACTATGCTCTTGTTTCTTCATCTGCCTGGAAAGCTGTTCCCTTCCGTTCTACCTGCCTACTTTCTTTACCTTGTAAGGTACTCCTCACCCTTTATACACTTGCAAGCACTACCCTTATCCTCTCAGGGAGACCTCTATGGCCCTGCAGTTTGAATTAGTTTTTTATTCAAAAATTTTTTTTCTTAGCGATACTTTCCTTCTCTTTTTCTGCTCTTCTGAGTTTGAAATTATACGGACCTTTGTGTGATATTTCATTACTGTCTGCTTCACCTGCACTGTAAGCTCTCTGAGAGCTGAGGCTCACTTTAATATCTCTAGCATCTGGTAGAAACCTGGGATATAGTAAGTGTTCAATAAACATCAGTCAGATGAGTGAATGCAGTTTGCTAAGATTCACTATCCACATTCATCAGATTAATATCTATCCTATGTATAATAAATTATGAATAGCAGATGTTTACAAATATGATTGCATTTTATCAGCATGCACACCATTATAGTTACTTTCTCATGTTAACTCAATATTCAATCCAATTTTGCCATCTTTTAAAGTTCCGAATCTATGTATTTGATGTTTATATCTCTTAGTATTGGTAAATTAAGATCACTTATCCTCTTGTGGTTTATGTTCTTAGGATTTCCTTATGATCTTTTAAATAATCCTTCTTTATTATCATCAGAGTGAACAGAGACATACTTTAGCTCAGAATTTCCTATAAGTATAAAAATCTGCTGTACAATCAGTACTATTTTTCTATTTTTCTCTCAAATATAAAAAAAATCATCTAATTTGTTCTCAAACAATTATTGGAAATAAGCTATTACTATCTTTATCATTCTCAGTTATTTTTCACATTTGTTTTAATATCCCTAATTTCCCTTCAGTAAATTTTGATTGAGTGTTTAGCATATGTAAAATAATGTTCAATGCATGTTGTAGGTTATGTTGTACTTTGTATCATCACAAGTTAAAGCATCTTAAAACTGCTTAGGCAGGGATTTCTATCCTTTTTACATAACACATAGAGAATCCTTCTCCTTGTGAACACACAATTAACCTGGTTTTATGCCATTGCTAACACTTTATCTCCATTTCAATATTACCACCAATTCAGAACCCAGATGTATTTACCTTCTTTTTCTCTCCTTTAAATCATTTCCTCCTCTTTTTCACAATAAGAAAACCAGCTTTCAGTTCACATTTCTAACTATCCTTATTTACATTTCAGAACCAGAATATTCTGCCTTCACACATTTAGGGATTTTTCAGCAGTCTGACAGTTTTTAATTTGATCTTGTTTTGCAGGTCATGAATTCAATTTCTAAATGCTTTACCATTTTTCGTTTTCTCAAATAGAATAATGTTCCATCCATCAATTGTTATCTCCTTATCTTCAGGGTTTTTTTTTTTTTTTTTTTTCATTTCCCCTGAACCAAGGTCAATGTTTGTAAAATCTGCTTTTTACTAATTAAATCTGACATCATTTGATAATATCAATGGTACTTAAATAGCATATAAATTCATCTTCAAGTAAATCCACCCTGGTGAATTGGAAAGTATTAGAGATTACATTTATAATAATAAACAAGTCATGTACATTATTTTCAATATTTTTAAAAAATTATTCAAACTCTATAACTGGTTTGTGAATTGGTCAGATATGTCCTCTCTCTGGCACTCACCAGAGAGAAAAGGTCTGATCACCTTTTAAAATGGTGTGTGCAAATTTTATTAATTATGTGTCTCCTTAGACTAAAATGTGCTGAACACTGCTTCTCTGACACAATTTTTGCTTTGTTACTCAGAAACCTGAATTTTAAAGGGGAATAAAAAGTAGCTTAAAAGCATGTAGATTAAACTAGCATAAATTTTATTGGAGGACTTTAACCTCACTTTATAAAAAGTAATCAATTGGTATTGATGAAAATAAGTATAATGAGTAAACATTATCATATAGTGAGAGAAACCTAGATGTCCTCCCCAAGGCATCCAGGGAGGCTCATCAGGGATTATGGCCCATTTTCTGCTGGGCTTTTATGTGCTGAGAAAACAAAAATGCAGATAGCAAGGATAGCAGTCCTTGACTGTAAAAAAGTTCCATCAAACATGCATTTGAAGATACCAAAGAACAATTATGATATTAATAATAAAGGAACATGTCTCTGTGTTTTATATTTACATGGGAGAATCTGGTACTAGTTAGCAGAACTGATGGCCAAAACCAGTTGATATTAAATAGTGCTTAAAATGCATTGCCTTGTACCTTCTCCTTTCTTTCACACAAATCCCAATTTTACATTCAAAGAGCCATGTAATCACGCTACAATAGTATTGCCTTTTGAGAGCTCATAATTTACTTGGCATTAAACCACGATCATGCTCTATGCCTCAGTATAGTCAGTGATGAGCCCAATAGCTTCCCATTCTCAGAAGCAAAGCTTGGACAGAGGACTGGTCATTTGGCTTCAAAACAGAATTGTGGCTCTGACTCAAGACCCACCCTCCTTGGTTGTAGAACGTATAGATTTTTTTGCCTGTATAAACTCTGGAGCTATCTTGTAGTCTCTATATGTAGTCGTAGATGAGAATGCATAGCCAGGTTGAATACCAGGGAGCAAGAATTAAATAATACATCTTCTCCTTAGCATGATGCTCTTCTCTCCAGTACCTAGATGTGGTAGTAAGAAAAGAGAGATTTAAACCTAAGTTGAGATCAAAAGGTGGAGATTAGTGACAATCCAGTAGGGTATGATTGAGAAAAGCATTGATTTAGAAGTCAAAAGTCTTAGTTTTCTTTTTTGGTTTTGCCACTTACTGGCTCTTAGGCCTTAAGTAAGATACTAAACATTTCAAAATCCTCATTCTTCATCTCAAATCAAAGGTCATGACTTTTCTCCTGTTGTTCACATGTAAATTTTTTTTAAATGTATTTATTTATTTTAGAGAAAGATAAAGTGCAGCAGGGAGGGGCAGAAGGAAAGGGAGAGAGAAAGTCCAGGTGGGTTTCCCCTCAGCACACAGTCCAACACTGGGCTCCACCTCAGGATTTTGAGATCATGACCTGAGCCAAAACCAAGAGTCCATTGTCCAGCTGACTGAACCACCCAAGTGCCTCCACACATGGATTTCTATAAGAATCGAATGAAAGCCCACATCTGAAGTCATCTTCTTTAGAATTGTGAGTGTTGACTGAAATGGAACCATTGTGGTAAAAGCACTATGAAAAGGGGCCAGGAGAAACTGGATTGCAGTCTGGTTGGGGCCCCTGAGGCAAGGAATGTATTTCCACCTCTGACTACTTTTCTAACTGTAATTTTTTGAAAGCCTCAGATGTCCCATGTATAAAGTGAGGCTTTAATAATATCTATTTCTGAAGAATATTGGGCAGAAGTGATGGAGGCCGTTTAGCAAATGGTGGGGTGTATGGTGCATAAGAAACACTTGCTGCCAGCATTGTTACTATTGTCATTACATTTATTAAAGGACTTCACCTTGCTCACTTCCAGACACATTTCTTTCATTTGCCGTACACCTGGTGCAAACATTGCAATTTTACCACCAGCAGAAACAGGTATGACAGGCTGGGACATCTGGTGCTCAGGAGAGGCTAGGCTTTGACAGAATATGTCTCTCAAACCTTTCAACTGAAAGTTAAAAAGCATTACTATTAACAGGGTTCTGCAAACTACAGCATATGGGCCAAGTTCTACCCACCATTGGCTAATGTTTTATAAATACATTTTTATTGGAGCACAGCACATCTATTCACTACCATCCTGTCTCTGGCTGCCTTTATGCTCCAACCACAGAGCTGAGTTGCATGGCTGCAGTAGAGATCCTGTGGCCCAGAAAAATGAAAGTATTTGCAACCTGGACTGTCATAGAGTTTGCTGACCCTGGTATAGTTCAGACAACTATCAGGGGGAAACACGGCACAGTAAGTCTGGGAACCACTATTAACTATAATACTGAACACTGAAGCAGTTCATCAGAAAACCAAAATTCGGGGCGCCTGGGTGGCTCAGTGGGTTAAGCTGCTGCCTTCGGCTCAGGTCATGATCTCAGGGTCCTGGGATCAAGCCCCGCATCAGGCTCTCTGCTCAGCGGGGAGCCTGCTTCCTCCTCTCTCTCTGCCTGCCTCTCTGCCTACTTGTGATCTCTCTCTGTCGAATAAATAAAGAAAATCTTTAAAAAAAAAAAAAAAAGAAAGAAAACCAAAATTCATACAAGCAAAGTTAAGATTCTGAAATTGATTTTTTAAGTAAAAGGTCTCAGAAAATCCTGCTCTTAGAAGACTGACCCCAATGCAAGGCTGGCTTGGGATATACAGCTAGGCAAAGGGGCCTTAACAGCTGAAGGGAAGGGAGGCATAAACATGAGGACGCTGTCGGCTAGTGGTTATATGCCAGCCATAAACATCCATGATGCCTCTAGGAAAATGAGTCCAAAACTCAATGTGTAAACAGTCTAACAATAGATTCATAAAATATAAAGGAGATTTCTATAACCTGAGAGCTAAAGAAAGTTTTATAATGTCTAATTGCACTTTACCCTTTAGAGAGAGCCTGTGATGATGCATATTCAATATCTCATAAGTGAGCTTTTATTTTTATTTTGTTCTTTCCTGTCACAAATGGGCATAGCTGACCGGCTAACTATACTCTTAGCATAAACTAATGATTGCTATGTTTCTCTTAATTGGGCCAAATTTATGAGACCTATCGTGTTATCACTTTAAGGGGCCAAATAGAATAAAGTGTTCAAATGATTTCACAGATATTTTTTTCACAGACACAAATGGTGATAATGTTGAAAGTGAACCAGTGTTTTGCAAATGGGAGCCTCTATGAGATTGCTCACAATGTTAATTGTTGATTGATATGTGAAGAACAAATCCACTGTACATAACTGTCAAGGAGTGTTAATATGCCATAAATGAAAGAAGGGGCTTATTTTTTAGAGTTGAAATAGGTTTTTAAAGTTGAAGGGCATTTGTGAAATAATTCCATTTGCCAATTTTGGGATATTTGAAAGAATCTCAACTGCAAACTAGTAAGATATAATGGACAATCACTCTTAACAATGTAATTGTTATATTCAAGTTATAAGCCAAGAAAGATCTTACTAGAGGTGCCTGAGTGGCTCAGTGGGTTAAGCGTCTGCCTTCAGCTCAGGTCATGATCTCAGGGTTCTGGGTTTGAGCCCCGCATTGGACTCTCTGCTCAGTGGGGAGCCTGTTTCCCCCTCTCTCTCTCTGCCTGCCTCTCTGCCTACTTGTGATTTCTCTCTCTGTCAAATACATAAATAAAATCTTTAAAGAAAGAAAGAAAGGTCTTACTAGTTGTGGTCACAGAGACATGAGTAGATATTGGGGGAACGAGTGAAGTCATGTGACCTAATTTTTTAGGTCCTTTAGAAACTAACTTGGGACATTTTTTTTTTCTTCTAGGAGTGTTATCCTTTAAAAACATTAAGCTTAAATTTCTATCTTTACCTTTCTGAAAGTGATTTATTTAACTATGTATTTCAGTTATCTCATTTGTGTTCTTAGAGCCATGTTTAGTTATTCCCATCTCCCATAACACAATTTAGACATACCTGTTATTTCTGAAGCTTTCCATTATTGTGACATTGGTCAGGGTTAGAGCGACATATCATATCTTCCTTTAAATCTATTTTACTTAAATTCATCAGCAAAACCCTATTTATGACACTTTTATCAAGCATTGTGAGAATATATGGACTGAATTTGTACAATCTGCTTACTAGATTGATGGTTTATATTAGTAATTGACAGAAATGCTGGTTTCTAGATTCCCCTGTAAGCTTTGCAGATCAGAGAGGGTAAAATCATTTTATAAAAGCCTCACTCATCCATTATCACTGATGATATGCAATGGGAAGACAGGAGAGGAATGCCAAGAATCAGACCTGTAGGAACAATTGTGGAATGACTCTCTTCCCACCTCCGGAATCAAAGGGCACCTTGGGATCATCTCTGAACAGCAGTCTGGGCTGGTATCCAATACTGTCAACTCCCAGTTAGATATAGCTGCAGAATCTCCTAAAAACTCTAGCGCCAATATGTAGTTTTAACCAAACAAAACAAATATGATAATATCCATTAAAGGATATCCTTATTTTCTGAACCAATTCCATGTGAAATTCTAGCTGTGAAGGCCTCAGACAGGTTCACTGCAGTAAGACACATAAGTGGACTGGGCCCCACGTGATATGCAGAAACAAGTCTGACTGTTCAAATGTTCATTACACTCATGGTCACTATGAGTCATCATCTAGCCTGAGAATGCACAGAGGAGGAAGAGAGAGTGCTAATTATAAATGGAATTTAATTAAATCTCTAGAGCCAAACTGAGTAAGAAGGGGAAGAAAGACTCCTTCACAGAGATTAACTTAAATTTGACCGCCATCCTAGACCCATAGTTGCAAGCATAATTGCCCCATTTTTGAGAGAGAGAAACAAACAAACAAACAAATAAACAATAACAACTACAACAAAAAACAGACCAACAAAACAAAACAAAAAAAACAAACAAACTTAAAGCAGAGAGGCCAACAATTCGGTCCTACATTAAACAGCCAGAAAGAGGCAATGTTAGAAACTGAGCCCTGATTTGTCTGTCTCTACCAACAACCTCTCCATTAGACCATCCCTGTGCTGTGAAGGAGGATGGGGAAGGAAAGCAAAATGGGGGGCCCAGCTAACTGGGTTTGAATCCCACCTTTTCCCATGTAAGTTAGTGACTCTAAGCAAGTTACTTTGCCTTTTTCTGATGCAACTTCCTTATCTGCACAATGGGAAAGATAATAAATAATAGTCTTGGAATTAGTGTGTATCAATAACCTTGTACATAACTACTCAAGTGTGTACTATTAACATTATACCCTATTTGCTCCCCAGTTCTACACCTTTTCTCAGAAAGAAAAATATTTAAAAAGAAAATTGTTTGCATAAATTTCCTGAATAATCAAAATGTTCAGACTTGACTTGGTTTGTGGAGCTAGAAATACACACACACATACACATTTATATATACATGTGTGTTTATATCAATTTAAAAAGTCAAGAATTAATTTTAGAAATAGGAACTCCACTTAGACTATGCTGCATTTTCTTTCCCCAAATTAATGCAAAATCTACATTAGAATGGCTTTCAGTGTTTGAAGAAATGAAACTATTCAGGAGTTTACATAGGGAAGCAATTTGCTTGGATTGAATAAGGTAATACATAAGTATGTAAAACCCTTTCTCTGTAAATGCTGCTTTTAATTAGGAATGGAGCTCTGAAAGAAATCCTAGTTATTATACCCACGAATTGAACTCCGGCAACTATTTTAATTGGAACAGAAAGAACCAAAATGCAGAAGATTTATCAAGGAGATTTAAAAAAAAAAAAAAAAAAACTAGTTCATAGAAAACAACATTTTGTGTTCTTTTTCTTCACTCCAGCCCAGAGATTGGAATAATCCCCTTGTCAGAGGAGATGGATGGCGTACATTCAGGATTCTGCAGGGCATTAAGTAGTTGTTGCCATGTCAAACAACTCTCTTCCGTTATTAATACTGAATAAAATCAACATTCATCTCCTTATTTCCTTGGCTGGAACATATATACATATACATGCTTATATATTCTCCTCCATTCTCAATCCACCTTCCTGTCTTCTCATCCTTAGCCTTTGTTGTAGTACTTGCTCTATCCAGGGTTTTCTCTTCAGCAACCATTCTCCCTTTTAGAGGTTAGCTGAAGAAACCTTGACTTCCTTCCATTTTTCCGCCTTCCTTTGGCCATTTTGTGAGTAGCAGGACATGTTTCTGTCATCCTCCCACAAGTGGATTTATCTGATAGAAGCAGTCTGTGTTCTTGTGATAGTCAGTGGCTGGATGAAAGGGAAACAGAGCGTGGGTTTGGGCAGGGGGTAAGTCTGGAGTGGGCTGTAGTCAGGATGACTTTACCTGCTACTCAGTTGAGCCTCCCCTGCTCCCCACTTGATAAGACTGCAGACCTGATCTTCTGGGCTATCCTCTTGATCAGGTTCTTTCAATTCCAGGAGGGGACCAGAAACAGGGGTAATTAGCATAGTGGGCCCCTCTGTAGCTCAATCACTTAAGCGTCCATCTCCTGATTTTCACTCAGGTCATGATCTCAGGGTCATAATATCTAGCTTCACAGGAGTCTCTGCACTCAGCATCGAGTCAGCTTGAGAATCTCTCTCTCCCTCTGCCCCACCCCCAATTAAATAAATAAATCTTTAAAAAAAGAAAAAGAGAATTCTGTAATGATCTAACAATGATGAAGCCAATGGTTCTATGCTGCTTGGTAATATCTGGGGTCAACAGAGCCACACCCTCCTCAATGATTTGATAAAGAAGGCAGTGGAGGCGCCTGGGTGGCTCAGTCAGTTAAGCATCTGCCTTTAGCTCAGGCCATGATCTTATGGCCCTGGGATTGAGACCCAAGTCCAGTTCCCTGCTCACCCAGGAGTCCGCTCCTCCCTTTGCCCCTCTCCTGACTTGTACTCTCTCTCTCTCTCAAGTAAATAAAGTCCTTTTTTTTAATTTTAAATTTTTTTTATTAACATATAATGTATTATTAGCCCCAGGGTACAGGTCTGCAAATCACCAGGTTTACACACTTCACAGCACTCAAGTCTTTTTTTAAAAAAAATTAAGTGAAAGTTTCCTAAACACTGGAAATGATTTTGAGATAAATGAGCTCTAGAATAATAACAGCAGAAGCAACCATGGTAATATTACAAGTAATAGCATTGGTGGTGTAGTAGTAATGGTAGTAGTAGTGCTAGGGATTGTAGTGTTCGTAGCAGGAGTGGATTTTTATTGAGTGTTTACTATATGGGAGGCATGTTCTAAGTGCCTTAGATGAGTTCTCTTGTTGAATCTCTGTAACTATAGGGAGACAACTATTACACTTAACAGAGAAGGAACTGAGGTAAGGAGAAATAATTTGCTTAAGTAAGGTCACATAGGTCATATGTATTTGAGAGGATATTCAAATACAAGTCTCTCTTGCTCCAAGAGTGAAGCTCTTTTCCCCGATTTATAGTGTCATGTATTGTGTTATGTAAATTTGTGTGGAGTTTTATGAAAGTCCTGAGGAATTGAGATTATTCATCACTAAGTGTGTGTGATTTAGAGTCCATGTTTTTAACCACCATATAATGAAATACTTCTTAAAACTCAACATTTTATAGTATTTCGTGAGAAAGAGATACTAGAGAGAAGTGGAGCAGGGTCTGTGTCTATTCAGAGAACACATTTACATGGCATGTGCTTCCAGGATTACTCAGAAGGAGGACACTGAGTTTAGATGGCCCTACTGTTGTTAGCCTAGGTAGATTTAGCTTCATAGTTCTTGCCTTGTTATCACTTTACATATTCACTGAGCAAATTCCTGATCTTTATTTAAGTAGGTCTCTCTCTTGGGAAAGAACATGCTGACCAGCTATTTTAATATTGGGCTCCACAGCCATTATATATTCTATTACTCATTATATAATTAACTTGCTTGTGCCAATTAATTTTGGGTTTGAGATACCTTGAGATGGTGGTTTTTTCCCCCTCCAAGGGATTAATCACATCTGGATATATTGATGATTAAAAACACAGATCTATAGAAGCAACATAGACATTGGAAAGATTTTTATTAAATATTTTTGTCATTAGAGTTATCACCTTATAGTCTATAAATGCTCTTACATATACTACATTTATTTGAATGCTCTTTTATGAATCTCTGTGTCATACTAAGCTATTAGTAGCACAAGAACGTGGACCGTGTCTTTATTCACTAGTATGTCCCACAAAACTAGCACTGAATCTGGCATATTGTAGGTTTTTGAAAAGCATCTATTATGTGATTAATGGCTCTTGTCTGATCCTCCCCCAAATTCTTTAATATGCATAGATAAAGTGATGTTACCCTATTTTACAGATAAGCAAAGCAGACAGAGGATAGTTGAGTAACTTGGCCATGGTATAGTTAGTGGTCAATTACTAAATCCACAATATTTTCATTCTTATTTCCTTTACAGTGTAATAAACAATGGTGAATATTATATGAGTCCCCAAGTTTCCAGGGCTCTCCTTCACAAACAAATAAATAAAACAACACTGTAAGTAGAAAATCAAGGAGAGAGTTTGAGAGACTTGTATAAGTACTTAAGCCAGAAACTTAAGCTTCTTTGCTTCATGTGTTATTTGTCTCTGATATACCAGCTTTTTTGTTACTATTCTAATGATCAGTTGTTAAAGGCTCTGCCAGACTCCAAGAAAAATGTGGTGATTTTTTTCTTAGAGAATTTTTACAAGGATTTCCTTTTTGGGATACTGGTAGTTCTTTTGTTCTGACTCACCTCCTTAAGTCAGGGCATTTGATGAAGAATAATCAACCAAGATTCTTAGTGTCTGGAGCCTTTCGTGTGACATCTTTAGTGATGTGTCTGATTTAGACATGTGAGAGTTGGGGGACTCTAGGTGAGTGGAATCATGTCAGTGGAGGTCCATGGATAGTAGAGCATAAAGCATATAAAGAGAACCAAAAATTAGAAAGATTAATGTTGAGAGCTGCGGATCAGAAACATGCAGGATGAGATGGGAGGGTAGGTTTAGTTTCCAGTCCTTAAAGACTGTCTAAAATGTCTGGACTTTAGATAACAGGCCTTGGGATGTAATATATTTTTGAGTTAGGTGATGATATGATAACAATTATATCAAGAAACAAACCCTAAAGCATTGTTAACATGCTACATGTTAGCACTACATTTCAATCATACAGTAAAGGAAAGAGGATATCTTGGAAAATCAAAAACATTATCTTCATTACTCCACGAGGAATAATCATACGAAATTATCAGCCAGGAATCTTGCCCCTTGGCATGACTATTTATGTGGTCTTCCTCATACCTCAGCTAGAGCTCTTTCTCAGCCTCTTTGGCTTTTCCTCTGAGTTCCCTAAATCTCTGCCCTGTCTCACTGTCTTTTCTCTGGCTACATTTTCATCTAGTCTCATGACTTTCAATATTATACATGTGGTGATGATTCCCCATATCTATATCTCCAGCCCCCAACTTTTATTTAAGTTCTAGACTCATTTAACCAAGAACTCCATCTACATGTCTGACCACACTTTTTTCTTTCTCTCTCTTTCTTTCTGTCAATCTGTCTTTCTTTTTAAAGATTTTATTTATTCATCGTGTCTGACAGCATTTTTAAAACCAATATATTGAAATAAGACCTCTGAATTTGTTCTCATGTATCTTCTCTGCCACCCAGCCTGTACCTCTCCTAGCTTTTCCTGTTAGAGAAAATACTTCTACATTAACTCAGCTACCCATGTCAGAAACCTTATAGTTAAATTGGATTAATCTTTTTCCTTCATACCCCACATTCAATTCATTAGTAATTTGCTACTGGTAAAATATATTTTGATTTTAAAAGAGGTATCCTCCAAGGATTCTGGAGATACATTGCCAGCAGAAGTAGGAGAGGTTTTAAATCTCAAGAATCACCACATAAAAAACAGAAAAAGCATGTTGAAAGCGAAACCCAAAATCCCTGGACAATATTTACCATAAAATTAGGTGACAAAGTATCCCCTGATCTCCAAAATACAGTGAACAGATTATAATCTTTAGATAGCATTTCCCACTGAATTAAACTTCTTACAGAGCTCATTTTCGGTCTGGGGCAAGAAATACACAAGTTAAGCCTGGGATATTTTGTGATTCCAGATACCAAGGAACCTATCCAAGACTACTGGGGGGTCATGTTGAAATAACACTGTAGCCAGTCTGAACAGTCATTGTCTAAAGATGGGTCTATTTGAACTTCATGGAAATAACAGCTACAATAGATCAAAATATAACAAATATTATTTAAATCCATGAGTTGCACATGGTATTTTTCAATCAATTAACCCCACTCTTTTATACTCCAAAAGTAGTAGAGAATAGAGAACCATCTCTCTATACACATACTGCCCTCCTTATACAGACGTCTACAGCCATACCACCGTGAACATTCCTGGTCTCTATAAACATTGCCCTCCTCAAAGTGAATTACTGACCTGCCAATAACTTCTCTTTTTCATCTTTATATTTATTTATTTTAAATATATATACAACCAAATTAACTCTTTTGGGTATACAGTTTTGACAAATACATAGAGTCATACCAGCACTATCATCATTAAGATATAGAACAGTTCCATCAACCCCAAATATTTGCTTGTTGATGCTCTTCCTTGCACTCAACCTCTGGCAATCACTTACTTGTTTTCAATCCCTATTGTTTTGCCTTTTCTAGAATGTCATGTAAATGAAATCATGCAGTATGTGGTCATTTGAGGCTAGATTCCTTCACATAGCATAATTCATTTGAGATTGATTCACATTGTATGTATGAGGAATCTCTCTTTTCATTGCTAAGTAGGATTATATGGATATACCATAGCCTGTTTATCTGTGCGCCAGTTATAGGACATTTGGGTTATTTTCAGTTTCAGTTATTATGAAGAAAACCATTGTAAATATCCATTTACAAGTTTCAGTGTGAACAGAAGTTTTTGTTAAATATCCCGCAGTAGAATTGCTAGGTTATGTTGTAAGTGTATGCTTGACTTTAAAAGAAATTGCCAAACCTGTTTTCCAAAGTGGCTAAACCATTATACCTTTTAAAAAAAAAAAAACCCTAATGTGTTATGTTTGGAATATGATTGGGAAATAATTTGTTTTCTTCAAAACTAGCATATTGGTAAAGCATGCATGCTAGCTTTTCTGTCTGAATCATACCATTGGCGAACCAAATAGTAGATGAGAAGTGTCTCTTTATAAAAGCATTTCTGATAAGAAATGAACTAATAAAATTAAAATATCATAATTTTTTAATCTCTAATGAACGGATAGCCCTAAGTATAAATAATTATTGGTATCACAAAAAGAGACCCAATCATACATAATGTTCCTCCTAAGAACATAGAACTACCACTGATCTTGATAAAGGATCAAATCTGAGTCTGATGAAGCCTCTGGATCCAGCTGCCAGTTTTCAGGAAGTACAGAGGACAGAGGATCACAAATGTTCAACTGCACTATGTTTATATAAGCACAGCAAAATCCAGACCAACAACATCTTCATTTTAAATAGCTCAGGACTTTTAACAGATATGGAAAGAAAGAAAGGAAGAAAGAAAGAAAGAAAGAAAGAAAGAAAGAAAGAAAGAAAGAAAGAAAGAAAGAAAGAAAGGTGAAGGATGGAGAAAGTTATAATTTAAAGGAAGCTTATAAGATGCATCAACTTTAAGAAAAAAATTGAGCTAGACCCAACTAGGTTGTCTAGGGATGCACACTATATGATAAAACTATAAAATTAGGAAGAAGAGATAGTGATGAAAGAGTAGTGTTAATTTTAAGAGAGGAAAAGGATTTTTGATAACACCAACATGAGATATTGTGAAAACAATGATCTGAGAACAGACCCTTGTGCAGTATCACTATTTATGAGGTAGGAGAACAAATAATAGCGAAAGAAGAAATATTTAGAAGTGTTGGGGAAGAATCTCATATGTTTATTTTTCAGTTTTCCAACCAGGCAGTATTTTTAAGAAAGGACTATTCAAGCTATAAAAGTCTCCATAAATCTTTAGTAGGATCAGCCTGAAAAGAAAATTTGGGGTTTGGAATTCGGGGAGACTGGGTAACCTATGAACCCCATATCCAGAGGGGATAGGGGAGGCAAATTGAGAATAAAAATATAGCAACCAAATATTTTTTATTTATGACGTGTTCCAAGTTTTCCTTCAATATGCCATTAAAAAAAGAAGGTGGGTATATTAGATAATGGACCACATAAACTAGGATTTGGTTATCTGCTGAATAAATGAATGAGAGGGATCAAAGACATTTTGGAAAAACTTGAGGAAAAGGCTGTAGGAATTATAACACTGGATAGAGTATGAATTAATACCCGGTTAGCAGGATTTTTGTGAGCAATGCAAGACTTCCTCCCAATAGTCAAAAATTAAACTTGTGAAAGTGATCAATATAAATTTGAGGGAAGGCAGAAGCATCAGCTGATGCTCGCATTAAAACAAATAGTTTTTCAAAATTAGTTCAGAATCCACATTGTGCATGTATTTCTAGCTCCAGCAATTAGTTGTTTTATTTGCAAATAAAGCAGTTTCTACAAAGCACATTTCCATCCACATAACAAAGCTCAATAAAGTGTTTTATTCCCTGCTGGCCACTATTACAGTTCTATTTTTTAATCAGCAGATGTTCACTTATTTCTAACTAGGTATAAACATGGCATTGAATGATATCATTGTGGTTCATAGATGTGTGCCTTGCTTATCTGAGGTTTAGCACCCTTTTCTTTTCTCTTCTGAGAAGTAAACAGCATACAAAGTACAGAAGTATGGAACATTTGGTTGAAGGTGGATACGTTCATTTGCATAATGGATTAAAAATTAGAAAAGTAAAAGTGAAATCACAACCCTGCCGTGAGACATCTACTCGTTGTTGATGCCTACAAGGGACTTGCCATTCCCATAACTTTTTGCTTCTTTGAATATATGGATATGGTCCTAGTGAATTGAAAGGAAAAAAAAATCTATAATGTCGATAGGAAAAATCAAACACAAAATTTAGGATAAAAACATCAAAGGAAATAGATGTCTGCTTTTATCTCTTGTTATAAGAAAACACTTCAAAGAAAATCAAACTACTCTCTTTTCACTTCATTGCATAAGGTTTCCATGGATGACTCTTACATATATCGTTCCAGCCATGTTTGAATATGGTATAACACATTTGATGGACATTTCATATATAAAACCTCCTCTCTCAGTACACACTACACAGTTAGTTTCTTTGGATATTGGGGTATTTATTTCACCCCATTGGCTTATTCATGCTTTCATGAAAGTTTCAAACTATCTGCAATATATATATATATATTGCAGATATTTATATATATATATATATATATATATATATATATATATATTTTTTTTTTTTTTTTGCAATATTTCTCCCAACTTGATATATTTCCAGATAAGATGATTCCTAGACAAAGAAGCTAAATCAAAACCAGGATCACATCTCTAACTCAAGTCCGTATTCTTCCTCCTCCCTTTTAAGGCAATCTATACAGATGAAGTTCCTTCTACTTAGCCACATGTAATACAATATTAATTATAAGTAAAGCTTGATTTTCATTAATCTGGCATGCTCATCAGCATCCGTTTGGAGACCTTTATCTTTCAGACGGGTTGTCTGAAATTGTGATGGTGATTTTAAAGTCATTAGCATTTAGATCTGTGTTTCTTAAAGTTGAATATATTTAACTATTATTTAGCAAACTCCTGTATAGTGGCAGGCACCATTCTAAGTGTATTACAACAGTTAACTCATTTAACCTGCATAGCAGTCCTACGAGGTCGATTCCATTAATATCCCCATTCTGCAGATGACGAAACTGAAACACAGATCTAAATAATTGGTACATCACAAATGGTTGAGCTGAGTACAGGAACCCAGGCAGATTGACTCCAGTATCTATAACCACTGTGCTAGTCATAAGAACACCTGGGGATACTTGTCCAAATACAAATTCTAGGGTCTCCTCACTAGCAATTCAATTCCATGTGATTGAGGTCCAAGGGTTTGTATGACTTCCCGTGTTTGTTGGCTTACGGAGCAAGCACCTTCAATGTTGCTAACCTGATACAGTTATTTCATATATTTCATTTTTTTAAGGGAAACACTGGCTTAAATAAGTCCTCTAGTCCTGGCTCCCTATACTTTAAATGTCATCATATACCTGTGTTTATTTTACCCATAAGCAGAAGAAAGGATTTACTTCATTGTATGAGTTTTATAGGTGCCAAGAGCCCATATGCTTCTCGAGCCCTTTGGTTTTGAATGCAATTCCAATATTTTTTCTTCACCTAGACTGGTTTCTTAGGAAAATGCAACATCTCTTCTTAAGTGTAATAACACTTACGGTGTTAATCTATCATTTGTGCGCTTAGTGTAAATGAAGAATTAGAAAACAACCGTTGAGAACAGGGTTTGGAGTAGGGACTGTAGGGGCTGCCTAATAAGGGAATGGAAGAGAAGGGCCTGCCAGATGCCACCAAAAATAGAGCGTGAACAGCCCGGGAGAACGCCGAGGAGAGCTCTGGTTCCTTGGTCTTGCCAAGGGCTGGCTGTGCTCCTGATAACAGACATGGGGTTTTAAAACCTTATCAGTCAGCTTCAGGTATTACCTGTCCTTAGAATCTACATCTCTCCGTGACATACCTCTTTGTCAGTAACTCATTTATGGATTTTGCTGCTGGTGAATTTCATTATCTAAACTCTTTAGGCAAATAGGATGTAAAGTAGCCCAGACTGGAGATGCATTTTAGTATTGATCGTGCTGGGGCTATGTATAGTGAGGAAGCTAAAAATCTTCATGTCAGATCAAATGCTACTGAATCAGTCAGGAGAGGGAATGGAACACAAAGGTCCTGACTACAGTTTCCTTTCATTTAGCACCTCCATGAAATGGTGAGAGAAGGAAACAGAACCTAACTACTCAATATTCCTGCTTTAGCTGGTTTAAAGCCAGGGCTGATTGTGAAATTTGATAGTTACTGTGTTTCTCTCACAATTTTTAGTTACAGTACCTAAAAGCTAAGCCTCTTAAAAAAGGAGCCACCATGCTGCTCTTATACAGCTACATTTAGCCAGTTATAAACTAGTTCCATTTCGGTTCAGGTTAAATTTTTAGTATATTGCTATGGGATAAAAAGCGTAATTGTTGCAGTCACTATAATTTGAAATAATTGACTTCAGTATTACATCATAGTTTTTGCAATACCAACGAGAAGGACACTTATAACATTACAGTAAATAAGGTTTTCTACCACCAACTTGTAAGCATTTCTCCCTCTCCTGGGTGTACTAATGTCTGGCTATGGCTTTGAAAGTAAATGCTACCTTTGCTCCATCATGTTCCAAGTCTTTTCACTGTAGTGAATAAAGGAAGGAAATTAAATAGCATTTAGTCATCCCAAAGGTCAAAAGGAATATTATAATTCCAGAAAACTTCACTTTGCAGCTAAAACCCTTCATTGTTTTGACTTGGCAGCTTTACCGGAGAGGACAATTTTTGAGGCTGAATTATAGCACCGAACATGCATTAAACACAACAGGCTTGCTATTGTCAAATTATTTATGCCACTTATGAATTTTAGCAGTTTGGCCATAAAGAACAAATACTCGGGATTTTTATGAAAAGAAAAATTCAGAAAAATACTGGAACTATTCACTGGCTTCCTATAACTCAACCCCAGATTTTTTATTGAGTTAGAGAAGGCATATTAATGATGGGGAATTAGAAGGACACTTCATCCCTTGACCATTTCTATAAGGCTCTGCTTAATTTTCTGTGGCATAACGCAGAAAAGCGTGGCATAGTAAGAAGTCCATTATCTTTTTGAATAACATAGGCCTTGGTTTGAAACCAGTATATCCTAACTGTAGGACTGTGATCAAATTCTAAGGTTCTGTGGCTTTTCTGTTAAATGGAGTTAAAAATATCACCATCTCACGTTTTATTGTATAAACTGCAGTAAAAACAGCCCATGAAGAATGCAGCGTAGTGTCAGATACTGATTTAGAACACAATAAATGTCATCTATTATTGTCACTATCATCCTCATCCTCATCATCATCATTGCCCCAGTTTTTATGGTAATTCAGTGAATTTAGTTTTTCTGGATAAATCTGATAAATTGGACACTGCAGCAAAGAATGAAATAGAGGTGACATTTCCCTTTCAAAGTCATAGCCAGGGGTGTGTTTTCAATTTGATGCAATATTACCTAATTTACTGTAATGCTACTGTGATGTAACCCCTTAGCCAATTATGTCAAATTATGGTGACTGAAACAATTAGACTTTTCTTCAATAACAATGTACCAACTACAGAAGTTTCTATTTATGCTTAGGCACACACTAGACTATAATTGTAACCCTCTTTTGTTGTTAGTTATAGCTATTTGACTGAGTTCTAGCAAATGGAATGTGGTTGAAAGTGACAGATGCCACTTAGACTTCACACATAAAAACCTCTTCACCATACTACCTTCTGTCTCTTTCCCCATCAGCTAGCTGGAAATTAGCACCTATCCATATACTAAAGATAGATCCTAGTTCCCTGGATAGTACCTGAGCAGAACTTCCCTACAGGAGCAACTATGAGATAACATCAGTTGTAATTTATGTTAGAGAGAAACAAACTTACAAACATAACTTATGCTTTTAAGTTTTGAGGGGTTATTAACATGAGTGATACAAACATACTTGTTTACTTTTCTTCCTTATGAAACATATATTAAAAAATCACGATACAGGAGGGTGCCTGGGTAGCTAAGTCAGTTATGATTTTGGCTCAGGTCACAATCTCAGGGTCTTGGGATCAAGCTCAGTGAGGAGTCGGCTTGGGATCCCCGCTCTCCCTCACTCTCTGCCCTTCCCTTCCACCCCCACCCCCATTAAATAAATATCTAAGATGTGCGTGCGTGCGCGCACACACACACACACACACACACACTACAAGTATTTTTAATTGTATTATTGAAAAGCAGGAAGTGGAAGGTGATTGACTTAATAGATGAGAAAAAGTATATTATTCTTTTTTTTTTTTAGATTTTATTTATTTGAGAGTGAACAAGTGAGAGAGAGATGAGCAGGGTTAAGGGGCAGAAGGAGAAGCAGATTCCCCACTGAGCAGGGAGCCCCATGTGGGGCTCAATCCTAGAATTCTGGGATCATGATCTAGGCCAAAATCAGATGCTTAACAGACTGAGCCACACCAGCCACACCCAATAGATCAGAAAAAGTATAAAACCAAGGGAAAATTGTTTGCAATCTTGAATTCCTTGCTTTTCCAAAGTATCAAATAAGAGTGAAAAGCACAACATACACATGTTCAGATGTGTGGTCTTAATGTGACACCTCCCCAATCTGTTGAAGAATATTCTCGATTAACACAAGGAAATAATCAAGAACAATATCCATGAAACAGAGCAGCCAATATAGGAGAGAGGCAATGGGATTTCCCAGGATGGTATTGATGGGAGGTACCAAAAAGAAAACTGAACAGCAGTCTCAGAAATCAGCCAGACCACAGCAAAGAAAGAAAGAAATGGAATTATTAGTGACTGTAGTCTTTGTGTGTGAAATAGTACTGTGCATGTAGGAAGCTGGGCACATGAAAAATGAGACTATTAATTTCAGAGAAGACAAAATAATGCATGAGAAAAGAAATGCATTCATATCATATAACATGGTTCTTACTGTGGTTCCGATTTGCATAACAAATGAGACATGGTTTTTAAATAATCAAATCCAAAATTATTGGCAAAACTATGGCAAATATTCAAATTCTGGGAAGGTGTAGGCATGTGTGTTGAGAGACTATTTTTAAAAGGTGCTTCCTGGGGCACCTAGGTGGCTCACTCAGTTGAACATCCAACATTTGGTTTCAGCTCAGGTCATAATTTCAAGGTCAAGAGATCAAGTCCCGTCTCAGACTCCCTATTCAGCAGGGAATCTGTTTGAGATTCTCTCCCTTTCCCTTTGCCCCTCCCCAAACTTAAGCTCTCTCTCTCGCTCTCTCTCTCTCATATAAATAATCAATCTTTAAAAAAGGTACATCTTTATTTTCCAAGGTAGAAATTAGGAAATATTTAAAACTGAAAAATTATACTCAAAACCACAGTATGGGCTACCTCCATAGAAAAAGGAATGTAAATATCACCTGAATGTAAGGTAAGGTAATGTAAGGTAAACTTGAAAAAATAACTTGAAAAATATTGTAGAGAATAGGAATAATGTAACTTGAAAAATAGATTAAAGCATGGAAAAGTGTACTCTTTAGAAACAAGAATAAAGGATGAGAGGGGGAAGGCTGTAGAACAAGTGTATTTGTAACATTATATACATATAAGTTTGACTTGAGAATTAAATGTGTTTGCAGATGTCACACGCCTTTTCCTGTTCAATGACATTGTTTTTCTTTGCCTTTTTTAGCTCAACTCTCTAGCTCTCCTTGTACTCGGGCTGATTGTATTCAGGAATCGCCTGTGAGCTTTTTAAAATGTAGCTTCTTTTACTCCCCCAGACTTATTGAATTTCTTGATGGCGAGGAGGGTATTAGTAATTTTAAAAAATTGGGGCACCTGGGTGGCTCAATGGGTTAAAGCCTCTGCCTTCAGCTCAGGTCATCATCTCAGGGTCCTGGGATCGAGCCCCACATCAGGCTCCCTGCTCAGCAGGAAACCTGCTTTCCCCTCTCTCTCTGCCTGCCTCTCTGCCTACTTGTGATCTCTGTCTGTCAAATAAATAAATCTTTAAAAAAAAATTACTACTTAGGCCATTCCAACACTTAACCAGATTAGGAATTGCTCTGCTAAATTGTGAATAGGATTATTAACCTGACTTATACTAGATAATGTTTATTGAGCATTTACCATGTATTAGGAACTGTTCCAAGTACTTTACATGTGTCTGGCTATTCCTCAAAGTATTATGAAATGTATGTGTGTGTGTACACACACACAATTTATCTATCTATTTATTTATTTATTTTACAGAAGAGGTTCAGAGAGGTTAAGTAAATTGCTTAAAGTCCCATGGGTCAACAGTGGGGAAAGCTTGTTGCAGACCCACAACTGATTATGGATGTGAACAATGTTTAGTCACCGTTCTCTACTGTCATTCTCTGCTAATCTTACAAAGATCCCCTCATACCTGTTATTACTCCATGGTCTAGAAGGGCCTGGTTCAAATAGACCTTGAAAAATGTTGTCAGTGATCATTGTGGATTATGTTAATTAATGTCTAATACCGTTTGCATTTCTAACTATAGAATGAAAGGTTATAATTTTCTGTTAATGGAATTCCATATTTAGTGAGTCAGTTGTTAAGTCTATGTCAGACAGAAAAAGACCTTCAGGAGTCCTGTATTTATAATGCATAAGTCATCGCATGTACTAGGGATTCCTAAACATGACTGATTGGAATTCCCTTGAGGTGCTGTATAAAAATTACTTAATTCCCTTGGGGTACTATAAAAAGTTACCAAATTAAAATCACTGAGGGTATAACTTGGCAATCATAGTTTCAGAATGCATTTCTGGGTATTCCATAATCAGCCAGATTTGAAACCATAACACCTATGTGGAGAGTCAGACCAGTCTTTCGTGTTCCTTTATCATGTTTCTCATTAGTGGGAATAACATTCTTGTGCTTAGAACAAGGGATTCTGATTACAGATCATCACTATACACTACATAAGGGCCTGGTACCAAATGTGGAATTATCTAAAGCAGAAAGGACATATTCATGCTTTGAAACAAACATTATTAGAATAAAAACTGTGGCATTTCTTCGTGTATTCAAAGGATTTCTTAAGGCATTTAAAGTGATCTTAGAAATAGTGTAAGTTTTGGTGATACTTAACAATGAGAGGACATAGTGAAATTTATTTCTGTTTTTGCCTCACCACATATTGGCTGTCAAGTTGAGACCCACAACCTGGAACTTCATTTAGAATGTCATTCTACCTTGTTTTGTTCTTTTTGAATCTGACCTTTACTTTATCCAAATATCATTTTGTCTGTAAATATTAAAATGAGTTGCTGGCCACTCAGTGTTGCAAAATACGTGAAACACTTTAAAGGATTTCCTGGCTGGCACAGAAGCTCTTATTGTACAAAGTTAATCTCTTGAAAATGTTTTACTGTTGACAGCATTGCTTGCCATAATTAGGCAAGTAAGAAAGTCACTCATGAAGCTGTAACAATTGGGTATTGTGCTTTCATCTCAAATAATTTCAAATATTAAATGTTCATAGAATAGGATTTAAAAAAGGTTTCTGCATCTTAAAGGCCACTTAGGCTATAGTGGAATTGCCTATGCCCAGCATGTGCCAAAATGTTTCTGCATCCTTAGGTAATAAAATTGTGAACGCCTGTGGCTACAAGGGAATTTAAGACATTATCCTGTCCCAAACTCCCCAGCCCAGCTCTTGGTAAGGAAGTCATTTACCCCATCCCAGATATTTAGGCATTATTACCTGCCTACTGTGGTGTTTAATAACCTCTCCATCAGGAAGTGCTTCTACATATCTGAAAATACGGATTTTTTTTTTGTTGTTGTTTTGTTTTTCCAGAATTTTGGTGAAGGAAAACAAAAAACAGAAATGAAACAAACAAACAAAAAAACAGGCTGTTTTAAGGTTGAGGGCTCAGGGTGCATAGTGAGTCCTGTGATTTGTTCTCCCCTTTGGAATGTGGCCACTATATATTTTGATCCTTGGCAGCATATCCAGAGCTGCCACACACAGTTATGCAATTTATGCACTGCACAAAAGCACAAAGGAAAATGGTGGTAGTAGGCTTGAATTCGTATGCACCCTTATCTAAAAACTCAACCCCTACCAGCACGTTAGGTCTGCTCTCACCCCCCACCCCCCACCTCCACCCCCAGAGTCATCTTTTCCTAATAATCTGTACCACAGAGAAGCTCCACAGGGAATGTATTTATTTTTGTATGTCTATTTTTGTGTTTGCTCAAAGTTGCCTAAATAGGAACACTGAAGACAGTGTCTATAATAGTGAGTCTCAATCCTAGGGGGCCTAGATTTACCTTGGATACTGTTGTTTTGTCCCACAAGAACATTTCTGATTCAGCAAGTCTGGAACAGTGCCTGACAATGTTTTTGTTTCGTTTTGTTTTGCTCAACAAATATTCTGTGTTCCTCTAATGCGGGGGGTCTGAGATCATGCTTTCAGACAAGTGGTTGGGTAGGTTAGAGTCATTAGATTGGCAACTGGTTGGCTAATCATACTACTTCCATTGGGATCATGGAGGCTTTGGCTGTCTGGTTGGACAGCCAAATCTGATTTCTAGTCAGAAACCACTGGAAGTCCTTCAGATTATCAGTGAGGTTGACCAGCATCCCTCAATATCAATATGACTCTTGTCATTACAGATTTCACTTTACATCTGCATTCTTTTCACTTTAGATATTCCCTGCATGCTTTTTTTTCTTTCTTCAAAAAACATGTATTAAGTACTCGTTCTGTACAATGCGTACTATTTGAGAGACCCTGATGACCTGTTACAGTTTAGTAGGCTCCTTTAAATATGGATGAAAATATCCCCAATTAAGGTTTAAAGTAATAAATGTCATAAAAATTATAGTGCTTTAGAGTATAGAGAAGAGGATAGAATCCCATTCATGTTATTGTGACATGATACATGATTTTATACTATCTGCAGAAGCAAAGACAGCATTCAGAGATATTAATAATTGGATTTAAAAAAAAAACTCTATTCATTGGTTGATATATTTTACCACTGTTTTGCTTTGGGGTGTTATAATACTACTGATAAGTCCATTGGCCATGGCATTTCATGTGTGCTATATAATTATAAATTTGAAAGTTTTCATTTGAGATTTTTATCAGATATAAATACGTAGCATATATTAAAATGATAATTCCTTACAGAGTGTGTATACTCAGGAGCCTCTAACTTTCAATTTAAATGTTTGTTCCAATATTGATTTTTGTATTGCAACACTAGAAATAAATTCTGATCTAGAGTTGACAGCATAATGCTTTAAATATGTTAGAGTATTTTCGTTCCAGCAGTTTATTTTTTAGTTGTTTTGGTGTGTAACACTATGTCTTAGGTTGTCATTTTTAGACTACCAGTATTTAAATGGGGAATGAAAAGCAGGTTGATTGTTGGCCCCTGGGCACAAAAGTAAGAAATCTCATCATCAGACTATGTTGTAGTTTGTAACCACATAAGATACCTATACATTGCTCCTACATTTCCCATGAAGATGAGATGATGGAAATGAACAATTTTTTTGAAGTTGTATGTAATCAACTGGGACATTTTCTTATCTGATTGCAGGATTAGACACATGCATAAAATTGGTGAGGGTAGGAAAGGTGAGTTTGGAAGTTCTTAAAAGCTCTTTTTTCAAAGTATCTGGATCTAGCCTGAATCTCTCATTCATAAAATAGGGATAATAGTAGGAGTTTCCTGATGGATGTTTGTGAGGAAAATGAGATGATATGTTGATCAGTTCGGTGCTTGCTTGACGGAAGATACATGCTTCAACTTAACCCAATAGATATTTGCTGAATATGTTCTATGTGGTACATTTGTTCTAAGTGCTGGGGAATCAGAGACAAAAAAAAAATAGTCCTTGACCTCATGGGCCTTAAAGCAGGGAGACTTAAAGCTGAAGGTAACTCCAAATATAGAAAGTGGTCTGAAAGGACAACTATTAGAGCCTTATTTATTTAAAGTGGTACCTTTCAAACATACTTCTTTCTTCTTAGTCACTCCCCATTTAGTAGTTCCATTTATGAAATACCCAATAGTATCCATTACCTGCCAAACAACAATTTAAAGATAGAACCCCATTTGTTCAACTCACCCTCGTTCTTCTTTTTATAGCTTCAGATAAACTCTATTAAGGAGATGATGTAATAAGTAAATTACCCACAAGGGAATACAATTACCTCCATTCTCATTTCAGCTCAGATCAATATTGAATGACGACTAGAAAAAACACTTAAGCTTCTCTAGGATTCAGTTTTCTCAGTTTTTTTTTTTTTCCATGAAAGTTTACACTTATTAAGAAGAAGGGGAAGGAGAAGAATAAAGAATAAGAAAAAGAAAAAAGAAGGAGGAGGAAGAGGAAGAGGAGAAGGGGAGGAGCAAGAAGAAGAGGAGGAGGAAGAAGAGGAAGAAGAAGAGGAGGAGGTGGAGGAAGGGGGAGAAGGGGAGGAAAGTAGGAGAGTAGCAGGGGGAGGGAGAAGGGAATGAAGAAGAAGAAGGAAAGAGAAAGAAAGAAAAAAAAGAAAGGATTCTTTAACGAATACTTATTTAATGCCTGTTCTAAGCCAAATACTGCTTTAAGAGTCAAAAATTAGATGAGTCAGTAAATAATTAGTTATAATATGTCAGGGGCGGGGGAAAGAGTGCTGGGAAATGGAGAAGAAGAAAGCAAGGAAGTGGTGGCTGTGACGGGGGCTGTGTTTTCAGATATGGGCTGTCAAGTAACAGCTTTCTTGAGAAGATGGTGTAGGAGCAGAGAACAGAGAACAAAGGAAACCAGGGGATAAGGGCGTGGAAGAACTTCCTAGGCGGAAGGAATAAGTATAAAGCCCCTAAGGTCAGAGGGATGGGGGACCCAACCACTTTGTATTATTCTCTGAGTGAAATGAGAAGTCATCTGGAGAGTTTTCAGCAGAAAGATGAGGATTTGTTGGTGTCAGAAGGAATATGGTGGAAAGGAGACTACAGAATTGGACTGGATGTGTTTTTCTTGACCATTTACTTGAAGTAGGGAACTGACAGTCTGAATGATGTTACAGGTTTTCTTTCGAAAAAAAAAGAAATCATATTACTTCTATATGCATGATAGTTGTATCTAGGCATAGTGTTTTAAGTTTTCTATATTCTTTGATCCATTCTGGATGTTTCTATTTTTTTGGTCCATTCCTTGTGGTTTTCTTTTAACTGTAGAAAAATACTTGATAGAGTCCATATATCAGAACTTAATTCTTTAGACCAATTGGAAAACCAAAAAAAAAATAATAATAATAAGCCAACTCATAATCATTTTAAAGATAAGAATCAACCTGGCATTGGAATATAAATAGAGACCAATTTAGACAAGAGACATAAGGAGAAATCTGGAAATCTCTTTCAAGATGTGATAATATATCCATGTGTGAGTATCATTGCATGTGAAAAGCTTCGTTGGATGGAAAGCTTAATGCAGTTTGCTCAGGGTTAGAAACTATGGAATTAAGTTAGATGATGAACCTAATAGAGATACCAAGAAATCCTAATAAAAATATTATTGGTAGGGGTTTTAGGTATTTAAACTTTTAACTTTGGATTACACACAATCTGATGTATTCACTTTGCCTTAGGATTTCAAAATTTTTTAGTAATACTATTATTACTCTTTCAGGGAGACTAAGTATCCTCCGCAGTCATATTGTCCTGAAAATTGCACTGTCTCTTTAAAAGGATTGACGTGCTTTGCGAATTGTGAATCTCTGCTTTGTTTTCAAAAACAAATGGACACATTTCCCATTTAAATAGTGGTCTTCACTGTCTGCCCTTTGAATAAATGCTGGGAAAGTGTCTGATGTGCATGTATTTATCTTACAGCTTGACAAATGGAATTAATGCCAAAGTGTTAAGCCATTACTGTGTAGGGGAATAGAGGTCTTACAAATACATTTGCTATTTCACTTTCTCTGCATGTTCTGTGCATTGAAGCCTGGGTTAATGATATCCTCAGAAATCGTATGGTCTGTTAAATGGTAGTGGTGATGAAATATGGTTGGCCACTGCCTCCAAAAGAAAAGCTTTATTTGGTAATCAATCCACAATGTTGGAAGGGTGAGGATAGGAGTCAGGGATGGTAAGACCAAAAAGGTGGAAGCAATGAATATCCTCCAACCTCTGGAAACATATGCTGTGGTCCTAGAGTTTCTCCCTTTGAGACTAAGAACCAACCACAACCAGCACCAGTTACCTTCTCATGAGGGTTTCTCATCATGAATGCAAAAGCGTGGCTACCTTGTAGTCTGCATCTC
Source organism: Mustela nivalis (assembly GCF_964662115.1). Taxonomy (NCBI): domain Eukaryota; kingdom Metazoa; phylum Chordata; class Mammalia; order Carnivora; family Mustelidae; genus Mustela; species Mustela nivalis. Next base: position 125,445,252 of record NC_139022.1, on the reverse strand, counting down.
CCAAGATAACACCTGAAGCTAAGACTTGGTTTCATCCACAGCAAACATTAGAACTATCACAAAGATATAACAGAGGTATACATTGCCCTCACTTAATGAGAATTCAAGCTCCACATTTTGGGGGAAGATATAAGAAAAAGAGATAAATCCTTTGGCCCCTCCATACCCCTTAACGGGTTCCCTCTCCTCTTCCTCAACCCCCATCTCTTCATCCCATCTCACTTCTCCTTTCCGTTTCAAAGTAGACCCAGTCCTCCACCATCTTCAGGGATAGGAAAGCCTCAGGGCAAAGTGAAACCAAAGTACTGTAGTTAATTCTTAGCTTTTGAGCTTCCCTGAGCCCAGGTCCTCTGGATTTAAAGACGTTTCAAGGATAATTTTGACAATCAGTGATATTTACCTTAATTTGCCTTGTTGAATTGAGAACCTAGCTCTTGTATTTGAAGATACAGTTTCATTACATATGCGGGCTACTTCCAAATTTGCTATTTTTTTTTTAATCGAAATATCCATTTCCTAAGAATAAGGAGTTTCAGTTATATTCATCTGTAAAACCTCACAATGCCTAGATCAGTGCTTTGGACAAAATAGATACATATTGAATGTTTCAGTAGAATTATATAAAAATCTCCTGCCATCTTTTTAAGAAATTTTAGTCAGCTATTCATCCCATACACTGCCTAGCCAATCTAAGACTATAGATGAAAGGTTTTCTGTATGCTTTTTATTTAAAATTACTGTTTTTCCTTGGTGAACAGAATAGAGTTATCTCTGAACTTGTTTTTAAGTTGGAACACTAGAATGATTAAAGTTTGGTATTATTTACCAATCAAAAGTTATTCTCTAGTGAATATTCTTCCTTAAAAATATTCAAATTTTCTAAAGCCATTGTGCCAGATAATCTAAATCCATAGGACACAAAGTAGCAATTTCATTTGATGCTGACATCTCCTCTTTAGGATTTCCTTTAAAAAAAAAAAAAGGGGCTATGTGAAATCCACTGAGCATAAAAAAAGAACCTCTATTTCTACTATCTACTAATGCCTTTTTGAGCTTCCCTTGGTTGGGAATTTAGAATTAACAAAGGAATTTGTGATGTCTTATATACTCTGTACTATAATCTAATATTCGTCTGTGATATCATTCATAATTACTATATATTTAAATCTCAGTTTGGAATTCAGGTGTCAAAGGAGGAATAGAACTGGGAAAGTCTTCATTATCACTTATGAGCTGCTGTAAAACTTACAGTGTTAAAACATCCCTTGAAATAGACATTAGAGACCTGAAAAAGGGATAATATAAAATTGATCAAAACCTATATTTCAAAGCATCTTTCCCCACCGTCCAGAAAAAAAGGCTTTAGATAGAAGTGGTTTAGGGTTATTTTATACATGAACATGAACACTTAAAATGAAGCAGAAATTTCTATCCTTTATTGGAAAACTCAGACAGATAGATAGATAGATACATACATACATACATAAACATATGGATAGATAGATACACCAGATCAGGAATAAACTCCAGAAATAAACAAACTCGCCATGAACCTCATCTCTCAAGGGAAAAAAAATCACAGAGGCTCATTGACTGCAAAGGTTAATCAAGATTCTGGGGGGACATCTCCTGTGCAGCAGCTGACAAGCATTTCATTAGGGCAGAAGTCTGAAGCTTCAATGAGATTCTGGAGAACAAACCCACCAGGAGCCAGATCGCTGGGAGGAGGAGAGATCAGAGCTAGATGGGGTGAATGGACTTGAATATTGACAGAGCTCTGAGTCTCTCCTGAAATGGCACCCATTTCACTTCCGCCAGAAATCTTTCTGCTCAGAACCATAGAGCACTTGCAGCAGCATTACCTATCATTGTGATTGTGTATTCCCACATTTAATAACTTAATACAGCATTACTTTTCCCATCAGAAAATCCACCCTAAAATTCTGTCTTACCTCTGTGCATATATGTCCATACACAAAGAGTGAATAATATATTTCAATTATTTTCATTTCAGGTATCACACATTTCCGCTGGCAGTATTTTATCATTCCGAGCTTCCATATTATTCCACTTGTTTGGGAAGGAAAAAAATATATATGTATACACACACAAATACACACATATTCAAATTTACCTGTAAGGGGTTTTTTGTTGTTGTTATTTGGATTTATTATTGTGTATTTTTGACTTATCATATCCAATCCTTATGTTGCAGCAGGTATTTTTTTTCATTAGATACTATTGAAAATTAGGGATGAAACTTATTTGTTCAATGAGACTGAAAATACCATGATTCTTTTGGAGACCATAAAGATGTAAAATCAACATGTGAACCACAGTAGAGTGAAATCACAGCTCAGTAACAAGTTCTCATGGCAAGAATTATTTATAATAATTAAAGCCAGGTTATTAATTGGAGAGAGAAATCGAGACAAAAAGGAGGACCTTTCAAGACACATATTATGGGGTGTGAGTCAGAATTATTTTGGGACCATCTGTGTGTAGTGTTGTTTATCTGTGAAACCCAGGAACAGTAGAGTTTGGTGATTTCTAAATTGTTACTGGTGCCTTGGATAAACCTGTTATGGTTACATTAAGCAAAGGAGTGTTACAATAGTTTCCAGTTCTTTTCCTTTCCGTTGCCTTCTTTTCCTGCACTTCTTCCTGAAAGTAAAATGCCCAACACATGACATGCTCACATAGCAAATGTCTTATGATCTGCAAAGCCAGTCTCCAAAGTAAATAAAACACCAGTCAAATCCACTTTGTCAGCAGCTTATCAAGAAGCATTATTGTTTGGGTTGGGCTCATTTTTTCTTTATACTGTGTTTGAAGGAAAGTTTTGTATTTAAAAGACTAAATGAACACTTGGACAGCAATTGATGGTTCACATCACATTCCTGCTGGAAATGCACCCACCTCATTTTACAATTGGGCAGAAAGGGCTCTGGGTTTTCGGTATTAAGCACAGATCCCCAGGGATCGGGTATGGAAAAAAGCTGACAAACCTTTGTTACTCAGAGCTCTGGCCCTCAAAGGCGGGGCAGCCAGGGGGTAAAATCTGCCTCTCTTGCTCTTTCCCTGATCCTCCAGATAAATTCATTACTTTGATCCTTAAAGCAGTAAATCTGACACTTCTCAGCAATACGAAATTCACTTCCTTCCCCTTTTGAATAGAGCAATGTTTATAGGCGATGTCGGCTCCTCGGAATCACAAATCCAAGACTGACAGTGGAACAGTCACCCCTGCCTGTCCTGCCCAGATCAGTGGCCCAATATGGAGACACATGCATATTTAACAGAAGGCCTTTTAGTGGTGAAAGCAGCACGTCACAGCCGAATACATTTATTATAACATCAAATGGCTAAAACTGTTTATTCTGTGAACATAATGGTTTTCTGTGTCTTTGGTTCATCTTAATCTGTTTTAGTGCCCAGCTTCTCTCAAAAACCTCTTTTGAATGCAGAGTTATTCATTTCAGAGAATAGCTGTAAGAGGAAGAAGAATAAAACAAAATTAGCAGTTGATCAAGAGTACTTTAGGCTGCCACCCTTTCCATTAACGATTTGATTTGATGTGAGTGCAATGCTTTCCCTGATACATTATGATAGAATAACACTGACAGAGAGTAAAACCAGAGAAAACTAAAACTTGATCAGAGCTACAGCAGCCTGCCACCCTCTCTATTAGCATTTTAATTTGGTGGGAACCGTGTGGTGTCTTCGTCTCTATTCCCACAAAAGCTTTCCTCATTTAAGAGTGCCTTATTCCTATCAAGTCATCCTGAGCTTTTTAAAGAATTTGTGTGTTTGTTAACGATTGCTTCTGCTTTCCTGTTGGCAATGGAAGGTGTTTATCAGGCACTGCTTTACAGTCGAAATCTAAGACCGCCTCTTGATGACAGATTTTAAGTCTTCATCAGGACTAAAGTATGCACTTAAAGAAAAAAATATTCTTCTGATAATACCTTTGTTGGAGTGGCTTCCTGTAAGAGAACTGTGTTAATAGTCAAATTTTCATTCATTTTGCTAGATATATCTGCTGCCTTAAAAAGGAATCAAATAAAAAGAAGTTTAATCTTAGTGAGATCAATTCACTCATCATTAATTGAAGTCACTGCATTATTCCTACAATATTTGGTAAAGGGGGGAAAAAAAAAGTCTTAGATCTCCAAACAGACATTTGTTTCACACACATGGGAATGAAGCTGAGACATTTATTTGTTAATCCTAGCTCTGCCAGGCCCACTGCTCTCCTTCCCCTCAAGACTTCCCAGAACTGGGCTTGGTGACCTGGCTTCCCATGTCAGATGTGGGGTTTGAGACACAATGAGTTAGATGCATTGAAAAGGAATGTTTTTCTTATTCTGAAGTCTTAACTCAGAACATTTTATTCTCTTGCCTAATTGATCAGTTATCAACCAGAAACAAACTACATAGTTCCAATTCAACCCATTTAAGGGTGACAGAGCTCCTTTAAAAAAAAATTATATATATTTATGTATATATATATATTTTTTTTTTCCCACCCCTCTCAGCATCCACAGAGACTCAAAACATTTTCTATACCTCGACATTTAGAAACAATGGAGATCTGAACATTTGAGAACAAAACAAAACAAAACAAAAATATATATGTGTAAATATATACACACATATATATAACCACTATCATTTTTATCCAAAGGGAAAACTCCTATTTCTTTGAATTTCTTAAGTTGCCACCCAGTACAGATAGAGTTCTGATTCACTATATTTTTCTATTTTTCTGAGACTTTGTGTTAAAGCTTCCCTTTTCAAAATCATTTCTCACATGCATATTCCCTAACTAGGAGTCTTTCACATCAAAGTTACACTTTGAAGCTTTCTAGCAAAGTAGCAGCCCAGCAATCTATGACAACGGCAATAATTTAGTTGCGTGGTTTTATTGGAGAAAATGCTTCATCCTTATTTAAATAGTGGTTTTAAAGCCTAATTAACTAAATTGATAGCTTTGTGTATATAAATTGCCAAAACAGAAGAAGGGAATATGTAGGATGGGGTGGGGGAAAGTGAGGGCAGTCTGCCCTTGTCCTATAATGCTATTTTATTCAGCAGATCTGTATGCTCCCTAGGTATTCCGAGACCTGTCTGTTGTGTTGTAATTTTTAACAGAGGGATCTGTATGGAGACAAGGTCTTAAACATTTAGAAGCTAATCTAGCCACAATCTTAGGGGGATGAGACTTGTTCATTATTTGGAGATTTATTACTTTGGTATACTAATGCTCTTTAAAAATCAGATTCTTAAAAAATAAGATATTGTCACCCAGTCAGCCCAGAGACCAATGGTGGGGCATATAATGCCACCAAAGTTTTTCCATTATTACCCTGTAAAACACAAGTGTGTCTGATATTATATTGTAAAGCTCTAGTAACAGCTTAGATCTGTATAAAACACAGCAGTGTACAAACATATTTACCCCTTAATTTTAAGTATTACACTATTAAACATATGATCTATATATATTGTATTAAAATATTACTTTAACGTACATAAAACTTATTTAATATAGTTTATTTGTAAGCTTATAATAAATTTTTTATTAGATTAAAGCAACTGAAATTTATGGCACTCAGCTGTCTTTGACCTATCAAATGGCCATTCTATGTGATTCAATGTACTATATATAAAGATAAATAAAATTTCAGTTGATACATATTCATTAAAAATACAATTTGGAATCATTTTTCTTTGATCATGGATCTGATGAAAGCTATGGATTTCTCCCTAGAAAAATTTAGAGTGATATAAAATTTTGCATATAAATTTAGGGTGTTCACTGCTTTCCGATGAGCATCGCATAATTTATCCACTGTCTCTTAACAACCTTCACACGTTGTCTGAGATTGTATAGAAAGGCAGATGGCAGAGAACCAAATGGTGTCTGGCTGATTCACTGGCCTAAGGGAGGGTTAATATGAAAACAAACTACAGGCCTAGGACCCACAAGGATTTCTAAATGACCACTTTGGGGAGAAAAACTATAGTCTAAGGATATTAGAGTTTATTCTCTGGATAATTAATGGCCCCTCTTTGGCCTCTTCTGGCTTCTTTCTTTGAGGCTTGGGTTTTGTTTTGGCGTGGAAAGCAAGAACAATTGCTCTTTTAGACCTCCAAACTGTAGACCGTAGACTGAATTTCATCTCTGTCTTAATCCGCCAATTTTTCCTAGGGTGTTATTTCGTCCCTGAGACCATTTCCTTGGCAATCAGAGTAAACCATGGGCTGAACCTAAATAAGGCACTCTAGGAAAGCGTAGGAGCCAGTGATGAGCACCCAAGATAAAAATGTCTGAGAGTTAGTTTACCTTGGAAGAGTAAATAATGTAATGGCCTCTCTCAGTTTAAACAGCTCTTACAGACCGCCCATCTCCACTCACCTCTTTGAAATGCATGGTGACAACACATTGATATTGCTGAGGTTAATGACTGACTGATTAACAACAGAGAGCACATTTGCAGGCAAATGAGCTGTAATAATTGTTGCGAGGAAACTCCTCTGAAGAAAATGTTTAAATAGGCTTATAAAGGCTCTTGAAATGGCTTCTTCTCTCCATCCAGATAAGCCGCTCCCTATTCCTTTCTTGCCTTCTGTGTTCTTTCTAGGATAGTGGAAGAGAGAGCTCCATCAAGCTTGTCCTGAATAATCAAAAAATGATACTTTTCATCCAATCTGAGGTATTTCAGGCAGAAGTCTCTTTAGCTGGGTAGAATTGACACTTTTAACAGCTTTGATCTTGAGTTTAGGTTTGCTCATTTAGAAACCACACATTAGAACCTAAAATCCAGAAAGACTCAATGTGCCTATTTTCCTGTGCCTCGGAAAAGGAGTTGTACATTTATTTGAAAGGGTGAAAATGAAAATACTGTTATTTTTATCTGCAGGTATCACATACGCGGACAAAAAGTAGTGTTTCTCAACCTTTATTAAACTCACGTACTATTTTGTTAACTAGAAGTGCTTAATCCTCAGGATCCCCAAATTCCATCAGATTTAGAATGATTTTCATCCTCTCCTAAGATTCACAACTTTGGCTGTGTCTAACTGCCAGTGTGGCAGCCTTCAAAATTCAGCATGCGTCAAAATCACCTAGAGGGCTCTTTAAAAAAAGAAGGAGAAGGAGAGAAAAGGACTTTGAGGTCCTGCTTCCAGAATTTCTACCTCAGTAGGTCTAGCAGTTTGCATTTCTAACACACAAAAGTTGATACAGATGATACTAGTCCATGGACCTTCCTTTGAGATCATTGTTCTTGAGTTAACTCCTTGGATGGAGATGCCCACAGCTGGTCCTAACCCCTCCCACATTCTAATCCACCACCCTAATCTTCCATACACAGAGGCAGAAACCAGCAGGTCAACTACTTGGGGTAAACAATCAGTCAATCACCCTGCCTTTCTGGTTATGTTCTATGGTTTTCTTTTTATTCTTGTTTTTGGTCATTCACTTAATCAAAATGCATTTGATAACTTCCCAAGCGTAGGCATTAAGCTAAGGTCCTGAGTTACAAAAGTGACTGCTGACAGTCTGCAGTCCAATTAAGGACCTTACTGAAATCACTGCTGTCCTGGGAAAGAAGGCAACACATTCAGGTGCCTCAGATAAATGAAATCATTATGGCATCAAGGGGATGGAGATACAGTGATCAAGCTTCAGTAATCCACACACTCCTTCTATAGTATTTTTCTTTTAATACCTTCTCTTTAAAAATGTTAAATTTATTTTAAAGGGGATCATTATCACGAAAGTTAAAACAATACAACTTGTCATGAATAGAAAGTAACCAAAAATAAATAGAGACATCTACAACAAAACAAGTCCATTAAATTCTAGCTAGATACTGTTACCCATGGAAAAGTCTGTGCCTGGGGTTTTCTTAGTGAAAAAAGGGAAAAGAGTAAAGGCTAGGAGGACATTAAAGACATTCTAGCAAGACATGAAATGTTTACTTTGAAAGAAAATGGGGAAAGGGAGCATTTTTCATCCTGTAATTTATTGTTATTTACTGCTGTGTCAACTATGCTATCCATAATTGTATTAGGACTACCAGTATGATTTATCTCCCTTTTCCAGAAAATAAATAAATAAATAGGACTCAGCTAGGAAATTCAGGAAAGAGCAAGAAAAATGGGATTGACAGACTGGAGTGATAGTCTTTAACTACGAAGAAATTGAGGCAGCCAGGGTGAGGAGGATATATCAAAATGTGGTGTACAGGACAGAAAGATAGACTTGTAGCATGAACTGTGCCTTCTTTAGGGAGCCACCTCTGCTCATCTGTATTGCCCCAGCTTGGAAAAGTACTTTTGAATCTAATGCGTTTTGTTTTTCAGCTTTGTTGAGATATAATTAGCATACAACATTATATTAGTTTGAGGTGTACATCATAGTGATTATATATATATATATATATATATATATATATATACATATATATTACATACGTTATATATATGTTGAAATAATTACCTCAATAAATTTAGTCACCTCACATAGTTTTTTTTTTCCTTGTGATGAGACCTTTAAGATCTATTCTCTTAACAGCTTTCAAATACACAATACAATACTGTTAACTATACTCACTCTATTATCCCCAAAACTGATTTATCTTATTACTGGAAGTTTGTACCTTTTGATGACCTTTGTCTGTTTTCCTCATCTCCCACTCTTAACCTCTGGCAACCACAAATCTGTTCTCTGTTTTTGTTTTGTTTTTTTAGATTTTTGTTTTAGATTCATGTAAGTAAGATCTTCCAATATCTGTCTTTCTCTATCTGACTTGTTTCACTTCACATAATGCCCTCTGTGTCCAACCATGTGATCACAAATGGCAAGACTCCATTATTTGTTATGGCTGAGTAATATTCCATTGTATAAATAAATACTGCATTTTCTTTATCCATTTATCCATTGCTTCTATGACCTGTCTGTAAATCATACTATAAATAAATCCAGTATATCAAATTATAAAATTGAATCTAATGCTCTTAATGCTAAACAATGGCCAGCATTTCACTAGAAACTTTAACAAGTATTTCAAAATACATTGAGCAGCAATAGAAGGGATATGTATTGAACAGCAATAGAAGGGATCACATTTTATTATAATGATTGTTTTTGTGATCCATGCTTCCTGTGTCAGAATTGGAGAATATTGTATCATTGAGAAAGTACCCATGGATGCAGTTATCACCTTAGCTAGGCACAAAAGTAAAGATACCAACTTCTTTTCTTGGCCACTGACTAAAATGGTGAGTTGAACTTAGAATGAGAAAAGCAGTTTGACATCAACGGTGAGAGTAGTTACTGACAAATAATACCATATCATTGTGCCTCTAACACCATTACATATAATCTAAATCCATATTTACTGGATGGAAATAAGGAGGAGAAGAAGACAAAGAAGATGAAGAAGTCGAAGAAGAAGGAGGAGGATGAGGAGAGGAAGAAGAGGAGGAGGAAGAAGAAGAAATGAAACTTATTTTATACTAATTTTTTTCTAACTTTTACATGCATTATCTCAATTTATTTTTAAACTCATTTAGCAAATAATGAAATTTGATCTCAGAGACTAACTTAATTTACACGGGTCACCTTTTCAGTTGGCATAGTTACTATTTGAAGCCAGTTCTGATTCTCAGTCTGCATTCAATGATAACTGGTTGTAATAATTATAGTATTTGTAAGAGTAATAATAATAATAACAGCATCTATTGAGTGCTTATTATTAGCTCTTTTACATGAATTATTAAATTTAATCTCAACAACAGTCTATGAAGTAAATACTATTATTTGTCTCCTAATTTTCTAGATGAGGAAATGATGCTCAAAACCTTTAAGTAATTTTCCCAAGGTTATATAATAAAAGGCAGAGCTGGGACCATCCACGGACTCATTTTAACTTCGTGAACTTTGGACTTCTTATGTGTACGTTCTCAAACATCTTGGATGTATTTTGAAAGCATATCTAATTCTTGAAGATAGACATTATTACAAAACAAATATCAGCTGTTAATGTTCATATGCACCTCCAAGAAACAAAGCTTTCAAGCTTTCTCTGAATTGCCTGGGGCATCATCCTGTCTCTGCCTCCCATTGCCACATACTCAGGGAGCCATTAACCATTAATTTATCTCATTAAATGAATTCCTGCTAGTGAGTTAATAAGATCCTGTCATGGCTTTGTAACATCCTTTGCAGGCAATATTTGAATGTAGGATTTTTTTCTTTCTTGATCCCAAACAGCTTCAGGTACTCCTAACTCGGTGGTGGGGGAATATGATCTTCTATTCTCCACATTCCCTTCTGTCAAGTTAGTCCCAAAATGTAGGCCTTAACCTACCATACCATAACCAAAATACTTAAAAGTCCTACAAAACCTGACTTCTTAGTTTTAACGATCTCTACCTCCAACTCATATCAATACTTTTGCTTTTTAAAAATATCTGATTTTTAAATAATCAAGTACTAAATGAAAACATTATCTGGTACCAAAAACAGACAAACAAAAACAAACCTTAAAGATAAGGTTGACATCCCCAAAACTTCATTCTTCAGAAGGTAATTACGTTTTTATGGTGGGATATATGTGTGTGTGTGTGTGTGTGTGTGTGTGTGTGTGTATGACAGTGTATGTTTTATTTTCCCTAGACGACCATTTTCTACTTATTTACATGAATCCATGTATCCATAGAAAATAGGTTTTTTTGTTATTTTCACATAAATTATATCATAGAATATACATCTTTACATTTGCATATTTTTTCCTACTCTAAGTGTTTTAAGAAACTTTGCATATATACAAGTTTTACTTCACTTTTTTAGCTGCTGTCTTGCCTTCTGTAATTTGGATATGCTATAAACTCGCCATTATCTTATTGATGAATATTTAGGCTGATCACAGTCTCTTACTATCTCAACCAAGTCTCAGTGCTTCCTTGCCCAGCATATGCTTGGCCATCATATCTTCCTCCATTTATGCAAGGTTTTTTCCTAGGAATGATATAGAGGAGTGAAATTCTGGATCATAAGACATGCGGGTTTCAAATTTCAATAGCTGTATCCAATTGCTTTTCTACTTGGTTGTTCCAATATTTATACTTCTACTATCCGCATAAAAGAGGGCTTCTTTCCTCCACCCTCAGAAGCACACAGTATATTCAAACATCTTCTCTTTCTTGTGAATATTGTAAAGAAGGTGAGGGAATGGGGGAGGGAGAGAGGAACAAGAGAAGATTAAATATACTAGTGTTGCCCTAATTGCCTGTATTAAGACTGTGATTCAGAAAGGGTGAGGCTCGGTTGGTCTGGAATATAACCCTTTTAACTTCATCATTTAGCATATTCCAGGCTTTTCACCTCAGTTGCCACTTCAGAGCCTGTCTCATTTATCTCTGCTCTAACATTAGCACCCACAGAAAAAAGACTCCGCGAGGTGGGAAACCTGACAGTACCGTGCCGTTGAAATGCTAGAGACAGAATTCTGTATTGCCAAGGGAGATGTACTGTGCCTCTGAATATTTAAAAGTTAACTTTTTTACTTTTTTTGGAAATGCAATCAAAATGAGTTGTACACCACTCCTACCCCTAACACATCCTCCCCCAACCCCACCCCGGGCATCTCCTAAGGAATTAATGACCAGCTGAGGTTAATGAGTCCCCAATCGGCTCTGGGCCATCAACTCTCCCAGCTGGCCATTAATCCCTTAGAAATGCCCCACGCCTTGGTAGTTACTCCTTAATTATGGAAGACATTAAGGATCAGGAGAGAATCCTGAGCCAAATGAAAAGGCCATTTTTCACTGGTGCTCGGCATGGGACACTTCAAGTCCAGGTGGCACCAGGAGACACAACCACACTGCGATTAAACCAACTGCTTCCGAGGAGGCGTCATCAATCTCTATTTTGTCCTTTGATCATCCAAATTCAAGGAGGCTATTCAAGGCTACCCTAGATCTGAGACCAAGCAAATAACTTGTTCCTAATGAATTCTTGATTAAACTGTCTGAGGACCAATACTTTGGACTCATTCAAGACAAAGATAACTTTATCTTCATGTCTCGGAGGACTAAGTGGTTGTCTATATGGTTTGATTCTTTTTAAAGGAGTCTAGGAGTCCCCCTAAGCACCCTTCTATTTATCCCTACTTACCTGTGTCTAAAACTAAGCTGTTAATATTCCCTTGGATCTGAATAGTAGATTTTAAGATGGATTACTCAGTAAACTAGAATTATTTTACTATGGCCTTATTACGTTTTTTTCAGCAGGTGGGGTTGAAGGCACTAGCATTACCCTTTCATTAACCAAAGCAGTGCATATTTTTATGTTTTTAATGTAGAGGTCCCAGTGCCTGTGAATGTTGAAACTTGTTAAATAAAAGTATTCAGTTTAACATTAAAATACAGGTTTGGGCTGCATTAACAATTGATTAACGAACATTAACACTTTAGTTTGAATTAAGTTAGTGCAGAACCCAATCCAAGGTGCTTAAGGGAGCCATCAGAGTGAGTCAGAGATAGTATTGAGTGAGAGTTGAGGGAGTTGTACAAGTAAAGCCTAAAGCAAACTTTACCTTCTTCACCATTTTGTTCCAGTTGAAACATGCCCCATTATTATTTTTTCTAGCATGAAGATAACATTAGATTAATTTGAAGTTAATACTGTATCACACAGAAAGCCTACCTTTAAAACAGGAAGTGCAGAGTGAAGCAGTCTACAGTAGCTCTGTCTGAAATAGAGAAAGGACATAAGTCATGATTCTGCCCCTTACTTTATGAAATGACTCTGGGCAAGTACCTTTACCTCCCTAGGGAAAAATAATGCCTCCTCTATGTTGTGAGGCCAAAAGAAAATAATGCCTATAAGAAATTGTGCACAGTTCTTCATAGTTAATGCTTAATATATGGTATTAATAGACAGATTTACTGCAATGTCTTTAATTAAAAATAACAATCACACTGAAGTGAAATCTTGGAGTCATCTTTGACTTTTTCTTTCATTTGGCCTCTAATCCATCATAAAATCTACTCTGTTAGTTCATGCACGTGTGTCTTTACTGCCCCCACTTCTGCCAGTGAAACTTCCCCAATTAATCACTCTTTTAGTTTCTCCATTTGGACCACTTAACAACCTGGCCCAAGTTCCAATCCGTTGCTCCTCCCAATCCTACTGTTACTCATCCTCAACTGATCTTCTGGCTTCCTGTGTCTGCCTTCACAGCTTTCTTCCAAATGATGGAGTCACGTGTTGTAACACACGGGGAAGAATCCGGAATTATTTCTTCTTTACTACTTATCCAAATCCTCCATATCTTAGAAGATGTCCCCCATCAGTATCTTGCACTTGGCCCACAGCACCCCGCCTTCTGAAATCCTATTAGCCTCTAGTGTTCACATCGTTCATCACCCAACTCACATTCACTCAGATTGTTATTTTATTATTTCCATTTTCTTCTTCTTTTTTCTTTTCTTTTTTTGGTATGTGTGTACAAGTCTTGCCTCCTTAGTCATGTTGTACATTCAAGCAATCGCTTGCATTTTTCATTCATTGAGTGTTCTCTGACTATTCTTTCTAGCATGCCTTTCATTTTCTAGGCAATACGCCTGGCCCCAGGAATAAAATAGTTACAAAAGAAAGGCACGGTCCTTCCTTCCTGAAGCTTATGTGTTGAGAGGGACATATACAAGGTAGATGTCAATGAATTGATCATTAATGCTTATATAGTTTTACATAATTTACATAGTTTTATATAGTGTTTACATAGTTTTGCAGAGGAATGTACAACAAAAGGACTCTAAGCTTGAGGAGCAAAGAGGGCTTATTTGAAGAAAAGGTGGAAAAGGAGTTATCTGATTAAGGGTTACCTGTTTGAGGAGGGTAGTAAGAATAACCCACACAAAGAGAACAGAGATATCAAGGGTCAGTGGCAAGATGGTGGATAGGAGGAACCAGAGAGTGGATTAGAGGAACTGGAAGGCCTGTGGAGCTAGAGCCAGGAAATCATGGAGAAAAGGTATGAAATAAGGCTGAAGAAAGAGATAGCCTATTACAGTGTCTGCAATTTCTCCTAAAAGAAATGGTATTTATTTATTGTCTCATAAAGTCTCCATGACCTGGTGAATATCTGTTGAATAAATGCCTAAATGGTGATGTTCATATAAATGCTATTTGTTCCTCATGTATAACTGGAGAATGAATGGGGAATCTATTGTGATTTATTGGCAGAATTTTCAAGGGCTTAGATTTCTGACCCAGCTTCTAGACTGATAAAAATACTATAAATTATGTGGGAAAACAATAAAATAAAAAGGATAAAGCAAAGGGAATGTATTCTACTTAGAAAGAATTATTGAATGTTTAGTTCCAGAAATGAATGATTTAAAAGAGGATATCTCCTTTGCTCTTTTTTTTTAAGCTATGCCAAATAAAATATCTCAAAATCTAAATAAATTCCCACTCCAACTTCTATAGTGACTTTATACAGTGTCTCTATAATTGTTCACCATAAATCTTCATGACTTTGCTGCATTTTGTTACAGGAGCTTAGCTTCTCTAGTAATGAAAACAAAGTTTAACATGACTTGACAAGAGGTCCTTCTTTCCGATAGATGTGTACTATCGGTGATGAGCATATAAATACTAAAGTATAGAATTGTATCACCTCCCTATAGGCTAGTTATGAAGAAAATCTTAAGAATGATTTAACCATGTTACCTGAAAGTATAATACACTTTGGGGTAAAGTCAAGATAGAATCTTTACTTAGTATCTGCATGCCTCACTCCTTACCTCCCATTCTAGGACACCTTATTACAGGAAGCGGATATTCCCCCCCCCTTCCTCCTCACAAGACATCATCTGGTCTCTATCAAAGATTAAACTGAGTTCTTTAGTCAGTCCAGGGCGACTCATCTATTTAAAGCATTAATGGATAATCAGACTCCTCAGGGAAATTTAATGTGGTTAAATAGTAATAAAGGAACTTTCCAATAGAACATAAACAATACCATAATGAAGAATATTAAATCATATGTTTTGTCACTGAGCCCATTATAGAGCCAATTTAAAATTATAATAAATTTGCATTTGGCACTTGCTAGAGATTGGCAAATTTATTCATGTGAAAAATAGGGAATATAGATTAAATGTCTGGATTTCCCTATTAGGGAGAACTAAAAAATAATCACTCTTGTCTAAAGATGCCTTTATCTATCCATCTATCTATCTACCTATCATTTATCTTTTTAATATATAAAAACATAAAACAGACATACATTCTTAATCCATTAAATGTGCTTTACTGACACAAAAGATATATTTTAATTGAAGCATTTTCAACACTTGAAAATTAATGACAAGCAACAGAAAAATTAGCGATTTGATTTTAAATGTCTCTCTCCTCCCAGAAACTGGCTAGCATTTTGTTCCAACACATGATGTATGATGTATGAACGGGACTGGACAAAGAGAGAAGCAGCGTGAGCCAGAAAGAGTGATTCAGAATTGGCTGGTGCAAAAGCCAAAACGCACCCAGACTGTCTCCTCAGCAGCAAACAGGAGACAATCTGGTCACCTTTAAATGACTGGCAACTGTACCCTGCAACCAGTTGCTGGCATTAGTGAAGCTGGTTTTTATATCTTTCCCTCCATTTCCTGAAAGGTCTCCTGACTTTTTTTTTCCCCAAGACAAACAGCAATAATCCTGGACACCCTGCCTCCTTTGTGACCTACAGTTCCTTTTGCCTTCTAAGAAGGCAGTACCAAAAGTTGAGAGCTTGTTTCACCATCACTTAGTGAGGACATGCTAATGGCTCCAGAAGAAAAGTAGGATTTGGTACTTTTCAGCCATATTTTTTACCCAGAGTCTTTATCTTGATGTATACTGGGATGTCTCTTTTAATGTCATCTATTTTATAAAATATTAGAAACATCTTAAATGTTGAACAATAGGAAATTGTATATAGTGAGTGGAAGTGGCGTACAAGTATGTCTATTGAAATGAAGGCTACTCAAAATATATCATTAACAATGAAGGTAGGGTATAAAACAGTATCAACGCACACCCATACATACACATATACATATGTAAATAGTAGTTATATTTGATGTGATTGGCAATTTTTAGGCTTTTCTGGGTTTTGTGTGTTTTCTTTTTATAGTAAGCATGTATTACTTGTATAATTCTGGATAAGAGGGGCAATAATTTGCTGTTGTTGTTGTTTTCTCTCTTTCTCTTTAAGTAAATACATTTAATAGTAATAGAATTTCCACTGGTCAAAGAAGATACTTTTCTTTTACAATGTGTTATTGATCAAGGTTCTGCAGAGAAACAGAGAGACAGAACAGAAAGACTGACAGAGAGACAGCGATCGAAATGGAAACAGAGACAGAGGGGAGAGGGAGAGAAGGAGGGAGGGAAGAAGATAGAGAGGGAGAGATTTATTATAAGGATTTGACTTACACCAGAATCATGGAGGCCGATAAGTCACCAGATCTGCAGCCAGAAAGCTGGAGAGCCAGAGATGCTGGTGGGCACTTCCAGTCCAAGTCTACAGGCCTGAGAACCGGGAAAGCCGATAGTTTGAGTTCTAGGCTAAAGGCTGGCAGGCTTGAGACTCGGGAGAGATGATGTTTCAGTTTAAGTCCTAGGCAAGATAAAAACGGATATTCCAGATTGAAGACAATTAGGCGAGAGGAATTCCTCCTTACTA
The DNA here is from genome assembly GCF_964662115.1 of Mustela nivalis. Classification (NCBI taxonomy): domain Eukaryota; kingdom Metazoa; phylum Chordata; class Mammalia; order Carnivora; family Mustelidae; genus Mustela; species Mustela nivalis. Next base: position 125,428,504 of record NC_139022.1, on the reverse strand, counting down.
CTGGGAAAGTCTATTTGGTCTATCCAGACCATTAACTGATTGAATGTGGCCCACCCACATTAGGGGGACAACCTGTTTTACTCAGTCTACTGATTTAAGTGTTAAGCTTATTCAAAGCCCCCCAACAGAAACACCCAACGTAATATTTGACCAAGTATATGAGCACCTTGTAGCCCAATCAAGTTAGCATATAGAAGTAACCATCCCACACAGAATTTTTTAGACCTTATAAGTTTTCCACGCTCTGGAGCAGAGAAATACTGTAGCTTACAGAATGGTTTTAATTCAACAACAGAAAATGAAATAAGAAGTTTCCATACAAGGCAGTTTTTATGTCACCTATGCTCATTCTATGTTAAATAAAATTTTGAATGCTTTGTTTCAGAGAAAATGTGAAGAACGGAGAGATTTTATGAAATAATTCAGACAATATCTTTCTATTGAGTCATTTTCTTTGGAATAATGAGTTATTCTCCACTACTATGATTGACTTTTTACATTAATCCTAGGCAGTGGTACATTTCTTGTGCCATCTTTTTGACTTCTGAATAGAATAATAGTGGTAACATAAAAAGCAAAATATAAAATCAGAAATTTTGTTTTTTTGTTTTTTTGGTGGAACATATGAGTGCACATATATATGTAGAGAAAGAGGGAGAGAGATTTTGGTTTTGATACTGATTTTTGTACTTTAGCCATCAAACACTTATTAAAATTTTTAATTTTTTTTCTAGGTAATTATATTAATTTGCATTGCTGCTTTAGCAAACTGTGGCTTAAGCAGTAGAAGTGTATTATCTTCTAGTTCTAGCGGTCAGAAGTCCAAATAGTCTCCCTAAGTTAAAAACGAGGTGTTGGCAAGGCTGCTGTCTTTCCTGGAGGCTTTAGGAGGATGATCTGTCTTTCTGCTGTCCATCTTCCGGAGCCAGCCCTGTTCCGAGGTCCCTGCCTTTTTCTTTCATCTTCAAAGACAGCAGCGTTTCATTTCTCTGTATCTTTCTTTCATGGGCACATCTTCCTCTGATTGGCTCTTTCCTCTGCTTCCTTCTTCCAGTTTTAAAGACCCTTCTGATTACATTGGGCCCATGGAGATAATTCAGGATAATCTCCCCATATTAAGGTCAGCGATTAGCAAACTTAATTCCATCTGCAATCTTAATTGCTCTTTGCCATGTAACCTCACACACTCGAGGTTCCTGGGATTAGGGCATGGGACTCTTTGGAGGACCATTATTCTCCCTACCACAATAATTAAATCTTTTCCACTGAATAAAGCCACATGGGGACTTTAATCAAGATGTCCTGTCCTCCCTAGTCGAAGAGCTGTCATGAAACTGAGGCAAAGCCAATTGTACTTTATTCTACAAATTTATACTAAGAAAAATGATCAAAGACTGAGAAAGTTGGAGCATATTAATTTCATTGGTGGAATCTGAGACTGTCAAAGAGGTCGTCTTACAAAGATTCTCTGGAGCTACTGCCCCCTGTTGTTTTTCAGTTTCCTTACCTTATTCTTTATTCTTCATTTATTTCTGTGAGCTCCCATCTCTTTCCACTGAATTCTGTTTTTCCTTAATTTTTAACTAGGGTGAATTTCCTTGGCTTACAACAGAATAATCCTAATGATCCAAGAAATAACAAAAAACAATTGAGTTCGAGAATAATTAGAATGACCCTCCAAGTGGATAAATATGATTTATTTTATACCACTGTGCTTGAATATTATAAATACTCTAGATAGTAAATGGAATTTCATACTTTTCTAACAGCACACATGTAGAATTACAAAACTGCATTGTCATTCCATAGGACTAATCATAGAGATGAATTAGGGGACAACGTGGTTACTTATGTACTATTTTTATTTGTTTAAATGAACTCATTGCCCCAAGGCCTATGGGCATGCATACAAAAATTAATAAACACAAGACTAACTTCTCACAGCAGTTTCCGGAAACCTCACTGGCTTTCAAGATTCTCCACTGAGTATAAATAGGAAAATAACTATAGAAATCTAGGGTGCCTAGAGGGCTTAAAATCTATGCAAAACAGATTTTATTAAAAAATAAAACTAAAAGTTGGCCTTGTTCTTTTATATGTGGTTTTTACTGAAGTAAATTGCAATGAAATTTCTTTAAATGTTATACAAAGAATTCAAACAAGATAAATGGCTCCCCTAATAAGAAGGTGTTAAAAAGAACCAATCATAAGTATCTCCCATTTTTTTTTAAAGATTTTATTTATTTATTTTAGAGAAAGCAGAAGCAGGGGAAGGAGGGAAGAGAGGGAGGGAAAGGGGCAGAAAGAGGGACAGAGGGACCCACACACTCCGTCTTGAGCAGGGAGCCCTATGCAGGGCTCGATCCCAGCTCCACATCAGGCTCTCTGCTCAGCGGGGAGCCTGCTTCCTCCTCTCTCCCTGCTGCCTCTCTGACTACTTGTGATCTCTATCAAATAAATAAATAAAATCTTAAAACAACAACAACAACAACAGGTATTTGGAAAAGCAAGCACCCAGCTAATTACAGATTGGTCAGTTTAGTGGTAACAATCAAAAGGATATTAAAAGAAATTACCTTTCCCCCCAAAATCATATTTCGAGCCCCTAGAACAGAACACAGTTCTGAGAAGCAAACAAGGTTTTGTGAAGAGTGAATCATGCCAGACCAACTTAATTTTCTTCTATGATAGAGTGGCAGGCCATGAGATAAAGGGGAAGTAATAGATGTAATCTACCTCGATTTCATTGAGGCTTCTTATTCTGTCCTACATAGCATTCTCATCAGTGGGCTAGGAAGATTGGTCTATGCTGTACTACTATTAGGAAAGAGCATAAATGCCAAAAGACTGCCCCAGAAGCATGGTTATCTGTGTCTCAGAATAGAAACATGTTTCAAGGACTGGTAGGGCATTGTAGCCCACAGTGTGTTAGGAGAGAACAATGGATGGTTTAGCAAAGGTGGGGGTGGGGGGGACACAAGAGGTCTTGTGCCTACCTTTATCATTAATCATTATACCTTTGAGTAGTTTGCTTCCTTTCTCTGGAGTTCAGTTTCACAATCTGTAAGATGGGTGGCTTAGAGCAGATATTTCTCAGGTCTCTTCGAGTTTTGAACTTGTACAATCCTGTGGTTAATATTATTTTAGGAATTTCTTCATGACTTGGGTAGTAAAATTGAAGGTTCTCATAGATACGTGAGCTATTTCAACATTATTTACAACTTCCACGTAACAAAAAATGTTACACGGGAGAGGTTCTCCTTTTTCTGGTGACTCTCATATCTATGTAGTTTTTTTCATTTGCACAGTAGTTGTTTTGAGTGTTTTTTTTTTGAGTGCCTAATATGCACTCAATGACAGGAAATGAAGGAAATCAGTTTGTCAAAAGCAGCAACTCTTGCGTTTTATGTATCGTACATAATACCTATATCAAAGTTTTCTGAAAATCAATAATTACAGAAGAATGTTAAAATGAAGTATTTGCTAACAGATTAAAAACAACTAATATAAACCATAAGTTTACAAAATTATATTTAGAGTCATGCAAATTAATTATGTTTGCTACTTAAATTATAGCAAAATGGTTTATTGCCATAAATGAAAACTCAAATGCATAAAATCTAGACCTCACTTTCATTGACATAAAAGCTACTTGCTTATTAAAAGCCTATCCGATTTTCTTTTTCATTAAGTAGTTTATTCAGAAAGCTAACCAACCTTGGTCAACTCCAAACTATTCTTAATTCCTGAGAGCTGATTGATTTCTTACAACTTTAGCTAGTTTATATGGAAAGCATATCTTTAAATTTCTTGTAAAATGCACCCAGATGGAATAACATCCTAAGGTGGTAATATGCTTATTGTTCATTACTTCACTTTTTAAGTTGGCATTTCAGATTAGTTAAGCATTTGATAAAGCTCATGTTTATGCAAGTGTTTACAAATTAGAAAAGCTGTTAGCAGCATTTAATTTGTTTGAATATATATATTTAATTTACTGATTCTAATGAAAAGAAGCTTAAGGGAATTTAAGAGTCATAGCCTTATTGGTAGACATTGAGCATATGTGGAATGCAGTTTTTATTGCTAATATTTTACATTTGCTGTGTGCCAACGGTTAGGTACAGTAAAGAAGGCTGTGTAATTCCGAAGACAGGAACGTGTGCTGTACAAGCAGAGTGTTTATATCACTATACATATTTATGTTTTTGTGGGCTTTTTCACTGCCCTCTAAATGAAATGTGTTTTCCTCCCACTAATTTCCTCACACTAGTGTTATAATGAGAATGGAATGCTCCTCTGATCCTTTGGCATGAGATTTGTCTAATCACACAGAATTTCTGGACACAGCTCAGATCCTGTCATGACAAATATCATTTCAAGCTTTTGCCAATGGCCAGTTTATCTCCAGGACTATGTGATTAAAATGAGTCATTTAGAACAAGATATCATCCAGCTCTCTTTCTGAAACCCATGCAAAGAGTTTGCGTTGATCAGGATTCCTACTGATCTATCTATAGACATGCTGCCCCTGGCTATGGATCTAGGAGTAATGATGATTTCATCTTTATTATTTTTGGAAATTATTTGATTTCAAGCTGAATAAAATCACTTATTCGGGAGTGACTTAAGCACCTAGTTTGTGCCAGGTTCTGAGTGCTGGGAGTGCAAAGGTGACTAAGAACAGGCTCTTCTCATCATCATTTCTAAATTGGGCTATTAGAGACAGCCTTCTATCTAATTTCCCTGACCCTGATTTTACTGGTCCCTTCCGATTTATCCTCCCCCCAGCCATTAAAAGCATCCCAACTCAAAAATAAATCAGAGCATGTTGGACCTTACATTTAAACCCTCCAATGACTGCCCTGTCTCCCACAAGATAAAATCTGGACTTTCAAACGTAGCATCAAAGGTCTTTCATAATCTGACCTATCTGCAGCCCTATTGGTCACCCTCTTCACTTACACTTTTTTGCTCCAGTAACACTGAACTGCTTTTAGTTCTGCTACACACTGATTCTTGCCTTGCTTATTCTATCTCTGGCGAAAATGGTCTCTTCATCTGTTATCTCCTCTTCTTCCTTCAAGACTCAGTTCAACCACATCTACTATTCTGATCTCCTTTCCAGGCAAGGACCAGGCCAATTAAGGTCAACTGTGTTAAGGCATTTGTCTTGCCATCTATGAATCTCTGTAACTGCATTTGCCACCTAGTTGTATAATCACCTTTTATTGTTTCAACGCCCCCACTATATTGATGTTTTGTCTTTGTTTGAAATCGGTGACTGTGGTTAGTTTTTTTTTTTTTTCATTTCAATAATACTAGTTGGTTCTTTTTTTTTTTTTTCCCACCTGTTTTTATTTCCTTTGTGCATGAAATTTAAAAAAAAAAAAATTATATTCCATATCTTGGGTGTCTTTTCACTTATCTTGAAAGATCCTAAACGTATTCAGTTTAAATTCACTTTTTTGTAGACTCTTCAGTCATTTCCATTTGTATTACAGTGAATTAATCACCTGATGGTCAATTTTGTGATCCTGCATGTTGCTACTTTTCCCAATCAGTTTCAGAATTGTGGCTTTAAGTTTCATCTTCAGTGGAAACCTCCCTACAATGTTCAGTCCTCACATAGGCCCCTTGAACCCCACAGTCCAAAACAAGTCCTTAGAGTCTAATAGCTGTGGCTCAGGATTCCTGTCCTGAGAGGTTCAGATCCAGTCATCATGGTGAGCAGCCTGCCCAGGTTTAACAGAGAGACACACTGTGCCTGCTCTTACCCTTTTAATTTAGACTCATACAAGCTTTCACTGCCGGCAACACTCAATCACATTTTGTTGCCCAGGCACAGAAGGGGTACTTCAGTCTGTCATTTTTAATAACAAAGCTGGGTTCAGTCTGTATGAGGTACAAGACAATCTAACTCCCACTATCTCACTCTATACATACTCTATACCTTTTCTATTCTGAGACTCGAAGCCCAGGAAACTTTGGGAGGGGTCAGTCTTGGTTTACACTTGGGAGTTTCTGCTCCATTTCTCCTTTTTAAATTGTTCATCTTTGGGCCATGGTTGTGTCTTTTTTACTTTTTCTTTTTAATATTTTCCTTGATAACCTTCTTTTTTGTGATGAAAGGAGGAGAAGTCAAGGAGTAAACTGGTATGTTCATCTGTCATCTTCGTTTTCCTTTGAGGAAACAAGTAGAAATGGGAAGTGGGGGCATAAGGTGGCGGAAGGAATGGGGTGAGTTAGTTCAACAAATAAAAACGAGAATATTCTATGTGTAAGAAACAATATTAAAATCCAAGAGGATGGAAATACTAATAAGATAGAGGTCTTGATCCTCAGAGGTTAAGATGATATATACTTAATCTTATTCATTCATAAAACAAACACTTATTGAGTACACAGTAGTCTATAGCAGGTGCAGTTAGATGCTAATTAGGAACAAAATAGACAAGATCCCTGAGCACAACAGTCATTGGAGAAGATGTGACGTATAAAATTTAAAAATAGTAATAATGTGGAAATTTTGAGGAATTTAAGCTGCCTGGAACACTGACCTTATGATTAAACTGACACTAAGTGATGAGTTAAAATGAACCATTCAACAAGTAAGGGTATTCTCAAAAGAAATAACACCAGGCAGGAGGCCCTGGAGGTTAGAGAGTGTGGTATGATGGAAGCACAAAGCTAGTTCAGTGATGCTAGAGCAGAGACGGCAAAGCTCAGGTCATCCAACCTCATTGCTGTATTCAAACCCCTCTACAAAGAGATTATTTCTGGTAATGGAGAACACCTCTTAGACACTGCAAGTCTATCTTGGGCCACTAACATGTTCCCTAGGTATTCCCAATGATACCTGAATACCTCCTCCTTTTCATCCTCCTTCAGATCATTTGGTATTCATAACCCAAACTGAAGTTTTAAGAGCTGATATAATTTTCCTTCCAAAGATCTCATGTCAAGTGTCTCCAAATTGTTTGGAATCCAATTGAATAAATTATAATGTATGTGACTATCTTTTCTGTCCTACCCTATCATGAACTCTGAAATGATATGATATCTCACTCCTAAATTACTTAACACTGTTGAAATGCCAGCTAATTCTTCCTGGTTGGCCAAAAATGAGTACAGAATGGCAGTTCCCCCAGGAAATTTTCTCCTCTGGGAAATGAAGCTGTTAGCAAAGCAAGTCAAGGACCTGTTAGACATTCTGCTGTTAACCAAATGAGACTTCCAGCAGATGTCTGGAGAGTTGAAATCCCCATCACTACTCTGCCTTTTCTCTGCACGGATTTTACAATCTGTGTCTAGTAATACACCATACATTTCCTCCATGTGTCCCAGTGTACTCTCATAAAGATAGCACTTCTGTGTTCTTCATTTGTCCTAATCCATATGCTCCTGCCCTCAGGTCTGGGGATTTCCATATGAATGTATATCTTCATGACATTTACCCCCTTTCTGCCTCCTGTCTTAAGCAGTCTGTTTATTTAGAAGTAGGTATACCCTCCTATTACAATGTTGTAACCCCCTTCCATTGAATTATATGTAATATAGAGCCCACAAAATCCAGGTAATAGTTACAAAATCATCCCACTCTTGCTGGCCGATCTCCAATGCACTGTATCTATTTTTTCTTTTCTTTTTTTTTTTTCTCAACTGCTTTCCAAAAAAAACATAAATTACCAGGAATTCAGTGTTAAACTTCCTGTGTTCTTTGCTACTCTGGACCAGAAGCAGGGGCCTCTTCTCAGAACCTATTAGAATGCAAAATCTCTGGCATCCTCCCAGATCTACTAAATCAAAATTTGCATATTAACAAGATTCCCCAGGAGATTTACATTAAATGCATATTATATTTGCAGAGCACTACTCTATTGTACTTGATTTCCTCTGTACTTGATTACCTAAACCTTATTCTCACCTCCTCATGCCTTAAAGCTTCCTGGATCAGCTTCACTTGGCCTCTCTGCCAGCTCACCAAAGGTAATCAATCTCTGTCCAAATTAATCCTTGCGATGTAGAGAAGACAATTGATTCATTTGGCATTTAAATATGTGACACTGTTTGCACCATGTTTACTCCAAATAGCCCATATGAATGTACTACTTTCTTTCTTTCTCTCTCCCTCTCTCTCTTTCTCTCTCTCTCTTTTTTTTCAATGTACCATTTTCTTGACTATATGTATCTGGGTTCCACTGCCTATAACCTCTGAGAAGTTGCCTTATCACATAATCTACCCCCTGCTCTGTAATGTTTACAAGATAATCTTAAATATTCTTAAATATTTATATTTTAATTTAATATATTTAAAAAACTTAATTTTATCCTCAAATATATCAGCTGTTGTTGATAACCTTAAGTATATCACCCCCACCACACCAAGAAAACAAAAACAGAAACAAAAACAAACCAGTATTATTAAGTTTGAGTTGGTTACTGTTATCTCCCAAAAAACTCCGAGCCTAAGGCCTTTTCTTTGTTAAATGGAGAGATTGTGAAGTATTAAAGGCATCCTAAAGATAACAGAGCTCCAAACAAAGTTTTTTCTCTTTGATGTTAGGTGAAGCCCTGAAAGACTAGAAAGGGGAAATTTCTGCATGCAAGTGTGTTTCAAATGTTATTACCAGCCACAGTTAATCTTGCAGTCAGGTCCTTGGGAAACACCGTGCTATATTCAATGAATACTACCCATCACTTAAGTCCTATATAGGTAATGGATAATAGAGTTAAGATTATAAATCTGAGGGAAATGTGCCTACTTTAATTAATTGGATCAGAGGGAAATTTTTAGCCACTTCTCAAAGGTGATGCTTCCTTGACATATATCTATAAGGTATTCATAAGTAACCAGTGGTCATGTGTGATAAGTGACTTTTATTTGTCTGTTTGCTACCATAAAATAGGAAACCTCCTTATCAAAATGAGACTTACAGTTTCAAACTCAGTGTGAAATCTTTCTTTGTGCCAGGCACACATTTGGAAACAACCTCTCTATTCTGCTAAGATCTCAGTGTTTATACTGGTACATTTTCCACAGTGACAAGTAATGTACAAGGGCAGAACAAAACATCACCACAGCCTTGCAAAAGCTTTATAATAACATTGTATTACTTTGAACCATTCAATCAATTGTAGACATGGTTTAAATGTACAGAAAAACTAAATGCAATGCCATGAGAGAAAAAATGAAAAGTATTTTGCAGCCTAACTTCAGTATAAAGAGTTTGGGAGCATATTTTTTTTTTTTTAAAGAAGAAAGTTACACCTAGGCTCCCTGGATTATTATATTTCTAGTATGGCTATAATAATTTCTCTTTAAAGATTCAAAAACCCAGTATTTCACTCAACAAAGCATGTTTTATGCTAATTAAAAGTGCCCAAGAAGTCATGAATTCCCTATGATCTTTATGGAGAGAAATCAATACCTGTATCTATTTCTATAAAACTCCAGGGTTTTACTGGTGGATATTAGAATCCAGAAAGGTAGGCTTTTATGTTGTGTTTCTTGTAATAATGAGCAATCTAGGGTCAAATAGAAGTCTCATGCAGAGTACAGAATAAAAGAGTAACTATGAACCATTGAAAAATAAATGCAGAATCAGATATTTGTAATGCTGCTTAAAGCGAGGCTAATCTTTATTCAACATTTTTTTACTCACATATAAGACTCCCATTGTGTGCTGTCTTAGCAATGGATATATTACGGAGGTTCTAAAAACTCAGTATTACTGCAAAGAATTATGGCTTTATAACTCAGTTGGGGAATGCATGTACGCACACACACATACACATAGACTCCAATCATTGCTATCTGTAGCAGCATTTATTATAATAGGAATTTTTGAGGCATCTTGCTTTTGCTGCAATTGAAAGCTATTGAAATGTTTTGAGGAGGGGGACCGGCTGATACCTACATTTCACCCAAGAGTAAATGAAATGGATAGCTTTAAAGAGCGCTAAGATGTCTCACTGCATGTCTCTGGTGGATACCATTCAGATTGGCCACAATCATAATCTCAATCATCATTACAAAAAACTTAAGCCTATTTAATCATGTTTGATTTTGTGTCCAACAAAATTATAACATAATAGTCTATCTGCAGCATTGACTGCTTTCACAATAGAATGAATTTTATTGCTACAGATTCCTAATGTTTTCAGCAGATTTTTCTGAAGAGTGGGAAGAGCCAAGATTCAACGAAGGAATGTGTTCCAAGAGAGCTTCCCATTGTATATTTATTTGAATATTAAGTTCAGTATTATAACCTTTCTTCTTCCTCAAATGATGTCATTTTTCCCTGAAGTGCAAGGGCTTCAATGTAACACTGGAATAATTTCAGAATTCCACTTGCAATAACTCATACATTACCACCCGGCTGATGAAACTGGTGGTTCCATAGGAAGACATGGGCATATAAAAGAGGCAGATCCAAGCAACATCAAAAACAGGGTGAAATGATAAAATGTCATACTGCTTTTGGAACATTAAAAGCAGTTCAGCAAGAGTTGTGCAGTGGACAGTTATATCCTCTCACAGGTAATTGTCATCTTTATTTGCCACTGCCAATAAGCTGGCCGTAACTCATATTAATCATAGATGAAAGTAGGATTCAGGATTTTCTTTTTCTGATTGCTGTCCTAAGTTTACCCAACAGAGGCTATTGTTAGTACCTTAGTGCCTTAGAATTTATTCACAGTGCTGGGCTTGTTCTGAAGTCCTCTACGAAAAAGGGCTTCAAAATATCCCTCTCCGTGTCCCTCTTATTGAGAGCTCTTTTCTTGTGAGCCGGTAGGAAGTAGCATCGACAAATCGGTGCTCTTTGATAATTGGCACATCTAGGATCCCTGTGCATTCTGGTCCCTGCTGACTCAGGAGAAAGAAGATGACAGGGGGCGGTGTCTTGGGCGGGCCATTTGTGCTCAGGTTGCATGCGGAACACAGCTCCTAGGCAGCCATCATTTGTAGACTACCTTTTCATTGGAAAGTAGGCCTTCACCTTTGGCAGGTGGTTCTATTATACTAAGCAGCTCACGAATCTAGTGGGGAAGCAGCTCAAACTTTCTTTGAATGGTTGTGTTCCACATTCATAGGTGGTGTTCAGAAAACCGGCATGAGAGCAATAATTGTGCTCTATTTAGAGGCAGTGGTGTGTCCTGAAAACCTCGCATGGAGAAACCATGTGTGGCCCCTAAAGCCATCCGCCACTGTTCTAACGGAGCACACCAGAAGTCATAATAATGAAACGCTTGGTGGATTTTTCTCTCAGCGGCCTAATTATGAAGCTTAGATTTTACAACCATTTGAAGTTTTTGTTTTTGTTTTTGTTTTTGTTTTTGTTTTTGTTTTGGAAGAGTTGTTATTTCTCTCAGCATGAAGTCATCCCACATGGATAGTTTACATAGTCACAGGAGGTAAGGTTTTACTTTTATCTTATTTTTAAGTTACATATCATTCACGTCTAGCTTTACCAGCAGGCTTTGGTCCAAGAAGTACTGAAAGGAATGCACCAAAGTCTCCTGCCTCAAAATGCCTCTCCTTCTCAATACTTGAAATCCACAGTTAGAGATTGTCTTTTAGTATGTACAGATGTCTACACCCTTAAGATCTATTTATTAAAATAAGAAGGTCCCAGAAGTGGACAAACAACAAAGTCATTCCGTAGCTCAGTTCAAATACATGTCCTGAACATCTCTTAGGTATCTGAAACTCTGCTGGGCCCCAGAAGCCCAGTAGGCAGAGAGGCAGGCACAGAGAGAGGGGAGGAAGCAGGCTCCCTGCTGAGCAGAGAGCCCGACGCGGGGCTCGATCCCAGGACTCTGAGATCATGACCAGAGCCGAAGGCAGAGGCTTAACCCACTGAGCCACCCAGGTGCCCCACCTTCCCTCACAATCTTAACAAGAAATAGACTCAGTTACATTTAGTTAAATTGTGCACTTGACAGCTGCCTGTCGTATGTCCTTTTGTTTCTAATACGCTTCATGTACACTGAGCAATAAGCTTAGGCATTGGGTGAGGAAAAAAAAACACTCAGAATTATACAGCAGTTATTGAACGTTTAGAGGGCTGATGGGAATATATGAAATACCTAATGTTTGAGGGTGACCCCACTATCAGACCATATTGCCAGATACCATAAACAGATATAAATTGTCAGAGCAGCAAAAGTACATAGTGACCCTGTGTTCAACTAAGCACAGCATTCACTGCAGTAGTTAACCTTTGACTGTAGTGGTAAATTAATGCAGATCGCCAAAAAACACTCCTATGCAAAAATCACTCTGGAAACACTGATGCATAATAATAAAAGTCTAACAGTGACTTGACCTCCAAAGCTTACGGCTAGGGGAGGTATCATGTAGTGTTGAACTAAGGAGGAGTATATGTTCATTAGGAAGGTTGTTGAACACTAGACGTCTTATATTTTATGGTTAAATTCTGCCACAGCCAAAGAACGGCAACTTGTGTTATAAAGACAACAATGTCAGGTGTTCCAACTTATTTTAGTAACACCCCTTTATTACTGAAAGTGCCTCCGGTAAATGCCCAAATTGCCTATTTGTACTAAATAAAATGTCACTTTGTGAATAAATTAGGCATTTTATGCTACCTTCTGTATGTCTAATGACATCCGTTGTAATATAATGTTTGCTTGTCTCTAGAGGCTGGCTCTAGAAATCAGCTTGCACCTGTGGCTTTTGGGAGATATTAAGTAGAGCTTTTTTGTACTCACTTCGCCTGGCAGAATTTCAGTGATATGCAAGGAAAGACTTGAAAAATATTACCAGAGTATTTCTCAATACACCTCTAGGGCTTAAAGTTTTGGATTTACACGGACCTTTTGACATGTCATGGTCTCTGTCCAATGGGAGTTTCTAACAGCTTGTAGTTCATACTCTTCACCTTGAATCTGCCTGTGAACAACTGGAATCAGATTAATGCTGTGTGCGTGGCACAAGTGTGACTCACTCCAATAGTTGTTTTTTGTTTTTTTGTTTTTTCAGATGGTCCAGTTTTGCATTTATCTGTTGTTGTCTTTATCCTTGAAGTAACTCAATTTCTGCCTTCCTTTTTTATGCACCTTGATTTCAGACATTTAGCATGACCAGCAAAAGGGAAGGATGCATCTTTAGTGTATAGTGATCCAAATAAATCCTCCAAGTTGCCAAAGTTATCTAAATCTCATGTCACTATGCCAACACCTGAAAACATTTCCTCTGGTGGCTTTCTTGACCCTACATATAACAAAACACTGAAGTTTTTAAACTGAGTTTTTGAAAGATGTTCCCTTAAAAGGATGATCCAGATAGAACTTTCACACAAAAGGGTAAGATATAAAACATTTGAATTCAGCATTTCTTATCTTCATCTTTTATTCAATTTCGCAAGAACGGGTAAAAGTGAGAACCCAGGTAAACAATACTCTAATGACTCATCATCTAAAAGAGAGAAATTATGAAAATAGTTATAGATGTTCTTCAGCACACTTGACTTTATAAGAATTTTGCATAATAGCTATTACTAACATAAATTGAATATTTACCATGTGCCAGTAATTATCTAAGGCATTTTACACATATTTACGATGCATATTATCTCTTTCAGTAGTTACAACAACCCACTGAGATAGGCAATGTTACTATCCTGGTTTTTCAACAGAGAAGAAATTGGTACTGTAACAAGCTACATCAAAATTAGAACAAGTGCCCTTATTAAGTGATATTCTTTGCATTACAAGTTCTCCTTTAAGTTGGAGAGTTGTACAGTATGTTATTTATAAGCCTAAGTTATAGGAGTCCGAGAATCTTAGTTTGAATCCCCTCTTTGCCACTAACTCTTTAATTGACTTTAGGTATCAGTCAGGATGTTTTCTATTGCTAGTTAAACAGTAACACAGATTCACACACAGAAATTTTTGGAGAAGAAGAATTTATTCCTCATAGAACTGGAATTGTCAAAGTAATGCAGTTTGGGGGCATGATTAGTCTCAAGATTTCAACAATGTCACCAAGACTCAGTCTCTATCTATATTCCAACTCTTTTCTACTTCCTGTTAACTTCATTTTTAGTCTTCACTTGATAACATGGTAGAGGCTGACACTTCCAGTCCTAAATGTTCCCAGGTTCAAGTTCAGTGGGGGGAACACCCCCCCCCCAAATCACAAAACTCTCTTAACCCACCAGTTTGAGCAAAAGTCTTAAGCCTAACAGACGCATCTCTGAGCCAGTAACCAAAACCAGGGGGAAGGAATGCTTTGATTTACCATCCTTAGTCTGGGTCACGTATTCTTTCCTGGAGCTCCAACTTAAGCACCTACAATAAGAGTAGTTGTGTGTAGCTCACCAGAAGAAAATTATTGGACTGTCTTTATTGGGAAAAAAATAAAATGGGATGGGGATTGAGGAATTGATCCTGAGCATCAGAAACAACAAATGTCTGGTAAAACTTGGGAGATTCTCTTCATCTCTTCGAACATCACTTTTTTATCTGTAAAATAGGGGAAATAATTACTACCTAATAGAGTTGTGAGACTCCAAAAAGTATGTAAAATGCAAGGTATGCCATCTTCTAGTTAATTGGCTTCTTCAACTCTTGTTTCTCTTATTTTTCCTCTTTTCCTCTTATCCATCATTTTTATTTTTATTTTTACTTTTCTTTGTCATCATCACTATCATTACCTTAAATCATATTCATAAATCACTTTCTACTGGATCTGACCCATGGCAAATCTCCTATAGAAGAAGACCATTCTAGAAGGAATTGAGTAGAGAAAATCTGATAGTAGTTCACTATGTGATTCCTGGAAGTCAGGTTCATCAAAAGAGGTATCCTGGTCTCAGTTAAATATCACATCTACATATATATATGGTTGTCTAAACAACATTGCGCACATCATTGTTGGTTTAGAGATCATCTAGTCCTCTATAAAATCCAGGTTCTTGTGTTAAAGTTTATATCCTTCCCTGTCTTTGAGCCGCAATCAGGTTAAAATGTTTCTTTGCACCTTGTAAGTTGTTTCCTAGAAAAAGAAGTGAACCCCAAACTAGCACACACGTCTCTCTTAAGCTTTCATTGCACATCTGCATGAAAATTATACATTTTGTGATTTATAACAAAATTATAGAAGACAATCATGTTCCCTGTCTTTATCTCTGATTGGATACATCACATAAGCCATGCTTTATTACCAATCCCCAAATGATGTGATTGGATTATAAATGCTAAAATTCACAACTTCTTCATCATTACAAAATAGCAAGCTGATTAGTAAAAATATACTTAGTGTTTAAACCCAGTCACCACCTTTTCTGAACATTAAAGCTCAGCATAACATTTCAGTTCTAATTAACAAGTGTACAGTGAGTACCTACTTGACTTTCCTTAATTTCCAAAATAAAATCCTGGGGTAGGGATTTACTGGTTTAGGATAGGTCAGTTGCACATCACAGGACAAGTGAATATAGTTCCAGGAAAGTGATGTTACAAAAATCTACTCTCCCCATGGTAATCATGGGGGGGCAGGAGGGTATTGAAAGCACAGTTCAAAAAAAAAAAAAGAGAGAGAGAGAGAGAGAGAGAAAGTTCTAGACGAGAACAATGTTCTATCTGTATCTACCTCCAATATAAGCCTCTCAGAGTAAGTAGAAATATATATATTTCAGCTTTATTGATGTATAACCATAAAGAAAAGTATAAGATACTTTTTTAAAATTGTAAGATATTTAAAGTGCACATCTTATTGATTTGACATATGTATACATTGTAAAGGGACTTCTCGTCTAGCTTATATATATATGACAATGTTTAAGTTCTACTGTCTTAGCAAATTTGAATTGTACAATACATTATCAACTCTAGATCTGACATTATATTTTAGATCCTCAGAGTTCATTAATCTTCTAGCTGAAAGTTTGTACCCGTTCACTAACCTCTCCCTATTTCTCCCACCTCTAGCTCCTGGCAATCATGTTCCCACATTCTCTGTCTATGAATTTGACTCTATTTTAGATTCTACATATAAGTAATACCAATCAGTATTTGTCTTTGTCTGGCTTATGTTACTTAGCATAGTGCCCTCAAGGTCCAAACGTATTGTCACAAACAACAGGACTTCCTTCTTTCTCATGGCTGAGTAATATTTTATCATAGACACACACAGACATAGTCACACATGCACGCATGCACACGTATCACATTTTCTTTATCCATTCATTCCTTGACAGACACTTCGGTTGTTTCTATATCTTGGGTGTTGTGAATAATGCTGCAGTGAACATGGGAGTGCAGATATCCCTTTAATATCCTGATTTCATTTCCTATAGATATATACCCAGTAATAGGATTGCTAGATCATATGATAGTTTTATTTTTAATATTTTGAGGAACCTCCATATTGCTTTCTACTGTAGCTACATGAATTTACATTCCCACTCACACTGTACAAGTGTTCCTTTTTATCCACATCCCTACCAACACATCTTTCTTTTTGATAATAGCCACTCTAACAGATATGAGGTAATATCTCACCGTGGTTTTGATTTGCATTTCTTTGGTGATTAATGATATTGAGTATTTTTACAGCTACCTGTTGACCAGGCACTTTTTTGCTGGCCATTTGTCATCTTCTTCTTTTCTTTTTCTCCTCCTCTTCCTCCTTCCTCCTCCCCCTCCCCCTCATCCCCCTCCTCCCCCTCCCCCTCATCCCCCTCCTCCCCCTCTTCCTCTCCCTCCTCCTCCTTCTCCTCCTCCTCCCCCTCCTCCTTCTTCTTCAGATTTTATTTATTTATTTGACAGAGAGAAAGAGAGATCATAAGTAGGCAGAGCGGTAGGCAAAGAGAGAGGAGGAAGCAGGCTCCCTGCTGAGCAGAGAGCCCGATGTAGGACTCGATCCCAGATCATGACCAGAGCCAAAGGCAGAGGCTTAACCCACTGAGCCACCCAGGTGCCCCCATTTGTCTTCTTTGAAAAAATTTCTACTCAGTCCCTCTACCCATCTAATCAGGCTGTTAGTTCTTTTTTCCTATTGAATTATGTGAATTCTTTATATATTTTGAATATTAACCCCATATTTGGATATTTGCAAATATTTTTCCATTTCCATAGGTCACCTTTTCATTTTGTTGATGGATGCCTTTATTGGACAGAAGTTTTTTAGATTGTTCTAAGTTTTAAACTGTTGTGGGCTTCTTTGGGGGAAGGCAGTCATGAATAAAACCTACCACCTTCTTTTCCTTATGTCTAAAACCTCATTCCCGCTTTAACAATCAGCCCACCTTTCTTTGCTCTTGGTGTCAAAAAAAAAAAAAAATCTCTGCTAAGATCACAGTCAAAGAGCCTACTGCTTGTATTTTCTTTTAGAATTTTCATAGTTTCAAGCCTTGAATTTAAGTCTTCAGTCCATTTTAAGTAGATTTTTGTGTATGGTATAAGAGTCGGGTTTTCATTCTTTTGCATTTGACTTTCCAGTTTTCCAATTACCATTTATTAAAGAGAATGTCCCTACTGTATATTCTTCTGTCCTTTGTCATGAATTAGTTGCCCACATATGCATGGATTTATTTCTGGGCTCTCTGTTTTGTTTCATTGATCTGTGTGTTTGTTTTCAGGCAAGTATCATACATTTTGATTACTGTAACTTACCAATATAATTTGAAATCAGGATGTGTGATGCTAAACTTTATTTTTATTGTCTTGTCAAAATATCACTTACATCTTCATTTAGATTTATTCATTCAGAGGTTGAATGATCATTAGACTTACTTCAAAAAAATAATTTGCTTTTTCTTTGGTTTTGGGCAAAAGATGTAATTCTATGGTTTTATGTATTTTAAATAGTTGTGGGTTTTCTTTGGTTTGAGAGAGTCTTTTTTTCTCTCTCTTTCCTTTTTTCTTTTTTTCTTTTTCTTTTTCTTTTTTTATTTTAGTAGAGAGAAAAACCGTACAAGCAGGCAGGGTGAGAGAAGCAGGCTCCCCACTGAGCAGGGAGCCTATAAAGGCCTTGTTCCCAGGACACAGGGATCATGACCTGAGCCAAAGGCAGACACTTAACCTACTGACCCGCCCAGATGCCCCTGACCCAGGTGCCCCTGTTTGAGACAGTCTTGAACAAAACTTACCACCTTCCTTTTTCATGTGTCTAAGACCCCATCCTTCAGTTAAGATTCAACTTTTTTTTTTAAGATTTTATTTATTTATTTGACAGACAGAGATTACAAGTAGGCAGAGAGGCAGGCAGAGAGAGAGAGAGGAGGGAGGAAGCAGGATCCCTGCTGAGCAGAGAGCCTGATGCGGGACTCGATCCCAGGACCCTGAGATCATGACCTGAGCCGAAGGCAGCGGCTTAACCCACTGAGCCACCCAGGCACCCAGTTAAGATTCAACTTAACATTTCCTTTCTCAAACATCTGTAGCTAGGAATGTGGAACACAAATATTGTGTTGCCTTTTTAAATTATTTTTTACATGTGTCTGTCCTACCCTCTGAAGAGGATTATAAATCAGGGGCAAACATTGAGTTCCATTCTTCTTTGTGGCCTTGGTATTGAGCCCCAAATCTTGCATAAAGATTTTTCTTTAGCTGCAGCAATTGTTGGAAGTAATAATAGTGACCACGTATTGAGCTTCAACTATGTGTTTTGCACTGAGACAAGCATTTGGTAGTCATTCATATAATTCTCAAGAAATACTAATTGTTATCATCTCTTTCAAGTACACAGAAACTAAAGACTCCTATCCAAGATGGCATATGGAACTCCATGGTCTGTTTCCTTTTTAATATCCAAAGACTATTATTAATTACCTAGTAAATCTCAAAGCCTTTGAATATATTTCTTCACAAGAAACAGTGCAATTGTAAACATTAACACATTGAGGTGTTTAAGATTCTTATATTACAACATGTTTTCAGGCCCATATTGAACCCCTTATATCTACACCCTTCTATTAACTTCTTTAATAACCTTTACATATCAGTGTTATTGTACTATTGGGTGTCTGGTAAACTGTGAACAAATGATGGATGAATACTATATTGTATTTTTTTCCTCAATACTTGGTACAGGACCTGACAATTTATAGCAGGTATTGAATAGATAATGCTTTTGTATAAAACTAAAAAAATGAATCAATCCCTCTATCCATCTATCCATAAACACGACAATGAATAAAGAGGTTAGACGGTGCTACAGAGATTTGTCTGCAAAATATCATGTAATCTGACTTGGGTAAACAATAGCAATAAGAGACTTTCCTAGACCCTTACCACCTTGGACCCGGGAGGAACACGGACAGAGCACTCTCTAGGACTGATTGCTGACACACTACTGCCAACACAGTGCCCAAATCCCTTGACTTGCATTGTTAACTCCTTATTCTTATTTATTCTATCTGAAATATGGCTTAATATTTATGTACTTGCATCCTGAGTTTTGCTATCAGCAGTAAACATTGTCGTGTGGCATAAACAAATATGAACATTTAAACAAGCAACAGATTACCCAGCAGTGAAATGTACTCACCACTTCTAAAGCAGGCATCAAACCAACGTCTTTTGAGCACCGAGATAGCGGATTAAACGCCAGTAAAATTGTCAGAGTTTGCTCACGCATCCTTCCTCATAAGCATATAGGGGGCCTCTTATGTTGCCGGCAGCCCTGGATATGGTGAAGCGAGGATCATGTAACTCAGAGAGATCATTTAAGACTGCTAATAAACTCATCTTCTCAGTGTAGATCACAGAAGAACCACTGTGGTCTTCCTAACTCTTGAAAGTAGTTTCCTCCGCATATTCTTGAGTTTCATTTTTACTTACTCCATCCTTAAAAATCTATAATACAATGGAAAGTATCATTGTCCCTTTAGTGACTTTTTTTAGTCTCTACTTTAACAACATTTTTCTTTGTAACAATATTTTAATGTATCTGAAAAAGTACAGGGTAAGTCACCTTACCTGATCTTACTAGATGGAACAGCCATTTACTTCGGTGTTTTTGTTTTCTTTTTGCTTAACATAGAGTTACCTATCTAAATCCAAAGCCTGAAATGTTTCAGATTGTTCAAAAGATTTTGAATAATCACATGAGCTAATAAGTGTGGCTCAGTATTCTCATTCATAAAATAATGCTATTTTTTACCATGTTGTATGTATATATGTATGTATAAAAACATACATATATTTATAAAATAAATATTTCCTGTTTATGCATAAAGCAAAATTACATGCTCTAATTCATCTCCACGCATCTGACCAACAATGTAATATAAATGAACAATATGTTTGCCAACATCATCTAGCCTAGTCTGATATACAGTCATCAAAAAAAAGTACAATATGGCCCTGATATTTCCTCCTCCTTTACTTCTTCCTCCTTCTCTGTCTCTGTTTCTGTCTCTGTCTCTTTCTCTTGTGCATGTACACCCACATTCAGAGCTTACTTATACATGACTGATTCACAGATTCAACCTAAAGAAACATTTTTATAAATCAGTATTTTCATAAAGTTAAAAATGTTTGAACACACAACCACAAAAACACATGAAAAAATTTATTGGCTATCCTAGTATGACTTTGTTGCTATCATCTTACAATTGCAGTTAGAGTTTCATTAGGGATTTAGCTAAATGTTCATTTGGCAGTGATTTCCTATTTGAATAGTATAGAGTAAGACTTTCAGGATGTTGTGATTTCTAAGATTTGCTGATAGATATACTTGCTGTCTTCATAATTGGTTTATCCCAATAGATAGCCTCCTTAGAGACAATCCAGTCACGGAAAATATCACCCAATTTCCTTCCAAGAATTGTTGGAAGGTTTAATCAAGAAATGTTTGTGAGGTGCATTGGGGAGGGAAGTACTCTCCAGAGGCAGAGAGAAATGATTATTACTAGAATTAGTCTTTACAAAAATCTCTAATCATCACCCAAACAAGATGAAGAGATGATGGAAAAAAATCCTACGCAAATTAGGAACCAAAATTTCTAAATACATTTTTTTCTTTAATTGGAGCACAGTTTTTTTCTTTTTCCTTTTAACGTTAGTTGCCACTGGGGGTCTAATATTTTAAATGAGTTTTTAGAACAAAAAGAAGATTAAAATTATGGATTTGGACTTCATTCTATGCTTCTACAATTCTAAATTGTCTATAATTTCCTTCTTTACACATGCAGTGTAGGAATGGTTGTTTTTCACAGACTCCGCTTTTCTACTAATTAGTTGCCAGAATTAAGTTTGCAATTACCCAATTGAAATATTTTAAGAAAATGTGTCATGTATCAGGAAAATAATTGAAATGCATAATTTGAGGAGGAATTTGGATCCTGTTGTGTATATTGTAATAATCTGGATGTTCATTGCAAATGAGAGGAATCTGATTCAAACTGACTAAAGCAAAAGTATAGACTTATTATAATGACCCTTAAGTCACTCAGGAAGTCCAAGAACAAGAATATAGCTGGGCCTGAAGACTGATTAAAACAACAAACTCAAATATATCTAGGACTTGCTTTCTTTATCTTGTCTCTTCTCTCCACTGATTAGGCGTTCTTCTCTTTCTCTCTATAGGAGGATTTTCTATGTTTCACTAGCCCTTGTGGAAGTAAACCTAGTTGCCAACAACTGCACCTCACTTTCTAGGCTGTTCAAAAGAGATTCACACAGTTTTTACCGTTTTGGTTCCATAAAAAAAAAAAAAAAAAAAATCTGCTAGTTTCAAGAAACAATTGTGTTCAATCAAAAAAAAAAAAAATCAACAGAATTAATTAACTATTTGAGCACCTTTTTCTTCCTTGTTCCAAGAATGCAGAACACTTTACCATAGTCCCTAGGGAGGGACTCATAGTTCCAGGCCAGGTTCGTGCCTGTGTTTAACTGATCAAATTAGATGGAGTTCTCCCTGAAACTAACCTAACAGTTTTTAAAATAATCGTGTGGATGGAGTGAAGATTGAGGGGTAATCTCCAGACAGAAGTGTGTGAGAGACAATTCCCTAAGGACCTCCGACATACATTTAAAAGATAATATTTCTAAAACAATCCACAGGTTGCTTTTCTAAGTGTAAAATAGGGGGGATATCATACAATTAAATAATATTATATTTAACCTTATAAAAATAACTTGATCTAACTTAATCCCAAAAGTGCAAAAGTGAAATTTTTCAACTGGATAAGATATCATCACTACACAAGAGTGATAAACTCAAAAGAGTGAAAAACGTAAACTATTCATGGAAGATATTCTCCTTAGTTTAAGCATATAGTGAATAATGAATCTGTGGAAACCCTTGTGCTAGGAAGTGGGAATAAAACAATGAGTAAGACAAGCTAGTGGAGCAACTGACACGTTAACAGATAACGTATAGTAACGCAGAAAATGCAATGACGGGAACATCTACAGATTATTATGGAAATACTGAGAAGGAATTTATGACTACCCCTCAATCCTGCTAGAAGTGAGGGGTAATCATAAGTGACTTCCCAAAAGAGTCAACCCCTGAACCACATCTATAGTGATAAGTAAAAGTTATTCAGATAAAGAATTGGAAAATGAGCAGGAAGAGGTAAGCAGAGGGAGATGATAGAGGAGATTGAAAACCTAGCTACAGAACTTGGGTTTTCTGAAAGTTCCTAAGAAGAAACCATAGGAGTGGCATTATCCAATTTGCTCAGAATGAGGTCTGAGTTACATTTCCCATAAGCATAGTCCTAGACAGTTGGTTTCTAAGTAACTTCTCAAGTGATTAAGTAAGCTAGGCTAATTTTGAAAAAAAAAAAAAAAAAGTAGTCCAGCACATTCTGTTATGTCCTAATTATACAATACCCCTGTCCCACACCCACGCACTCCCAGGTGGAAAAAATCTGCTAGTTTCAAGAAACAATTGTGTTCAATCAAAAAAAAAAAAAATCAACACAATTAACTATTTGAGCACCTTTTTCTTCCTTGTTCCAAGAACGCAGAACACTTTACCATAGTCCCTTCCTTTGTATCGTTCACCCCCACCAAACCCAGGCTTTCAATTATAGTCAGGCTAAATTGCCTGCCTTCCCCTGCCTTTACTCATCATAAAGTCATTTGAATTTGCTCTTGGGGAATTTTCATGCCTAGGACTGACTCTTTTTCCCTATCTGCCAGAATCTATGGTTCTCATTATTAAAAAATCAGTTTGAGGCCATTCCTCCTGGGGCTGCTCATTACATTAGATAGGGGATGTGTGGGGCTCTCCTTCTATCAGTCCTAACCATCTCTTCTACTGCATTCATGATATGTGAGTGCATTTTTGTTCCTAACATTTTTGTGTGTGTGCATTCTCTTAAAATACCCAGAGCTAAAGCCTCAAAGCATAATGATATCCCCTCTCCAAAATGTTTATTAAGTTGAATGATACTAACTTTAATCACAGAAACAGCAAACAGACATGGTCTGCCTTCCTATGTGCATGTTTTGTATGAGTTTCAGAAACATTTCACACAACAAAAATATTATTTCTATTGCCACCTTGTAAAATGAGATTGTGTCCTGAAACAATATTAAAATCACAATCCCAGGAAACTCATCATTTCCCAATAATAAAATGTATTGGCTTTAAGCTGTAGCAAGTCCTGAGAAATTGGTCCATGAAATCAAGGCATAATAATTTAATGAAAATCTATCTAAAAAGAAAAAAGGAAGAAAATCTATCTAAGAGCTTTAAAATATATATGAGAACTAATTATCTGTTACTTGTCCTCTATGGTTGATTTGTTATAGCTAGCACCTGGGCCTCTTATTTGGCAAACAAAGAAAATGCCCAAAAAAAAAATTTTTTTTTTCAGTTTTTTTTTTTCCCCCCCAAATATAGTCTTTCCATACTCTAGAAAGAATTCCTGTTCATATATGCTATATTTGTGTGAGGCTATCCTCAGTATAATGAGAGGCATCTATTTACTAAAAAATGCTAGCATCTGTCATTTAACAGACAATACTTGTTAAATTATGTCTACCACAATTTATTTTTTGTCTTCATCCTCTAGGTACAAGGTTGGTCCCAAGCAATTACTATTTATTTATTTATTTGTTGGCATTAAGACCGTTTTCAGGACTCCTGCCCTGGATTATGTGTTTGGGCATGTGCAGTCTCCTTTGCTTTAGGATCTTCCAGTGCTCCCAACTTCTGAACTCTTCCTTGACCCTATTTCACTCTCTCCAGACTTAGCTGTTCTGACCGCTATTCTCCCAACCCTCAGCTATGCTTTGTTCTCTTCTCCCCTTTGCTACTCAACCTGTGCTTATTTTACTGACCAATTAATGTTTTATTCCAAGCATACCACACTTGCAATTTACTAAGAATCTCCTGGAACTTCATTTTCAACCTTAAAGCCTGGCTGTTTGGGTGGCAATGAGGTGCAATGGAAAAAAAAAATATATACTAGAGGCAAGAGAAGACTCATTTCCTTTGTGCATGTTTTACATGAAGTTTAGAAATATTTCATACAGCGAAAAGATGATTGCTTTTTCCATCTTGTAAAAGGTGATTGTGTTTTGAAAAAATATTAAAATCACAATCTCAGGAAACTCATCAGTTATGACACTTATGAGCTGGGTGACCTAAGGCAAGGAATTCATACTCTCTAGGATTATCTCTTTCTTTACACTAAATCAATGGTTTTACTAATGTGTTTCTTTCTTCCTTTTAAGTAGACTTCATTTCTTAGAGCAGTTTTAGGTTCACAGCAAAGTGAAGGAGAAGATACAGGGATTTTCCCTATACATCCTGCTCAAAGGCTAGGCTTCCCCCTTATCTGCGTCCTCCATCAGAGAAGTGCATTCGTCATAACCAATAAACCTACATATCACTATCGACCAAAGTTCTTAGTTTACACCAGGGTTCATTCTTGGTTCTCCACATTCTATGGACTTGGACAAATGTAAATGTATAATGACATCTATGCAACATTATAGGAGCATACAGAGTATGCACTGCCCTAAAAATCCTCCATTACAAATGTATTTCTTGTCTTTGTTTCTTTTTGCTTTGTTGTTATTTTTATTTTTATTTGTTTTTGGTTTTGGTTTTCTGAAAGAATGACATCTCTCTTTGTTTTTGTTTTAACCAAATCTTCTATTGAATCTGAATGTTTAAAGCAAAAAAGACAATTACTCTATTTAATGAAGAGGTGGAATACCTCAAAACATGTCTCCTGGGATCCACATTGCCATATCACGCCAGACTCCTTTATGCTGGTCAGAGAGATCTCTTTGGACTCATAGGACCATGGTCTGACAACCACTTCTCCACCTGGCTTTCAGTCATGAAACATACCTGGGATGGAGCTGAGAATGCAAACTCTGTTCAAAACGGTACCTCTTCAACACATTCTCATGGCAGCTCTTGAGAAAGTATTAGAAAGTCATTAGTGTTAACAGTATGAAAGGCTAATGTCAAGCAGCTCAGCAGACCATCAGATCCATACAGAAGATACTCAAATGTTAACACTATTTTGTGTGCTGGCTAATTCTCCCAACCACCAGCTAATGAGAATCACAACTCTATCAACCTAGTGGGCCCTGGCTTTCTTCTCCTCCCATGCTGTAGAGCTGGAGCCTGTTTCCAATCATCTGTCCTACATCAGCCTTCCTTAGTCCCCAAACTTGGGGATTTCAAGTGAGATGTACGTGCTACTTAGAGACCCGGCTCTATCTATATGATCTGGACTTATCAGTTACGGAAAAATTGTCTTTCCTGTTATAAGAAAAGAAAGCACCAAGACGAGAATACCAAAAGAAAGCCATTTAACAGTTACTCAGAGACATTCAACAACTAAAAATTCATATAGATTTTACTTTTCTTGTTTAGTAAATATAACCTGTGATTCATTTTGAAAAGCATTTGCCTAGACCCCATAGCTTTTGGAAAGTCAAACTTGATGACAGATGCTGCGTACTTATGTATTCCATTCACAGATTTGCTAAGAAACTTGTCCTTATGATATCATGCATTTTGGTATAGTAATTAACCACACAAAAAAACACAGAGAATTTATGAAGAGTTAATATAGACATGTGGGATGGACAATGGCAAATGTTTCATTATGACATGTGCAATAATTCTTATTTCAAGTAAACTGACTAAATGTCATTTTAGATAACATTTAAGGTTGGGATGATTGTGGCAGATATACATAATTTTGTTTGATGTATAGCCACAGACAAGTGTCAAAATTAGGAGATCCAGAGAAAAGCTTTACTTTCAAGGCTCAGTACAAGTTTTAATACTACTTTAGTCTTCAATGCCTTATAAGTGAAATGATCAGTCTTGCATTTGTGCCGTCTCCCCCCATTGAAATTAACAGTGACTGTGATAATTACTGAATGTCTATGTTTATACAAAACATACCAAATATAGACATTTGCTAACTATCAACATATATGCCGGCTTTTATAAATGCACTTGGCATGTTTAGCAATTATCACTGAAAGTATTTCCATGAACTTGAGTGTAGATGTTGAGAATTCTATTTAACAAAATAAAAAATACCATCTTGCCATTATTAATGTCTCAGAAACGTGTTTATAATTCAATGAATTCAAAGTAAAGGTAGTTTTTGCCTTGAATGCTTTATTCATTTATCTTTAATTTTTATCTTATTTAAATTCTGCCTTAGCCTATTTTGATGACAAAATTTCATTTTGTCAACTTCATAACTGTTAAGCTCAAAATACCCTGTATCTGTCACATGATCAGCAAGTCTTTACTCTCTAGAATGTACAAGATGCTTTTTTTTTTTAATGCTGATTGACAAGCAAAAGGGTAGACCTCAAAAGACTTATTTGCCACTTCACTACACTTTTTCCCCACTTATTCTCCACTCTTCTCTCCTCAGTGAAAGTAGATCTGACATTCATGATCACTTTCTTAATGAGCTGGAGGAGCTGATTGTCGCTGTTTGGTGGTCTGTCTTATTACTTATAGGTTCCTTTAGGGCCCACCGCATACATTTTCTTCACTATGGACCCTGGTGTTTGCCACAAAGCCAAGTCTTAACAAGTATGCTATTTGAATGAGCCGGTATTTAATTTTATTCACGTGTGTTGGGCCAAACTGACTTTCTAGTGTAGTAAAATCATACTCTGCTTCACATGACTTTTTTTTTTTTTTTAATTGTACCGCATGTTTATTTTATGCTCATCGGTATCTGATTTTCCAATACAGTGGCCAAGTTTCATTTCTCCACTTACCGGAGCCATCCTCTGAGGTCCTCATCATTAATTGATATTTATGGAGCATTTGCTAGCATGCCGCTTTACACCAGCCCCTCTGTTTAAAATATTCCTCCCGAAACGGAGGAGTCTATCGTTCACATTAGGCACAGTCCTCCATCAGATGCACAGAAGTTTCAAAACCAGCATTGACTGGCCCCTAATTAATCAATACCGAACATGCCACGGCTCCTCGTTTGGGGCTGGGTGTCTTCTCAGCCCTGACGGGAAGGCCCGGAGGAGCGTTGATTGTAAGATGTTCTGACTACAACTTATGCCGCTTAATAGCCATCACGCGGGAAATTTACGATCCTATATCACACTTTAGGGAAGCTTCTGCAACTTGCCAGCTCACTTTGTTTGCAATAGTCAAAGCCCTGGAGGCATCAGCATTTAACTGTGATTTGAAATTGCTGAAGTGGGCCGTTCCACCAGGCTGGGTGGCCTACACTGCAAGTCTAATAACAGAAGGCGTCTGTTTGGGGGGAAATGACTAGGCATGCTGTATTTCAGATTATCCTCAGCGAGAAGGCCTTAAAGGCCTGAAGCAACGGCTCTTCTCCCTTACCCCCACTCCACCCCCCCCCTTTTTTTTTGAAAATGGAGCACAAAGGCAACCTGAGCTGACCTTGGGCTCAATGTATTTATTCATGGTTTGTTGAACCCTTGGTCAAGTTTCTGTCACTGTTATTAATCATTCAGATTCCAATTGTCAAACAGACAATTGGAACCCTTCTGCACAAAAGCTGGGTAAACAGGGTGCAGTTGGGGGGGGGGGGAGAGGAAGAGAATGAAAACAGAGGATTAAGGCAAATAAAATGGATTAATCCTTGACATGATCATTTATACCGGGACTAGGAGTCCAACAGAAGAGCTGTTGTAGATTATGTGTGTGATTAATCGCTGCTATAGTTTCATCAGTGACAAAATGATTAATAAAGTTTAGGACAAAGGCAAATCCCTATGGATCTGCATTTAAGTGTGTGAAATCTAGCAAGGGCTTCTCCTTCAGACCTTGGTTCCCTTGCAAGACATCAAATTTCTAATTCATATTTCTGAAGCCCTAATTAGAAGAGGGCTCCGCCTTTTCAACAGGTCCACCTTCCATTCGCTTGCAAAATAGTAAGGGGTTAGGAACAAGACCCCATTTCTGGAAAGACTTCCCAGCGAGAGGTTTGTTTGTGTTCAACTACCAAGAAGCATAAATACTGCTAGCCAGCAAATTAAGCAATAATCCCTCTAGCCCTTCGTTGCCCAAGGAAGCAATTGTGCATTTCGGTGCAAAATAAGATACCAACAGCAGAGATGGCATGGGAAAATGGAGGGGTACCAGGGAGGACTTAAGCAATATAGCATTTTATTTCGGACGTTTTAATCATACTCTATTTCAATAGGGTATATGTCATCTTGTGATGTCCTTTCATGTACTTCTTACCTGTCAACTCCTTGAGACTCACAATAACAAAACTTGTTGTGAATTAAAAAAAAAATCACTTAGAGCATATGCAGGTATATATAAATGTAGGTCCTGAGTCCCTCCCCCAGAGATTTCGGCATCAGCAGATGAGGGGAGAGGGGGACTATGGTAATCTATATCTTAATAAACATCTGCAGGTCGATCTGATGGAGGCATATCTCAAAGAGGCTTCACAAAATGTTGCTTTAAGGCAAAGTATGTTATTATCATTTTTTTAATAGGTGACGAAACTAAGGATCAGAGGAACTAAGTTAAGATCAACATCAAACTTTGATGTTTTGACCACTGTCCTTTCTTTCTGCACTGAACATTTGGTATGGGAAAAGTCCCAACACAGTCAAGATAGATAGTCACAGAGGAACATGGTATAAACACTACAGCACAGAGCTTTCCAGCCTTGGCTACACATTGAAATCACCTGGAGGGTTTCAAAAATATCGATGCTTATGTCCTACTTTCATATGCTTGATTTTATTGGTCTTGTGAGTGCTTTGTGAAATGGGTATTTTTAAAGATCGCCAAGTGATTGAAAGTGCGCATACGTTTTGGTATGAATCGATGAATTTAGACAGTATGCCTACATTGACTCACACATGTCATATGAAATACAAGATGGCTTTCTGTAATAGAAGGACCTTTTAGTTTTGACGGTTATGTATTTGTGTTATTGTATATTTTTGAAAAAAATGTATTAATAAACCAAACCCTTTATCTGATACATATTCCTTAAGGCAAAGCTAAATTAGGCATTTACATTTCTAAAAAAGTGAACTAATTAAAAATCTATTAACCAATTAATAGTATAACTGTGTGTGGAAGTGACAAAAAATATGGAAGTAGTAAATAAAATAACTCAAATTTAGAGAAAGCTGGGTTAAGTTATTATGTATCTAAAAGCGACCCATTCCGTAACTGTAAATAAGTTATTGAGACAACATCTAAGCCCTTAAGTATTTGACTAGTGTATTAACATACTGATAAGTCAACATGTCAGTTACTCAGAGAAGTTAGGTATCAGGTACTAAAGAACATGAAGCATCTGGGATGAAAGAGAAAGACAGAGGCATTATGACAGGGAATGACTAGAAACAGTTTTACTTTCTTTACAAAAATGGGCCACCTAGACATGAATTCAGCATACAGAGATAAGGCAGAGATGCAGAAGGAGACAAGATATTCCTCCTCCAAGTGACTCAGGACTTTAAGAATAGACCTGAGGTGATATTATTGAAAACAATACTGGATATTATCTGAATTCTAAATACAAGAAGATAGCAAAGAAAATCTTAAAAGGCTTAATGGATGAGAAATCGCCTAGTCCAAATAGTATAACATAAAATCACAATCATCACCATGATAATAATAACAGCAGCAATAATATATTACCGGCAAAGGAATATCTGAGAAAGATCAATGATACGAGCATTATATTTAACAGTCTGTCCCAACATATTTTATAAAGTATGTGGTAAAGATAAACATTGAATGCAATGGCAAATGGCATTGGGACAATTAGAAAATAGTAATGTATCTTTAATTTGTCACTTATACCAAAAATAATTTCCAAATAAAATAGAGATATGCATGTAAAAGAAAAAAAGTAAGAATTTTTGAAAAAATGTAGTAAAATATAAATATGTATAATATATTTGAATAAAGAAAATTTGTTTTGACGAAATCAGAGACAGAAACCATAATGGAACATGTTGATACATATAAATAATTCAATTCTTATAGGAAAAAATTCGTGACAAATCAAAAAATATAAAAATATTTACAATCTATGTTATAAAATGTTACTATCTTTGGTATATAAATAGGTCTTATAAATCAGTAAGCAAAAGACAAATATGTCAGTAAGGAAGTGGTCAATAGACACTAATATGCAGTTCTTAGAGAAAAATGATATTTATTAAACATAAAAAATGCAAGTAATGATATGTAAATTAGATAATGATAAATACATCTTTATATGCTTGCCAAAAATATTGAATGATATATAGGTTGTAAGTACTAAAAATAATTTTGGCAAACTATTGGACAATAAATAACAAAAGCATAATTTTATAAGACCTTTGCTCTAACAGTTCTACTTTTAAGAATTGATCAGAGGAAGAAACATATATTGACTAGAACAAATTAGCTCTAGTATTGTTTATTTCCACATTAGATGGAGGATAGCAGTCTAAGATCAGGGAGCCAGCATGGTCAAAGTCCGGTGAGAGCTCTCTTCCTCCTAGCTCATCAATGATCTCCTCCTTGCTGTGTCCTCACATTGGGGAGAAAGAGGCTCTGGTATGTCTTCCTCTTCTATAAGGGCATTAATTCCATCATGAGCGCTCCACTCTTATGACCTCATTCATCTTAATACCATCACACCAGGGGCAAAGAGTTGGGGGTGGTGATTAGGATTTCAAATATATAAATTAGGGGAGGGTGATATATTCAGTCTATAGTAATGTGGTAAAAAATAAATATGGGGGGACTCAATGAACCAAGAATGACAAAACATTGATATTGCTAAACTTGGGCTTGAGACACAGTTGGGCTCATTGTATTAATTTCTCTCCTTTTTTATATGTTTAAATGTTTTCATATATGAGTGCATTTTTTAAATTTATGTGGTATGATAATATGCAATGACATAGAAAAGATTTTCAATGTATTTAGCTAAAGAAACTTACACTAAGGGATGCCTGGATGGTTAAGTTCGTTAAGCATCTGCCCTCGGCTCAGGTCATGATCCCAGGATCCCTGGATCGAGCCCTGCATCAGGCTCTCTGCTCAGTGGAGAGTCTGCTTCTCCCTCTCCCTCTGCTGTTCCCCCTGCTTGTGCGCGCGTGCTCTCTCTCTCTTGCTCGCTCTCTCTCTTTCTCAAATAAATAAATAAAATCTTAAAAAAAAAAAAACTTACACTGATCAAATCTGAAATTTTGGAGCAAAAAATAGCAAATATTTTTGTGGCCTGTAGAGGCAGAAAAATATCTCTTAAGATAAAATGCCAAGAGGTTCAAAAATTATAGCATTAGGGTTACATATAATTTTTTAAATAATCCATATCTTCCTCAAAAGACATGTGTTACATTTGTAATGTGCAAACACATTATAAAAATAATGTTTAACATCAATTTTTCACCTTGACATTTAAAAATATAAATTTCCTTTAAGTGGTCAATTATTTTTTGGCATTTATTAAGCATGTAATGTGTGTCAGGACTTGTGCTTGGAACTGTAGATAAAAAGGTAAATATGACATAACCTGCTGTCCTCATCACATTCACAGGGAAATTAGGTATACAAATAAATAATTTTATCATTATAAATGCTATCATACCACGGTACTTAGATGGCTATGAGAACTCATAGAGAAAAAGGACATCATTTTGTTTTTACTTTAGGTTTCCTAAAAAGCAAACAAGAAAAAGCTACCAACTACTACTAGTGAACTACAAGATTTCTTGTCATGAGCAGGTTTAAGTTTTAAGTAGATCTTCTTATAGTCATTTCTTGTGAGCTGGCCACTCCATTTCTTCTTGATTCCTTGAAAGGTTCCATTAAGCCCAGAGACCGACCAGTTATCTCAGGCAAGTGGAGATACTTCCAACTATATGGGAATTAGTATGAGCCTTGATTGAGCCCTTCTATATTGGAATATCTATAGTGACCCTACATTCCTTATAGTTGTTTTTAGAAGGAAATGAAATGAATCCAGGTGTATTAAACCTTACCAAAAGCAAGAGTACTTGCTCAAGGCAAAGAAGTACACTGCCCATTACAGTACAACTAGGCCATAGAATACATGAAATATAAGTGCACATTGCACTGTGCTGTAACTGTAAAATATACTCTAAGTTTTGAAATGTTTTATATATATATAAATGTTTTATATATATATAAAACTGTTTTATGTATTTTATATATTGCATATATTTTATATATTTATATATATAACTAAGTTTTATATATTTATATATATTACATATATAAAATATATATTTATATATATTATTTTTATATAATGTTTATATATTTATATATTATATATTTATTATATATATAGATATGAATATATAAAATATATTTCATATATATATTCATATCTATATATAAATAAATATATATAAAATATATATATAAATCTATATATATAACTTTTTAAGTGGGAGCTACTAGGAAATTTAAAATTACATGTGTGGCTTACATGTGTGACTTCACAGGATAGTTCTATTGCATTACATCACTGGATTAAAAGCTTCAAGTAGATGAGCAGCAAAGGTACCTCAGGTGCTGACATTTTTTAAGTATTTTATTACATCTTCATAACAATTCTGTCTGGTGAGGATGGCATTTTATAGATGGGAAACCATTAATACTTGGCCCATCAGCTCACTTCCCAAGTTCACTGAAAAGCATTAGACAACTCATCTTATTTGTTTAGTTAAGTACTGTTTTTATACTTAAATACTGTGTGGGCGTGGGAAATATACACCATTAGATCACTTGGCATGTTGCTTTGGTCTTCATATTCTCCCTGTGATAAGGAACATGCTCATAAACAAGAAAACTCATCAGGTCAAATACTCAATTTCTCTCCAAATCACTCTCTTACACACACACATAGGTATCTCTCTTACACACACATAACACCTCTTAAGAATTCTCTGTCTTTTCAAATAGTCTTTTAAAACAATAGAATACAGTTGTCCTATTTCTAGAGAAAATGTCAATTATAATAAACATGTGATGCATACTCATAAAATAAATTTTAAAGATGAAAATATAAAAATATAAAGTATTGAATTTTACAACCGAAGGAAAATTTGATGTCTTCTAGTCCAGAAGCTGCTTCTTCTCTGCCCCAACCACTGCCTTCCCCCAGCTATGGAACCTTTCTTCAAACCAGCTTTCAGAGGGAATGTCAGTATCGGACGCAGATAAAAATCTGCAGTTCTGGTGGGTGCAAGGATGATTTTCCGGGAATATTTCTCCCTCCACTTCCCTCTTCAACTCCTGAGGCAACTCTGGATGTTCAGTTTAAAACGGAAACTCAGGCCCAGAGAAGTCAATTTCAGAAACAGTACTTGATTTAACAGCACTGAAGATGGCACTTTCCATACCATCAGGTGCATTTCCAGAACTAATCCGACACTTGACTGAGAATAGCAAGGATACACCTTTATTCTAAAAAGAGAATCAAATAAGGATCTTTCTTGGTTATGTAACCTCAGGAGACAGGGTAGATAAAATTGCCTCAAGAGAGAAACCAACCCGAACAAGTCAAATTAATAGGACTTTATCCACTTACTTCAGAATTTCACAATAATACTGTCTTGGCTTCCAGAATTAACTTCTACATTCTGAAAAGGCCAAATGCTGTTTTATTTCAAGTTTGAGACATACTTTTTTCTTTTGGAGCTAAGTGACACACTGGGCCTCCCCCCACCCTCCCCTCTGGTCTTTACTTCTTAAGAAAAACACAGCATGGCCAGCCTGCTTTCATTTCACCGTCAAATTCTTCAAGTTTAGGATGGTCACATCTGGTAATCACAGATGGCTATCACTGAAGGCAGTGAGGAAAGTGGAGACCTCCTTAGGTTTTCAGCTATTTCTTGTGTTTGTTGTATTAGCCCTAATAACATTCCCTCTTTGCTTACAAATAAAGCTCAGCCACCTAACCTTTTCGGGACACTTACTCTCATTCCTCAGAAATCAATGATCAAGAAGACATCAGCATTTGGTTCAGAATGAATACATGTCACTCTACTCTGAAGAAAACCCAATGTTTACATTTTTATCTGTTGATATTTTAATTAACAATATAAGTGCAATGTTTGCCCTGCGAGTTCAATGGGAAAAACTCTGCAAATAAACAGCAGTTCCCTCTTGGACAATCACTCTGTAAATTAGCTTACTTTGTCAATAAAGTGCATGCCTATCAGGCTCTTCAAAGCAGCAGGGGTAAGGATGTTCATTTACTTAAGCAGTAGGTTCTACCATTAGCGTTTGTGATTGGTGTTAATTAGAACTGTGTGTGCATGTCTCTCCACCACAGAGCCCACATTTTCAAAATCCTAGTAACAATCAAGCTATTAATAAATTAAGTACCCATATTTGTTTGTGTTCTTTTTTAATCTAATTGGAACTTTCTGAGCAATACCAACTTGATAAGCATTTGAGAACCAGTTTCTCAGTACTATGATGACTTGACTTATGCTTGACTTTTATTTTTTAGAAGAACTAATATAGGTATTTAACATTTCTGTTGGACTTTTTTACAATGGGTACAGTTGGGAATCCTATGTATTTTGATTATTTGAGGCAAAAGCTTATTTATTTTTAACCTTTCTTTTTGCAAGAAAGGGGCTTTGATTTAAAAAAAAAAAAAAAATGTTCTATTGTCTCAAAACCAAGCATTGAAAGCATGTAAATTAGCCTTACAGGCATTCAAAAGAATTCAGAGGGTGTTATGAGGTATCTAAGTGGGTATTAATGTTATGTTAACAAAGTTAAGTAGTTAGAGCCATTGTGTAGGTAACTGAAATGATGTAAGTAGAGACATACATGGGGAGCTCTGCCATCCAGTGGGGAAGAGCGTATTTCCCTTGGACCAGCAATATCCAGACTGGCTAGATTATTTTCAGCTCTCTATCTCACTTTGCCTCAGGAGATACAACCTAAGTGTTTCTTAGTTACCGTGAAGCTGGACATCAAGTGAGCCAATGCAACTCAAAGCCATTTGCAATAGTGCTAACATTACAATAAGGAAAAGAAAAAAGTG
This sequence comes from Mustela nivalis, assembly GCF_964662115.1. Classification (NCBI taxonomy): domain Eukaryota; kingdom Metazoa; phylum Chordata; class Mammalia; order Carnivora; family Mustelidae; genus Mustela; species Mustela nivalis. The sequence goes on along the minus strand of NC_139022.1, from coordinate 125,393,015 downwards.
GTTTATATATCACTCTGTTGGAATTTTTTTTTTTAATCAACCAGCACATATTTCTCTGGAGAAGTTCAGCAACATCTTAGTCCGGCTTTATGCTTTGTATATAGATCTTCAAGAGAAAAAGAAAAAAAATTAAAGATTTATTTTTTTATTTTTTAGAGTGAGTGTGCATGAGAAGAGGGCAGGGATACAAGGAAAGGGAATCCTCAAGCAGATTCCGCACTGAGCGCAGAGCCTGACGTGAGGTTTCGGTATGGGACCCTGAGATCATGACCAGAGCTCAAACTAAGGTGAACGTTCAACCAACCTAGCCACAAAGGTGCCCCCATATTAAAGAAAATTTAAAAACCTATGCTCGTTGAAAAATTCCCAATTGATTTTGCAGTAGTTTACTTTTGGCTTCAATATCACCAATCACCCAGTGGACTATTTATTTCTTAACATCTGCCTTGGTGATTTAATTCTTGGATATCTAAGGATCAATTGTGCCTATGCTTGTGAGTTCCTACATCTTTATGGGTGTATTTTTTAATGATTAGAAAAGCCAAATAAATCTTACAAAAACACTTTTGAAACAATTATACTGTAGTATCTAATTTTCTTAAAAATATTTATGACATTTAGCTTTAGACAATGGAGTTTGTTGTGTTAATAAATTTTAGCCTCATTAGCTCCTGATTATTTTGTGTTCTTGAATTCATGCTCCTCTGTTGGTGGCATCCCCATAGTTCTATGGTAACACATGTGATATGTTACCAAAGGATTATTACAGTTGGAAGAAGAATAATCACAAGTTGAGGACACTTGCAGTAACATGAAATGGAAACTAGGAATGTCCAACATGCGTGCACATTGAATTTGTTTCTAAGCTATGTGCTCTGGCACAAAAGGAAAAGAATTTCTCTACATATCAACAGATACTTTGTATTTGTACATTCTTTGTGTGTGGCAAGTCTATGTTTAAGGTGGTTTTATTTTTTATTTAATTATGTTGAAGTCTGTATATGCAGGGACTCCAGAAAAGTAGAATGTTTCCTATTCCACATTACATTTTTCTTCTTTCCTAGATTTTGAATAGTGTCTTATTACAAGGGAGAAATTTCTCATAGAGAAACAACATAAACTCTACTTAATTGGAAATTAAGATATTCAGTAAATTAAATTTCTAATGAAAATGTTTTGTGTTGTGAGGATACAACCAGATTAATTTTCCTATTGCTAGTTACTTAGAATTTGCAGGCTATATCTATATTCTTCTTTAAAAAAAAAGTTTAAAGGCAGTGTTTTAAAAGAAAACCAGCCAGTTATTTTAAAATGTGTGATTTCCTTTTTTCTTAAAAAGGCCAATTTTTTTTAAAAAAATAATCAATTTCATGAATGGTATACTTATGATAACAATAAAAGATAGATTTTAAGTTTATATATATATCTTAAAGGTTTCATGAAAAGAGAGAGAAAAAAAAAAGAAAGAAAGAGAAATAGAGAAGCTGCTTAGGTCCACTGAGAATAGGTGTACTTCTATATAATATCAGAGATTTGCAGGTTTTTCCTGGCCTGAGGCATAGGAAAGATAAAGCATTGATTTGGTTTTAAAGGATTTTGTAAGCAAATGTATACAAAGTGTTTATAAAGGCCCTTGGAGTATGTTGGGAAAACATACTGCAAAGATACTGCTGAATTTATCAAAATAGCCACTAATCGTAGTCAAGATCACAGTATTCTTATTTATGGTAAAATTATAAATTCTATTTTTATATTGTACAAAATATATGTATAGCCCCAATGACATGGTGTGGATCCAAGTTGCTCATATTTGCAAGCCTAAATGCATATTCCTTCACTGTAGTGAAGGTACATCTGACTCACATGGCCTTTGGGATGAGGGAACATCTACCTTCATTTTTTTTTTCCTACCTTCATTTTTAATTTGGTATCCACTAGTATGCAGATATTTCTTTTCTTGATTTTTAAGGAATATGAGTTTTCTAAATCGAAGCAAACTCTGGCAGTGCCTTGCTTATATCCTTGCACCCCACCAATCATTCGGAGCCCGAGACTTGGCCTTAGAACTGTCACCACCAGAGACTCTTAGCCTGAAAGATCTCTGTATTTTAAAGTCCAGCTCTGCCTATATGTAAGGCAGGCAGCAAGTGCCAGGGTCCTCAAGCTTCTGGGAAGCAGTGCTCCATGAAGGACTGAAGGGAACTGATTGACAGGGAGCTCTCTTCTGTTATCCCTTAAGAGAAAGAACTCAGGCGTGTGTTCTCCACTGTTGCGTAGAGTCTCCCACGGGATTCTGCTCCGGTTGCTCCCAATGGCCGTCTGTTATTGTAGACTTATTGGCCTCCTGCCCTTTGCTGTCTTACTCCCCTACTTCTCTACCACTGATTCCTGCCATCATGTCTCAATAGACTGTAAAAAATAATTCTTCTTTTAGGATCTGCTTCTAGGAAAGCCCAATATGAGTCATACATTTTTTTTTAATTTTGTTATGTATCCATGCAGTTAAAAAATTCATAGGTTATATTTTATAAGAAAAAATTTAATTATCTATATTACCCTTGTCCCCCAACAGTAAGACACTTAATAGGAATGGGCAAGAGGAGTCCTTGTCTTGTTCCATATGTTCCTGAGTCACCTGTGTCTCAAACACACAAAGAAATAAGTTGATTAAAAAGACAACATGTTTATACTCTCAGGTTCTGGCATTTAATGCTAGCACAGGGCCCACCCTTAATATCATAGTTCAGATCCCACTGAAGTGCCTGTTCACATCTCTTGCCTGAAGTCTTGAAATAAAAGGCAATTGTGTTCAAATGCTCTGAAGGTTGTAGGTTTTGTTACAGTTGATGTTGAAAATGGACACTGCTTCAGAGGACAGAGAGGTTCTGAGCATGAAGCACTTAAATAAAAGACAAATTAATTAACTTGTCAAGTCCTTTCTCTCAGCATAAATGTAATAGATTCCTGAATGATGAAATATTATTTCCCAGTAGGGCTAAATATCTATTTCTTGTTCTCTCTCTGTTCCAATTTGTGGTCCTGAGATATTCATGAATTAGCATGGTGTTCACCACAGTTACACATAGAAAATGAAGAATTTTTGGAATTATTAAATAATTTAGAGTTCTTATTAAGTTTGTATATGTTATGCAAATCTATACAAGTACATTTGAAGTGTAATGCAGTCTGATTAATTTTTACATTGTCTACCAGATATACAATGCTGAAATTATATTTTTATAAAATTATCTAAAATCATTAAGTTAAATTTCAAAAAAGTAAATAAGCATTTCAGTTTTATTTGACTAATTTGTTTTAAAATTATAGCATTTATCAATTCCAATTTACTTTCAATTTTTAATTTTTAATAAATATTTGAAGTTTTATAATAAAATAATCTAGAGAACATGAAAAATGCTTCCAATTTGGCATGCACTTCCATTAACTTACATTTTTATTAAAATTATATTCAAATTTTGCAAAAAATGTTATTCAATTACTTTTTCTATAGTTGAGATAATATATGAGTCAGTATTGGGATAGAAATAAAAAATATTACATTAGCACTCAAGGGGAAAAGTGGCAGAAAGTTTAAAAAGTTGACAAATTTTCAATGCAGTAATCTAGTTAAATTTTGAAAGTAAGTAGACTTCTGTCAAACAAGACCCAAGAATTCATGATAAGTGCATTACACAGTCTTTACTTAATAAATGTTTAATTACTGCTCAAAACAGGGAAAATGAACAAGAAAATCATTTTTATCTGTTTAGCAACATGAACAGATTTGAATTTTCATATGCTTTACTAAGTAAAATTTTAAATACTTATAAATACAATGAGAGTGATAAAAGGATTATTCACATCAAATGCATAATTCAGAAGCGACAATTATATCTCCTTCCTGCCCATTAGAAGCTAAAGGAAACTGTATCCACAAAATTACCAAATTGGACAAGAAGTCCAGTGATACTGGAGCTGTATCAAGCTTATAATTGGTAGTTTAAGAATGCAGTCATCACATTTCTCTGATAGTGCAGGAAAAATTTTCTAGTGAAACAAAATGCAATTCAAATTAGGAATTACAATTTTCCATTGATTTAAGATGGCAGAAAAGGATTTGATTTTACCCCAAATTATTTTAAATGGATAAAGAAACTTTAGAAAGTAGCTTTTACATTCTTTTTTTAAAAAGATTTTATTTATTTATTTAGTCAGAAAGAGAGAGTGAGTGAGCACAAGCAGGCAAAGTGGCAGGCAGAGGCAGAGGGAGAAGCACGCTCCCTGCCGAGCAAGGAGACTGATGTGGGACTCGATCAGGACCCAAGTGGAAAGCAGTGGCTCAACTGACTGAGCCACCCAGGCGTTCCTAGATTTTCCATTCTAATTTCAAAGACAAAATATTTAGATATTACAAAATATTTGACCAAAGATTAGCTTTTGCAAAAAATTTGTGATTAGAAGCACTTTGAGTTCTCAATTAAAAGAATACAAAATATCACTTGCACACATATACACACACATTCACCACATGAATCATTAGAACTAAAAAAAAGGCTTGATAAAGAGCAATGAATATTATTTAGCAAAGACAAGGAAATCTTTGATATAAAACATTTGTTTGATTGGTTAAAAGAATATTATATATCCAATATTTAGCCCACCATAATGAAATTTTACACAAAATAGACAATGGAAATGTTGAAAAATATACTCAATTAATAGAAATATTTTGAAATATGATGCTAACAAGGCCAAACATATAAAACTATTTAAAAACTTATGATGATCTAGAATAGTAAATTTAAAATGTGAATAATAACTTAATAGATAATAAAATGAGAGATTAAGTCATACAACAAATTTTTTAAAAATATTTTATTTATTTGAGAGCAAGAGCAATCAAGAGATAGAGAGAGGGAGAGCACATGAGTGGGTATGGGGAAAGAGAAGGAAAAGAAGTTTCCTGGGTAGGTTACCTGATGCAGCACTTGATCCCAGGATTCTGGGATCATGACTCAGCTAAAGGCATGACTGAGCCACCCAGTAACCCCTATACAACAAATTTTTAATCAAAAGTAAACATTATTTAAGAAAATTTTAAAATAAACATTATTCTTGGAGATTTTTATCATAGAAAAAAGTCATGTTCAGGGCAACTGCGTGGCTCACTTTTTTAGGTTTTGGCCTTGAGTTAAAACATTGTCGAATGCTTTTTTTTTTTTTTTTAAGATTTTATTTATTTATCAGAGAGAGAGAGGGAGCGAGCACAGGCAGACAGAATGGCAGGCAGAGGCAGAGGGAGAAGCAGGCTCCCTGCCGAGCAAGGAGCCCGATGTGGGACTCGATCCGAGGACGCTGGGATCATGACCTGAGCCAAAGGTAGCTGCTCAACCAACTGAGCCACCCAGGCATCCCTGTTGAATTCTTTTAATAAGGCAACTAACATGGCCAGTAAAGAAATAGTCATAAAAGCCAGAATTTTGACTTAAAGTCCAGAGCCATTCTTTGTGTAAGGCATGGCACATAGTTAGAATTGGTTACTAAGAAACATGGCCTTAACTGTGAATAATCTTTGAAGCAATTTAAGTAGTAATTATGGTATTTTCTAGATCTGCTGTGAGATGGAAAATGTTGATGAGACATTTTTCAAATTCAGCCATATTAAAACTCCTGGACAATTGACAAAACTAAATTATGTTAAAGCATTAACAATTAATTTAGATAATACATGAAACTTACTAAAAAATAACAGTTGTGAAACAAGAGTCTATCTTTAAATAAAGAAATATATCAGGATCTTTAGGGAAAAAATGAAATTAATTTGGAATTATCACTCTCCACACTTTTTGATGATTGTGAATAGTGCTACCAAGGATTTGCAAGAAGGCCTAAATAGATCTGAATTTGGTAATATCACTTGTTAATACAGTTTTTTTCCTTCAGCTGAAAAAAAATCAAGCTTAAAAAAATCAAAAATTAAAAGAAACTGAAATATGCAACATAAGCGGCTCTGCCCATACATACAGATAATGTCCGTGGATGCTTTCGCACTACAAAGACAGAGTTGAGAGGCTGCCAAGAGACCAAATGTCCCTCAAAGTTTAAGCTATAGGCAGTTTGTGTTTTTACAAAAAGATGTGCTTCAACCTCTGACGTAGGGAGTGCTTAAAGAGACAATCATCTTTGATGTTTTGCCCAGTTTTAGTCATAAAGCCATAGCTTTGCACCTATTTTTCAACTTTTTTTTTTTTTATTATAGAGTTAGGTTTTTTCAAAGAGAGGATAGTCAATTTAATAATTTTGTTAGCTTGATTTATAACTTTTAGACATTTAATCAAATAGTACATGGCCTTCATTTGTACCCTTCACTCAGGACGTGCCAGTATATGAATTGGACTTGTCCTTTAGTTTCCCAGATATCTTCTCCAAGGCTTCCCACCAGTATCATTTTCTGGAACATCCTTGCAAACATACATAGATGTGTGCACACAAAAGGAAAACAAAGTTGCATTTATTCTCCTAGCTTGCCATTAATATCATCTAAAAAGACTCACAGCATCTCCTTCACCTTCTTCCCAACTGAAGATGACAGAGCCTCAAAGATGATGGCCATGGGAGCTACAGATGCTAGTGAGACAGGTTGCTACATTGTGTCCCAATGTATGCTACCAGGTAAACTAATTTGTCTCTCTGACCTTCATAGGGTTTATCTGTATCTATATTGTAAGATATCTATGTCTTCATTTTTGTCAGAATTATTTCTATATTTTTTAAATGATTGATAAGGCTTTCAGGGGCAATAGATACTACTTCACTCTTTGGAGTGTGATAATGAGTGTGGGGGCATAAGTCTGAAGGTAGAAGCCACGAGAGAGATGAATTGGTTTGCACAATTAGTGAAGAAAAGGGGAAATCAGTGGAAGTACCCAGATCAGAGGAAATTAGAGCCAGAGAGTTGCATGTCTGAAAGAACAGCAGGGAAAACCTGACTGGCTCTCACTTCCAAGGCTCCTCACTTCCAATTCCTACCCAGTGAGAAAGAGGAAGACAAGATTACATGATACCGCATGGAAGTCTTTAAGTTTTAGGGAGTAAAGTGTGGGGTTAACCCTTCCTCCATTTCTACCACATAATTTTAAACAAAAAAATATAGATTTCACTTATATTTCTGGTGAGAGAAACTCTTCCTAGCAAATACCAAGAGAAGTTTTGGTACTGCCTGGATTTGAAGCAGAATAAAATTGGACCCAGCATATGGGTACAGCTGACATCTGGATTGCTTTTCTTACATGTTTTGCTTTCCCAAACCTGTGGTTTCAAACCACAAGAGAATGTGTCTTAATTTCCCTATTCTCCAATTCTAAAAAGGTGCTTTGGTTGCAATTATGCAACCATTAATTATGGAAATCTTATTAGGTGAACCAGTTTCTAAGTTCCAGAAGATGTAACTAGCGAAGTTGACTTTTTGTACATACCAAGGATGTAGTGAAGAAATATGAATTTTTAAGTTAGATGATACCCAAGCTCTATCTCCCTTTAGTTAAAATAGAGACACAAGTATTAGCCATTCTCTAATTTAGTACAATGCTGAGGTTAAAAACTCCATTGTGATAAAGGAGTATCCCTAAGCATCTAATTCCCAGGAATTGGCTTACATAACTGAAAAGACTCTCACTTATTTTGTAATTTCTGTTCCTTTACAATATACTAATAAGTACCACTTTGGAAGAATCATACACGACTCATTTTAGTCTTTGCAATGAATTGAAACTGAGGTATTATGAAATCCTTGCAAGGATTCCTCATGTTTGAATTTGATGCTCTCAGTGTTTAAATGACACCCCTTGAAAAGATTCATACCGTTTTTGAAAAAAAAAAAAAAAAAGACCAATTTCAGCTCTGTGAAGAGAATATGGAGAAATTAATTCCTCTGCAAGACATCTTGAAATGCAAGATTGGTTTATAGAAACAGATCGTGTAGCGCGATCTTATTTCTATTCCACTAACCTTTTTTTTCTGTAACTTGGATTGTTTTTGATAGAACACTCTGTTGATGGAAATGCAAACATCCAAGGAAAAATAGATTTTTTTTAATGATCAGAAAGAACAGCTTTCCCATAAAATATGGGGTTCGCTGAATTTCCAGACACACAGAATTTTTTTTTACTATATGTGCATTTTTTATGAACCAGCATTCAGTAAAGAGGTTCCATGGGCCTAAAGGGAACATAATGTGTCAGATTATATTGATTGAGTGAGAGGTATAATGGTAATAATAATATCTAAAATTTATTTTGTATTTTTTCTTTTAAAAAGCTCGAAGTATTTCTCGTATATGCAGCTTTCTTTTTCACCCTGGAGAAGGAGTATTTTCAGAAGGAAGCTGACCCATCAGGAGGCCATAGGGAAATAGTTTCATTACCCTTTAGTGCCAGGCTGTATAAGAAGGATATTTATCTTTCTGGGGCCTGAGATGAGGTGAAACATACGTAGTCATTCTTATCATATAGCCTTGAAATCCCTGGGGCCCCATTTCATGCTCTGCAAGTAATTGAAGTAAAAACACAGAGAGTATATAAATATGGAAATTCTGCTAGGACATTTCCTCCTTTTGTAGAATTCCCAAGGTTCACTTTTCTTACTCCTGATGATCTATTTTCATTGCTTTTTTGGCAGGGGGTGGTTTGTAGGTGATACTAGACTAAGGACATGTGTACTAGCCAGGGTCCATGATTGGTTGCAATCTGGGCAGTAGGAAAAAGGCAGGTGTATAGCCAAAAAAGTATAATATTTAAAATGGACAGTACAGTATTTCTAAAATAATCAACTACTGAGATGAGGAAACAAACTAAATAAAGGTGACTGACAACATCAATCAAATCTCTAGTGTTCAAAGGAAAATGAATAAAACTCTCCTTCCTCTCTCCTTGACAGTTCAAAAGGGCAAGACTTTGATGGAAAATCATGAACCCTATTAGCTCTTATTACATTTGAGCTGAACCACCGATAAGGGATAAATTAAAGTCCTTTCCATTTTTTCAGAGTAAAGTAGGAAAAGGTGAAATTTGTCTCCATTCCTTCAGTTCTTTCCAAGTTCTGGCTGTCACATTCTTACTGACATACCATTCCAAAAGGGCTGCTACTTTTCTTCCCTAGAGGTAGAGTTATTAATTACATTAATTTGTTTGCCTTTGTCACTTTCGATCCTAAATGAGTAAATAAAGAACTTTTCCTTAATAAAGAAGTAACTGTGTACAACCCTAGGACTAGAATCTTTTCTAGACTATTCCTGACATCTAGCCCCTTGCCTCTGAGTGAAGACCTCCAGGGATTAGCATTCTCTCCAGCACAAGGAAGTTATATTAATTACTAGAACATTCTTACTGTTAATATTTAAACATTCTTTATTACAATAAACTACTGCCTGCCTTCCTCTCTATTATAACCACTTGTCCTACTTTTGCCCCCTAAAGCAACACAGGTTAAAATGAGTCATTCCTTGCGACAGTCATTTTCATATCTGAGGAGAGCAACTTCATCATTCTTCAAATTCATCTCTTTTTCAATAGAATGTATCTCTGAAGAACAAAAATAAGGTGAACCCCATTAATTTTGAATTAAAGTTTGGAAAAGATAACTAGATCAGACATATATCAAAAGGCTTTAAGAGAAGTGGGAGGTGATCTAAGAGTCTTTCAGCATGAGGCAGGGAGAAGACTCCAATATGCAGCCATTTCTGTATTGCCATGAACAAGTTTCTTTTCCTCATGAATTACTTGTTGAATAGTATTTATAAATGAAGAATATTGGGTTAGATAATGATCTTGTCTCCCAGTTCTAAATGTCCTATTCTCACTGCATGTTTTGGAAAGAAAACCCAATATTAGTCTTACTGCTCCCTTGAAATTCTGTGGATAGGTGGTAGTTTTAATCCACACATTTCAGGTAAATTCTAAAGCATATAGTGAACTGAAGATGAATGCCTGGAACAAACTATACTAGGGTCTTAGAGACTCACAAGCCCAAAAATGAGTAACAGAAAACACCCTAGTTTTGTAAATTTCCTGGAGTTTTTATGAAAATGTGACAAAGCTTATTAAACAGGTTTTTCTTCTGTGAAGTCTATCAAATCCCAGTGTGGTTTCTTTAAGATAACATACCTTCTTATGTTATTAAATACTCTATGTTGGTTGTTTTGTGGGAGAAGGGCAAATTAGATTTTTAATCCTTTCTTATGTAAGGACTGGATCTAGGTTATCTTGCTAAAGGTTCAGTGTAGTGCCATGGTTTGAGTAAGTCCAGGTCTGAACAGTAGCTAGATCTCCTTATAGAGATGAAATGTTGATTAAGGTAATGGAGGCACAGACTTATTAATTTAATAAAATTCCATCAAACAAATAAAAATAAAAACAATTTTAACAATGGACTTCCCGTTAAGTCAGTAGGTATATGGTCTTATTTAATATCAGTGAAACTTATGCAAGGTAAGCAGGGAACATGCTGGTCCCCTCACTCATATTAGAACTAAAGAAACCACAATGAAGAGAGACAAAGCAATTTGCCTGAAGCCATGTAACCAGTTGGAGGCACAACGTGACTAGCACCTAAGTCTGATCTCACCATGCCCACATTTTTCTGTCACACACCATGTTTTCTAAGAAATCCAGGTCAGATCTTGCATTCTCTGTGGCTCAATGTCTCCTTAAACCAGACTGAGACTATTCTCTGCCCCACTGGAAACACAGATTGGCCAGCTTCTCTCTCCCTCTATGCATTGAATGAATGTCTGATGGCTTTTTGCTGCGTGCATATATTACTTTGTACTTGTCCATAATAAATCTCTTGTTGTCCTTCTCTGACCCTGCGTTTGTCATTGTTCAGGTGATTTCAATCATTTTGAGCTGTAAGTCATGTAAGCAAGCTCTCCCTATGTTACAATCAGTTCTGCGTTTCATCAATGTTTAAAGCAGCAGCCTCCCAGATACAATGGCATTTGTTTTATTTGGTGCTTGGGAGAAGTGGTGAATTTTCTTTGATACTCAGATTATCTATTAGGGAAAAGAGCTGGACTGTAAAACAAGCCACTTCCTCACTCATTTGGAGGCTTACTTTTCTCTGGATTCCATTTATGGCAGGTAATGATGGGGTTGTAGCCAGCGGCTTCTCCACAGTCCAGGACACAAACAATCCAAGAGGACAGTGTCACCTGAACATCAGAGATTATTTTTAAAAGACAGTTTATGGCAAAAAACCTCACTTGAATAAAGGGAAAGGGCTGTTGAGAGCACTGACCGGTTTTATTTTTGTGGTTGTTAACTGCCACAGTAAGCGAAGGAATTACTGACTTACATGGGTATTACAAAGGCTTTACCAGGGATGGCTGAAGACAGCTTTCTCTCTCTTTCTCTTTTTTCCCCTAAAAAAAAAAAAAAAAAAGGAACTATGATACCTGTCTCTTAAAAATGGGTGATGCCCTAAAATTGTACATTTCTTTTGTCTCAAAGAATTGAGAAACACTTATTAACATAGTGCATGTCGATAATATGTCAGAACGGAGTCAAAGTTTGGACCATGTGCTGTATTACACAGTTTCATCTAAGCTTACTAGCTCTGTGACTTTGGGCAAGGACATCTTTCCTCAGTAAGAAAAGAGAATGATAAAATATTGTAAAACATAACATGCTTTTTGAGATTAGATAAATGAGATGATAATATTTGCAAAGCATTTAGCATAGTGTCTAGCACATGGGGCAGCTATGCTCTTTATATGCAGATCCTGTCAGTAATGATTGTCCTCATTCCACTTTGCAAACTAAAATCATCCAGAATCTTCCTTTTGCACAACCAGAAGCCTCTATATATGGGCTTGCATTCTTCCATAAGAAACATTCTATGTTTCTTAAACTATTCACATAGCTTCAAAGCAAACACATAATAGTTTCTATTCTTAATAGGACATAATTGGTTCATTAAACAAATATAAGTGCCCATATTTAGCCCAGCACATTTCTAAAAATTTGGGAAACCTGAAATAAAACAAGGAATATGGGATAAAACAAGGAATATTCTTCTCCTTGTTAAACTTACCTTCTAACATTGGTGAGACTTATAATAAAATAATTGAAAAACCTAAAGTATATGGCATAGAACAGGGCAAGATAGATCATAAGTATACAGAGATGAGAGTTGGGAGTATACATTATGACAGTAATAGTATTTATAATAATGATAATACCAACAACTGGTCCAAGTGGCCAAACTGTTCATCCTGCAGCCTGTCCTATGGAATTGGTTCTATGAATAAGCAGTGTTGAGGGAAGAGTGGGCAATGTACCACAAAATCTTTTATTTATTATTTTCAACACCATCTATTTTTAATGAAAATCATATATATTAATGCTAAAATACTGAGAAATATCTATAACAATATTTTGCTTGGTGGGAATTGGAGAACATTATGGCTAGCATACAGGAAGCATTGAATGAGAGATGGATGGCTGCATAGATACATGGTTGGACAGATGGATATCACTTCTTTGCAAGGGTAAAAGCAAATCATCTCCTCAGGCACAGTCTCTACTAAGTAAGGGGCTTTCAGAATGTTTTAGAATAAGAATAAACAGAATAACATAGCCTAGTCTCTGATGTCTGCACCAATGGATAGGCTTAAGAATCATGTACAGGTCTAACAAACAAACTATAAACAATTGCTTTTCATGTGGCTTTCTATTTGGTCTTCTATGTCTTCTGAGTATGACCATTTTTCCTCTGGGTTAATGTGTTTTACTGGTTCTGATGCCAGTCTTCATTTCCTCAGCTCAGCCTACATAATAAAGTGGTAAAGTGGCAGAGAGTGTTAAGGCAGATTAAAAGTCTGTCACAGATAGAATTGACAGAGTTGATTATGTTTCTAAAATTAATGTAGAGCAAGAGGATCCTGATAGCATTATAAACTGTTTTTTTAATAACAATAAATACCCTACTGAGAAGTCTATTCAGATCACCAAATATCAAAATTTGCTCATTAAGGAGATAATACGAAGAGAAGTAATACTGTAAACATGTGATCTAAATTAAAAGAAGAAAGTTGAATAATTGAAGCTCAAGTCTCACTAATTTTAAAGGCTATATCCTCCAGTCCAAAGGGAATTTTTTCATGGTTGACATTTATTCTTTGTTATTGCATTCAGGGCTAGATTTTGCTTGTTCATTTAGTAGACTATTAGATGGTAAGTCTTCCTTGCATATCTCATGGACAGATCAGCATATATTAATTAGCCCATGATAAATTTAATCAAGTATTCAGGATTTATAATATATAAATTATGTGTTGTCCAGCACAAGTACCTTCAAGTAATAAAATAGTGAATGGAGTGTATAGGTCTTATTTTATTTTTCCTTAACTGTCACTTCTGGATCAACACTTCCAACCAGAGGTTGTCCTCAATTTGACTGCCTCTTCCTGGGCACAGAGTAGTTTTTGCTACTTCCCCTGGGAAGAATGAAAATGTCCTTCCAGATAATTTACAAGTAAAAAACTTTATCTTTAAGTATACAACATCTCACCTTTAAAGAAGACAAAAGCTAAAAACAAGACATAATTCTCTCCTGATAAAACTTCTTGCTTAGAAAGAACTCTGAGCTAAACATTTGCAAAGCAGACATTCAACTTCCTTATTTGAGAACAACGTTGGGCAGAAATTTGTTAAAAGATAACTCCATGTTATTCATCAGGTGCCCACTGGAACGTAACTGTGTAGTAGGCACTAATAAAGGAACAAATAAGTATTTATTTTTCTATGTCACATATTTATTCTTCCACTGAGATTCTCCTGATCCCTGAAGGCATCATTTTTATGCATTCATTTGATCAATGAAGGAGAACTCCAGGTATGTTATACTAATCGCAGCTATTTAAAACATGGAATGGTTCAAGCAAGGATTAGTAGCTTTTTGCTGCAATAGTGCGCATCTTTTCACCACGAGGGTGAAGTGGGATAGATTTATATTTTAAATTTATTACCTGAGTTTTGAAATTGTCTGTTCTGTTGGGGTAAAAAAGTAGTACCTTTCAAGAATCATAGCAATAGAAATGCTAGGATGAAAAAGACCATGAGAGGAAAAGTGAAGAGTACTGAAAGTGATGCTCTGTGTTTACAAGGGTTGTACTACCTCAACTTTTGATCCTGTAGAACAGGGGCTTGAGCATGGCTAGGACCAATGAATGTGCTGAATGGTTGGGTTTACCTGGCATTTCTAGGAAAATCAGTGTCAAAAAAAAAAAGTTTTACAAAAAGGTTTTACAAATAACTGAGATTTAAATTTGTAGTGAAAGCCTTTTTTGTAAAGATTCAAATATTTGGGCTAAAAGTGTTTCTGAACGTATTCCATTCTTCCCTCCTCTGTACAGAATATGCTGAATATAATTTTCTTCTAGAAAATGCTAAGTTTTTATTGATAAATTTGGATCAATATTACAAATATTACATTTGTATTATAATTAGTATCTTATTACATTAGTATTCTAAGAACTAATTAGTTAATTCACGCCTGATTGAGGTACTCTAAATTACTTACTAATGTTAACGTGGATTGCTGTGTTTAGCATAGCTGGTCCTTCACTATATGGTTCCACAAACACTTGCTTTTATATTTTTATAATTAATGTAACTTTTGTCTTTTTACAGCCAGCTGTCACACCCCATGGTTGTTTATTCTAACTTCTTATTTTCCTACTTATAATTAATATCACTAACAATTAAAAGCCTGTTCATGCTTTATAGTTTTATGTAACACTTTCATAACCATTTTCACATATAATTGTATCAATCTTAGAAGAAGAAGTGACAATCACACACATTAAGTGACTTGCCTGATGTCTCTTATTCCTTCTCGAGAGGGAGAAAAAGGGCTAACATTTTGAATTTGGGGGACGTAAGACTCTGGTTGAAGATAAAGAATGGATTTCTAAAATTAGAAAAGGTACAACAATGAGCTTATCCATCATAGACTTTCCAACTCTATTGGAAATGATCTTGAACAATTAAAACAAACTGGAATTAAGATCTTAAAGCACTTCACCTGCTGAGAGGAAAAGCTATGCCCTCAAAACCTTCTAAAACAAAAGACCCATAACAGAAATGAAGAGGCAAAAGCTCCCTCACAAGATTACCCTAGAAAGTCATTCTATGGATTCTGGGAGATGGTGTCCTTGTCATGTTATAATATTATTATAATTAGGCAAAATTAGGATAGTAGGAAAAAGAGGTCATCTCCTGATACAGAGGAGTGACAGAATAACAGAGAAGAAGTCTGGTTGAGGTTTGCAATGAGGCTATCTTGCAGGGAGAACAGTGGGAGATTATGCAGTTCCTGGCACCAAACGTGGGAGCCCAGGCCTATCTCGTTGATGTAACAGCCTCTCAGCCTCTTGCAGGCATGACTACTGAAAAATCAGAGAAATTTATTGAGCATAATATAGATTCTACTCAAATTTTTAAAATATTTTCAGTACCCAAAAATAAGCTAACACCTAGTGTTTCATGTAAAACAAATTTTCTTTATCAAGTCTCTTTATTAAAAAAACAAACCAAAACAAAAATAAAACTTCTCTATCCGTAAGACATTACCTAATTAAAGCATATACTGAGGTTCTCATTTCTAAGTCCAGCCACCAACCAATATTTAACCCAGTATTTGTTATCAAAATCTTTTCACAGCCAAATCCTTTAATCTTTGCTTATTCCTCAAACTACCTATGAAATGGAATTAGGTAGATTCTCCTTTCTTTTGGGACCTATTGTTCAACTTTGATTATTCAGGCTTTTCGTGTTATTTCATTGAACTTACAGTCTTCGGTCACCTAAACAGCTCTTCTTCCTTGATTCTCTTATCAGTACCATACTAATTGTCAAGGACTTATTTGGGTCCCTTTTCCCAGTCTTTCTCAGCCTCTTTCCTGGCAACTATTCAGTTCTATATAGACAGCCACATTATGATCTATTGCTAGCTTGCAACTTTCTTCCTGAGACCAGATAGGCATGCCGATTGGACATAAACAACTGAATATATTACAATCAAATCAAACTCATAATCTCTAACATTGCATGATCATTTTTTACATCCCAATTTCTACTAATGACACTATTTCCTTTGTGTTTCTAACTCACACCTTTTGGGAGAGAAAAAAACAAAAGTAACATTCTATAAACAATGATTCTCTTACCTCAATATCTTCACATCTATAACTCTCTCATTTTTGCAGATTATATCCTACCTTATTATTTCATCACTAGTAGAATGAATAGCTGTGGTTTCTTATCTCTGTTGTCTTTGTTTTCCACAATCTTTTTTATACATAGCTGCCAAAATAATCTTCCAAAATACATGGCTCTGATTGTATTATTCCTCTACTCAAAAACATTCACCAGTACAAATCCACTTAATCACAAACTCCTCACTCTGTTGTTCATGGTTCTTTATACTCTAGCCTTAAACCACCTCCTGAATCTAAATTCCCAATTATTCCACCACATGAGGCAATACCCAGATTCTGCTGATAATTTTACTTTTCTTTGCATATGTTCTAAACATTCGTACTTTATTTTTGCCTTCTGCCTGAGATACCAGCTCTCATATATGCCTTGTGAATGTGTTCTTGTTTTGCAAATATCCTTCCTCCAACCTATGTGACATCTGTCTACTTTGAACCATCCCAGAACTGAGTCAAGGGCCTTATACATAGGTTTCCAAAAATACTTATTAAATTCAACTGAATTAAATGGATTCTTTTACAATAAGAAAGTTAGCCATACATTGGTCTTTATTTCCCTTCTATAATTGGTGTTTAGTATTCCTTTTCTCTACTCCTACACTTTTTTTTTTTTTTAATGTTGCAAAAGCATCAACTGAAAAGAAGTTACAAAGACACATGGGAACATCTGCTCTCAGAAGCCACTTGAAAAATAAGTATGCCACAGAATGGAGAAAACATCTGTGCAGTATTCATGAGATTATTAGTAGTGCTGTAGGAAAGTAGCAGAGAAAAATAACACACACATGCACACACACACACAGAAATCTGGAAATGAGTCTTATCAAGAGATACTAGAGTATCCAGTTGGAGACCACAATGCTACTTTATTCTCTCTCAACCTTGCAACAGTGTTTCCTCAGAAGGGGAAGAAGACATATTTTGCCCATCAATTTGTTTTTCTGAATCAAAAATATTCACAACTGTAACTTCAACTGATTAGTCCAAATGAATTTTAAATTTCAAAATGCCAAAGTATTATCTCAAATGACACAAATAATTGTATAATGAAGAATAATGAATTATATATAGATTCCAGGCAGCTGCCTATTACTGTAATAGCAAAAGCTAAATTTGCATTAGAAGACTTCAGTTCCATACTGGATTTACAAGTATTAGTTGCTACTTTAAAATACAATTGTTTAAAATTAGGACACAACAGAAAAAAAAAAATACCATAATCCCACATGAGACAGAAACACACATGCACACAGGCACACCCACACTGGTCATGAGCATACATAAAATGGCAATTTTATGTTTTTCCTTGTTTTCTGATTTCTCTTTGTGATAAACATCTTTTTGTTCCCAATCATTTATATTTTTTGTAAGAGAGAGAAAAAGAAAAGAATAGAGAAAGAAACCTAAGTATGTAAAAAATGAAAATTCTAAATGCTATGAAAAGGAGAGACACAGGCAAAGATAAAGAGATTCCAAGATTAGTTTTTTAAATTTTTAATGATTTATTTTTTTAAGTTTTTATTTAAATTCTAGTTAGTTAACATATAGTGTAATACCCGTTTCAGGAATAGAATTTAATGATTCATCACTTACAGATGACACCCAGCAAGGTTAGCTTTTATTTAAAGAATAATGTTTCACATTAGAATCTTGAGAAAGAATAGAAGGAAGAATTTGCCACCTTGCAAAGAGAGCACACATAAGAAGTTTGGGGCAAGTATTGATTAAATGAGTGAATCACATCACATTAAGCCCTGACTTTTGTCTTAATGGAATAAGAAAAAAAAGTTGCTTGAGACTCAGAGGCTGTGGGTTTGACTTAAGTGAACCCATGCAAGGTAGATTTGACAAGGTTTCTAGGCTCATATGAGGGTTCAAGAGAAGAGTTGGAGCCCTTAGCCTTCATTTTATACCCCTGCTCTGACATTCAGCATTTTCAAAGATACAAAGCAATATTTTGGAGCAGCAAATATCAATAAATACTAAGCTATAATTACCTTTGACAATAACGTAACATGACTCCTCAGACCCATGTATTCTCTCTCCTTATACTTGCCTTATGGTCAAAAAGAACACACCACTCAACCCAGTGCGCTGGTCAGAACATAATCTCTTAAGGCAGATTTTGCTCCTTCTTGGGGAAGAAGGAGGCGTCTATGGAAGTCAAAGAGAAATTTCCCTTCTCCATTTTTTCTAAACCTTGGTATAAACAGAATTCTCTTGTTGATATAACTAGGAAGTGGATGCCACTCACTTCTTTGCAAAAAGCCAAGTAAACATCAGTCTTTGTGATTTTCTTAGTTTTACAGAAAATTTAAATAGTAGGAATTATTCTAATTATTCAAAACCCGATTTGAAAATAAAAGGAATACTTCTTTTCCACTTCTTTTTTTTTAAGTAGCTAGTTCCCCTGGTAACTTTAAATTTTTATTACTGACCCTTAACACTTTCCAGGAAGGCAGGAAAGGAGGAAACACAGGATCTGGAAGTAAAAAAGAGGTGCTCTTGGCAGTAGTTGTTCAAGCCTAAAGTGAAGCGAAATCATCTTAGAGACAGTAATGCGAGTCAACAGTCAGACGGGGTTCTATTTGCCAAAACAATAATCAAAACAAACACAACAAAATGCCTCTACAACTTTTCTGGGAACCAGTGACAGTTTGATGGGAAATGCTGGTGCCTTGTCCCCTTAGATAAAGATTCTCTGACTTAAGAAGAGTAGCAGTCAGCTTGCAAAAAAGAAAATCATGTGGAAAACAAAAGTAATTACTGAATTTTTCAGATCAAGAGGTGTTACTGGGAGAAAACATATGCACAGGCACATACACACAGGCACCCAGACATATTAGGAGAAGGGATTCATATTGCAACCCTACTTGTCCTATTTTACTTTGTTCTTTATGGATATCATTCTAGCCTATTCTCTGTCTTCCTATAAGGGAGAATAGAGTAAGCCAAATAACAAAGTGTAACCATGGCCAGTAATTGACATGTTTTATGGCTGCTTCATTAGAACAACTACAAAACTAGAGAGAGAAGTGTTAGGTGTGTATCTGTCATAGTGGGAGAGATATTGGATATGCTTACACTAGAATTCCCCTTAGAGAGCAAATTGTGTTTGCTCTAAGGAAGTACCTTAAGAAATCTCTTATTAAACTAGTAGGTAAGACTCTTTCAGCAATTGGATAGGAGACTAGATAATAAAGTGATAACTAAGTTGTTGTTTTATATGACTTAGGAGAGGTAAGAAGGGGGAAAGGGTATGGCTAAGAATTAAATCTGAAGACATTTTTAAAAGGTGATGTTCTGTGTATGATTTCTAGTTGGTTTTGTTGCTACAATACCATGCCTCCAGCATCCTTCTTAAACCCTGAGTAAAGCTGCTATATAGAAAAATCTTGTGTAAGGATCACTGTTTTGATGGAAGTTCCGAAGACACCTGTGTTCCACCCCTGGGTTGGTGTCATAGAATAAAGGTGGCATACATATGGCATTTGGGTGATCTATAAATTGAACTTGGGGCAAAGCGCTGGTACCAAAGGAGTTGAGAATGTCAGCCCTCTAGGAATATAGAGGAATCTGAGGAAATTGGATTCCCCTCCCCCCAACAAAAAGTGTATCTTATCTATACAAGTGATTGGGAAGATAAGGCCAGCTGACATCTGGGTTCCACAGAGAAACCTGGGTTTTTGCAGAAACACCTTTTCTTGAAAAAGTTATTCATTTTTGATGTGCATAAAGAAATATAGTCATTGATGCAAAACAGGATTACGTGTCTCTGAATCATGTAACTCTAGCACTTGATCTTTGAGAATATCTCACCCATGTGACTGGTTTTACAAGTAAGGATGAAAGCGACCCAGAACCAAAATACTGAACTGGCCTGACAGTCTAATGCAAAATATTGTTCAATGCACTGAGTTGTTTCAATTTAAAATGATACTGACTTGTTTTCTTAAGCTCATTTTAATCGCTTGTGCTAAGTTTTATGTGTTTGAACACTTAATATATGTTAATTTATTTTCCTGGGACCTATTAGATATCATGGCGGAAAAAATAACATAGAAAACCAAAATCTGAACTTGAGTCAGAGAAATTGGGGCATGGAAAGATGAATTCCAGAATTAAGAAGACAAGGCGTGCATGAGATTCTACTCTCTCAAAAGCAGCAAGTTGAATGCCGAGCAATATCAGTAATTGAATGTCTGAAGACAGTCACAAACTTTCAGGCTCTGCAGAGATGTGTATTTGAGATGTAAACATTAGAGATGGAAACAGACTCTGACTCAGCAGTGAAGTTAGTGGCTTCAGTTCAGCCATTTTTCACAAGACTTGGATCTCTTTTCATTGCCCTGGAGCAGAAGTGGCAGAAAAAGCATCTTTCTTAAACACACACATGCACAAATACAATTTAAAAATAGCAACAGCAACTGAAACAACTTTTTTTGTCCTTCTGGAAAATCTATGCCAGGACCTTCAGATATAGGGAAAGTCAAATAGCATGGACTGTCTCTTAATTGCAAAGAAAAGTAGCTATATTCTCCTAAGTCAATAATTACTAGATGCTAAGCATTTTACATATGATCTCTCATTTAATAATTAAGTCTCTTGAGGGATATTGGATACTTAGCAAAGACAGAAAGTTCACTCAAAGCCAAGAAGCTGACATGATGGTAAAATTAAGCCATGTGTCAGAATTGGACTCACTACTCAGTTTCTCCATATTTATACACATCTCTTTCTTGAAAAATTGTGAACAGCACCAAGAGAAAACAGGCCTTTGTCTGAAAAAGCTTTTATGGCCCTGATTCACACTCATGTCATCTGAATTAGAGGACATTGAAAGATCATAGGGCACCATGACAAAGCAAAATGTATTGGTACTAGATTTTGACGTACATTTTGGTATTCTGTCATGGCAATGATATAACTTCAGTAACTGGCAGCAGTAATGGTCAGACACTTGGGGAAACTCAGAATTGTAAAATCAGATCAGTACTAAGCACCTGAAGATACTTACAACATCATAAAATAAGGAGCAGAAACTCTGTTTTTTTTGGGGGGGGGGGTTAATACTGTATATTTTATAAATCGAGAGTTTATAATATATTTTAATACATTCCTTGAAGGCTCCAAGCTTTGATCTTTGGCTTTCTCTTCGCTCTGTAGAATTGTGTACCAAGCAAGTTCTGAAAGTAGAATTTGGCACCATTTGTTGCTAGTCTTAGGGAAACCAAGTCCAAAGCCAGAGATAAACATTTTTCTACTATAAAATTTTGAAAGCAATAGTGCTTATCTCACTCTGTTTGATAAGCAATGCAAATTCAAGTGGCTCTCATTTTATCCACGTTTGCTTCCATTTAGAAGATTCTCAATAGCATATATGTGGAAACTATATTGTATATTTAAGAGAACATGATATTTAAATTGACTTGAATACATTTTTGAAATCCATTATCAGCACTACACTTTTTACTTTGGAGTATTAAAAAAATTACTCTCAAAAAAAATTACTCCCATTTCCCCTTCCTTCACGATGAGTTTCTCCTAGTGATAGCCCATCTTTACAATACTGATGTCACCTTGCCAAAGAGAACCATGGCTGCCCATGGACCCCCTCCTTTCTGGACTGGCCAGTGAAAACACAGACTAAGAGAAGTTGACAAAACATTATCTTTGGGCATAACTGCACAGGACATGATCACTGTATGTATTTGTCAGTCAGATATGAAATTTCGATAGAAAGGTGGATTAGTACAAAGAAAATCCTAACCTATTGTAAACTGAGTCCCCCACCTCCTCCCACCAAGCTCTTCTTTGTCTTTGCAAACATTAGAATTCTGTTTGGATATCAGCAAAACCCCCTTCTGCTCTGATCCATCCTAAACCAGATGAGCATGTGCCCTGTGTTTCCAGCAAGGCAACCTGATCACCAAATCTGATGATCCCATTTAATTTGCTCTCTTTTGCCTGGATATCTCTGGTACTTACTCTAAATAATTGAGATGGGTTCTGGTCCAAGCCCCTTGATGGAATATGCCTTTTCCACCTGTGGATTTGGCCTTTTTCACCCAACTTTAAGGAAAGTTTAAGCACTTACTAGGATGACTCTTTGGAGGATATTACTCCTTGGAGTACTTTTATAGTATAAATACATATATGATTCTTTCTGGCTTTCCTCACTGGGAAAAAAAGAGAGAGATTGAGAGAGAGTGAGTGTTGGCATTTTTAAAGGCTGTGTCTCTGCATTTTATTCTATAAATCAGTTTTCTTGCTGAAGTCATAGGTCAGTCCTCATGCTGCATAACAATACTTTTCAACCTAATATTAAAAGATGGCTTCATTTTACTTTGTAATATAATAAAGCTTCACTTTAGTATTAATGTAATTCAAAAGGCAGCTGCTCACATAATAGGTTCCTTTTAAGCAAAGTGAGAAAACACACATTTATCAAACAATTTTCAGTTTGGAGGCTACAGTTTCAATTACATCAAAAAACCTCAGCCAATCAGGCTATTACTTCTGAAAGATGTCAGATCTATGCATCTGACAGGATATCAAATAGTCAATGAGTTTACCATTGCATAACATATTTATAAAACCCTTTATAACGTGGAGAGGAGGGAAGAAAGGTGGCTTTAAAAAAAACGTTTCCTAAGCCAATTTTAAAGAGCCCATGTCAGAACCGAAACATACTTCCTGTAAAGAAACTAGTACTTTCCTGGGTACTATAACATGATGAATAGCAAAAGTAAAATTGAATTTATCTCAGTATTGGTGCCATTTAAGTGTGTAGATTTTATGTTAGTGATGACACTAGAAATGGAAGCTTTCTGTTTTGCTTTTGTAAGTTATTCCAATAAAATCCATGTCACTTACACCTGATCCTAGATCCAGCCTGGACATGAACTATCCTACCAGGGCTGACATGAATTTTAAATGTTGAGAAATAAATCTTTCTTGTGAATTGCATGTCAGCCTTGTACAATGTTAGAATATATTTAGAATAGAGTTAGAATGTAGTTTGGTTTACAAAGTTATATAAAGCGTCTTTTCAGTATCTGTACATGTATTTTTCTTTTCCTTTCTCTGATATATTCCAAAGCATGCAGTATCCTCCCTTAGCTTATGATTCCTGAGAGCATCATTTTCAAATAATTTAAAAAGTAGAAAAATAATATGGTGGTCAATCCATCTAACATGCCCACTTGCAATTTCTTTTTCCTATTGCATTTGACATTTAATTGCAAATACTGAGATAGAATTGACCCAGAGAAGTTGTGCCAAACCAACCCACAAACAAAAGCCATAGTCAATTCTATCTGTCACTATGATTGATAAGGAAACCAGTGCCTTGATTTCTCAGGTGATTTTCCTCTCATCCTGATGAACCTGCCAATCAAACTCAAGAGACAGGCAAGAGAAGAAATATATTTCAAAAGAAGGAGCAGCAGTAGGTGAAGGCTTTTGTTGCTACCACTTCTACCTTCGTCTTTTCTAATTTCTTCTTTTCATTATTCCTCTTCTCCTTTCCTTCTTCTATCTTTTCTAGGATCTCCACCTCTTAAGAATCTCCAACCTATGGCAAAATACTCACATACATCACTTAAATGCCACAAGTGTCTATGCCAGGCTATGAGTCTCAGAGCTCTCATATCTTTAGGTTTCAGTGTGTGTGTGTGTGTGTGTGTGTGTGTGTGTGTATAAAACTTTTTAACATACATACAATGTCTGACATACAAGTCTCGTGATCCTCCTTCACATCACAAAATGATATTCCAGAACCATCTGTGTTTAGATCGCTGTGTGTAGTAGAAGCTAAAAACATGACATGCATTTCCAGGGCGCCCTAGCACCCCTCTCCGGCATTTTCTCCTTAAACAGTAAACACGTATACATGTGCATGTGCCTGCATATACAATTCTAAGTGGAATTCAGAAGACATAGCCCTGGGAAGAGCTCACGTCTTGGAAATTCTGAAGAGCTAGACCCACATCCTCCTCCACCATCAAAGATTCAATCAGCCTCCACTGAGGGCAAAAAGAAAGAAAGAAAGAAAGAAAGTGGCTGCAGTCGTGAGAGGCAGCCTGATCTAATTGATCCCAGCCCCTCAGGGAGGATGTTCTTCACTTAATTATGAGCACAGCCACCTACTAGGTATACTGGTATCTAGCAATTCAGTTGAGCAGGTCTAGCCGCAGATTAGGACACCAGCCTTTACTGATGCGTGCTACAGAAACACTAGCATATTAAGCTCTAAAGCCGGTTCTTAAACTGTCATAATGCTGGCTGAATTATAGCTGATTGGAATACCGAACATGAGAATGCCGATTGGCTGAGAGCAAATCAAATCTGAGTGAAACCACGCTGCACTAATAGAATAAGAAGTCAGAATGCTTGAGAGAAATTATTTATACCATTGCTTCACAGAAGTCGGATCCTTCTTTTAGCTTATGTTCTCCAGCAACCATCCTCTCTAAGATGTTTAATCAAAACCAATGTTAGCTGTTCTTCGGCCCAGTGCCACAATTTATGAAAGAATGTCGGCTCTTGTAGGCTTGTGCTATGACGTGCTAACCCACACACACGTAAAGCTGTTGATGGGAACAGGTAAAACTTGGCAGTTGCAGATTTTTAAAAACCCAAAAGATGACCAATTTCTAAACAAATTTCAAGGGTTCCTTGAGTTTGGAAATAGCAAACAAAAGCCCCAAGCGAATATGGTTGTTTTTTTTTTTTTGAAGAAAAATATGGGTGCTAACTCTTGACATTGTGATGAAATTATAAATTCACTACAGCACTAATTAGAACTAATTATCATATGAAGTTAAAGGGCATCAGCAAGCAGGCTTAAACCAAACTTGCATTGTTATACATGATTTAGCTGTTCCCCAGTTTTCTTTCTACTTTTTATTATTGCTTAGGCTCTATTAGCAATCCAATAGTTAGTAACATCAATAGTTCATAGTATAGTAGGCCTAAGATAAAAATGTATAACATTCTTTAAATATTAAAAAAATCAAAACTATATTCTATCAAGTATGTAAAGTTCCTACCCTCTAAATTCTAAAATATACTCTTCAAATTATAAAATGTAGTCTCTTTATGTAGTTGTTCATACCTTTAAAAGTCTTAAGACATTTTTCATTAAAGGTACTATGGATATGCAGAATGATGCTTGGTTTTTTAATATTTAATATTTTGTTTAATAACTCATATGTTCATTAGAATATCAGTATGATAAAATTATTTAATATATATTTATACTTAAAAGTTTTTCAAGAATACTTTTATCCTAAGAAATCCAGAACAAAGAATGTCACCAGTTACATATTTTTAGAAAGGGTCTTTTTTGTTTTGATCATTTTTCATGAGAGTTGACACATGGATTTTTTATAATATATTTAAAGTTTCAGAATACCAAAAAAATTTTAAAAGGCAGAAATTCTCTTTGCTCTTAACTCATCCACGGAGATTACCTTTGTAATTTTATAAATATCCAGTAATTTTAAGCTTCATATATGTATATTTAATGTGTGTGTTGTGTTTTTGTAAATTTTTAACATGAATCAAGTCAAGTTCCGGATACTTTTTTTCTAACTAGTTTTTCCACAAAGCAGTATTTTTGGAGATCTTCTTATGTCAGTTCAGATAGATTTACCTATTTTTTTCAAGTGCTGCTGAGTTTATTGTGTAGATAAGTCATAATTTATTGAAGCATTCTGATGCTGATAGAGCTTTAGGTTGTTTTCTACATTAACATTCACTCTTTTGATGGTACAATGAAAATACACAGGAATACAAGTGAATCAGCCATATTAGATACCTAGAAGTGGAACAGCAGTGTTCAGGATAATGCATTTTATATGTAATGGAGATGTGGGCCCTTAAGTGTAGGTGAAAGTGTACATCAGTTCTTCACTGCTCTCTCTGGCTGGAGAACTGTGCCCTCTAAACAGTTCTGTGGCTTTCTTTCTCCCTCAGTTAAGATTTCTGAATCTTCCTCCACTCCCTCTACTATCTAACATTTACTTGTTTTTTGTTTTTTTTTAACCCACTGAGCCACCCAGATGCCCCAGCTTAGTTTTTTTTTTTTTTAAATCTCATTTACAACCATCCAATCTATAATGCATTTATTTGTTTCATTATTTGTTCTCTAGATTTATCAGTTGTGCTTTATGCTATATCTCTGATAACCAGATCAGTGCCTAGTGCTTAATAATACTTGCTGAATAGCGGAAAAAATGAGGAAATAAATGGATTATAGTTTTGCCTCTACCAACTACCTATCTCAGTATTTGACTTCCCAACTTGAAAGCATAGGAACATAGAAAATCAAGATGTGAAAATTACATACTTGTTAAAAATCTTGTTAAAAACTTTTAGTAAAGTTTTTGTTAAAAATACATTCCAGTTTCTCTGCTAAGGGAAACATAGCTTTTGTCTCTGCAAGCAAAAGTGCATAACCATTTATGAACTCCAACAAATGAGAAAAAAGTAGTCACAGAGGTTTTTGTGATCATGTGAAATGTAATCCACTTAAAGTATTGGATAGTTTAACACAAGGTAATTTATCTACTGTCTGATATCAGCACAGAATGAAGTAACAGCATGCTTTGCATTTGAACAACAGGGATCTTCTTGACTGGGAATTAATGTTATGATGTCAAAGTCTATTTCTTGGTGTTCCCCAAAAGTGCCGCCCTAAAAAATTTCCTTCCAGTTACCACCATGTTTTTCCTTTGTCTTTTCTTTTGAGTTACTGAGACTTCCAATAGGATGCTTATGCAGCCTATGATATTACATACCATTGATAACCAAATAGAAAATAAGAATTTAGATCATTGTTGTCAATCTGCCTTTACTCCCTTGGGGCACATGGGTGAGTAAGTCAGTTAAGCATCGCCTTTGGCTCAGGTCATGATCTCGGGGTCCTGGGATTCAGTCCTGGGATCTAAGCCCTTCCTCAGACTCTCTGATCAGTGGGGTGTCTGCTTCTCCCTCTCTCTCTAACTCCTCCCCATTTCTCATGGTGTTTTTGTCTCTATCACTCAAATAAGTAAATAGTCTTTAAACAATTGCCTTCACTCTTTTAATTGAATTATCTGTTTAGTACTTCAGAATGGAAGGTTTAGAGGATTTAATTTGTAGAAGCTAATATTCTTTTTTCTGATCATTTTAATACTTTAACTATTTTCTAAATAAAATTTCATGGACTTAACAACTTATCAAGCCAGAAAGGCTTCAGTGAAAGTAATTCAGGAATTTCAACACATTTAAAGGTCAAAGGACATAAAATTATAGCTTAAGAGAAGAGAAAGCAAAGCCAGGGTTGATTCCTGAGGTAGGATTTATTATCTTCTAGAACAATTTAAATTTTTAAAAAATATTTTTGAAAAAGTTAATGCTCCTATTAAATGCACAGTTGCTCACATACTTAGTATTGTAAAGAAACCAGATAAAAACTAATGGAACCTGGGGCACTTAGTTGGCTCCGTTGGTTAAGCATCTGCCTTTGGCTCAGGTCCTGGGGTCAAGGCCTTGTTTAGCGGGGAGTCTGTTTTTCCCTCTCTTGAGCACCCTCTCAAATAAATAAATAAAATCTTAAAAGAAAAAAAAAGCTAATGGAAGCTAAAGCAACTGATGAGAATTTCAATACTCTGTTTTCTCCTTTTTTAATCTTTGGTATGTTGTGGTTTTCATTGGCATCATTGAATTATTGGCATCATTGGCTTATAAGAAATTATAAATGACAAATTTCAGGCAATGTTTGGGATGGCTTGTGGTATAGTAGGGTTATGTAAAAATTCAACCTCTACAGTCAGAAAATATTCTAAAATATTGAATGAGTAATAAGTTGTAATACCTTAGAATACAGAAAAATGCTGTGCATCCCAAATGCTTAGGTTGTCACTAGCTAGTAGGAAAAAAAAATTGTGCCAACTTCATACATATTGAACAGATACATGCCATGTGGCCAAAAAAAAGGAAAATTGGTTGGAATGTAAAAGTAACTTTTTTAAAGGCTACTCGTGTATGTCTGCACTCCCTTTTAATCTCTTTGGCATTTTATAGTTGGCACTTTTCTTTCAGATTTAAAAAAAAAAAATTAAATGCTTTCCTCTGAATAAGAATGAATCACCAACTTATTTCCATGTTTACCAAGAGTAGCTCAAAAGTTAGTTTTGTTTTTCTTGATGGCAGTAGCTTCAAAGGATCTTGTCTCTTATGAAAGTCATTACAAGATTTCGATTTTTTTTTTTAGTTAGGTTTCTAGTCAAAGAAGTTAATTGATTGCTCAGTCCACTCCAAAACAAAATAAAACAAAACTCTTACCTATTTTATGACACCTCAATTTTGTGTTTTTGACTTAGAGAAAAGGAAACCTCATGCATGAGTCAGAGGGAAAAAGAAGACTCAAGTCAATGAAAAATATTTCCAGACTCTTTGGAGTTGAGCGGTTTTTCTGAACTCAAAAGCCCAGTGTAATTTACAGATTACATTTAAGGCCAAATGTAATGTCATGATGATATAATGGTGAACAATAACAGATAAAGTTGCTTCTCTCATACATTTAGAATCATATGTGATAATTTTCAGGAGGGAAATCATTCCACAGAAAAATGTCTTCTCATTTGTCAACCCTCAAAAGGTTCTGATCAGTCTACAGAGATACTAAAAATTTAGTCATAGGAACAATTTCTTGACTCCATCCAGGTAAATCTTAAAAAGTAGAGAGAATTTGGTTGTACTCCTAGTCATGGGACATTGAAAATCGCAGATGGAAATAGTAGTTCCAGATAAATCTTGTGATACTTTTCAGTTTAGAATTAACAATTTTTTGCCCCACAAGGGGTGGCTGAGGCTTACAGTGAAAATTCTTCCTATTGGAATTTCAGTTTGGCTGCTAGAAGACTTTAGCCACTAGGACGGACAGTTAATTCCAGAATAGAAAGCAATTCGAAAAATAAGAACAATTCGAAGGATATATTCAAGGTTGTATTGATGTTCAAGTTGACCACCAGGTGAAATAAAGTAATTCTTTTAATGTTAGAGAATGAGAATGTTGGTAAGATGGCAGGAAGGGAGACTTCAGATTAAAATAAAAGTCCAGCTGCAATAAGGAAGTAAAATCGTCTTTCAGAAAAAAAGAGAGAGAGAAAGAGAGAGTTTGCGTATTTTGGGTGGTAACTTGTAAGTAATAAAGTAATTTTATGATATTGCAAGGTAACCTGAGATGAAAACTGGGAAATCTACATCTGTCTGTTTCTCTTTGTATTCATCTTCATGTTTAAAGGTTTAAATCACTTGAGGATCAAAACACCCAAATTAATCTCTGAATACTTTATGTTCGTTCAAGGTTGCAGTTCTCTCCTTTGAGGAAGTCAGAGCGGTCTTGCCATGAGAGGTGGCAAAAGCAGGGTTTATAAAAAGGTTGAAGAGGAATCATTTAATTCTCACCATACTTGGCTTTCCCAGGAACGATTATGCATTTCTTATGAATGTGACATTGAAAATCTGTACTTTTTATAGTACGCAGTGGGAAAAAATGTAAGCTGTAAAACGTTGCTTTAAAAACGTGTTTAAAAACAGTGTTCTGACACTTTATTGCACAATGAGCTCTTACATTAAGCATTTATGGCAGCTACAAATTCACAGCATGGTTTTGATGCAGTAATAAAAAGCACCAAAATGGGTCCAACTGACATTTTACAGCCAGAACAAAGGGTTGAAAGTTTAAAGCTTATCTATAGTGACTACATGTTACGTATTAGCTACATTATCTATAGCAAGATTACATGTTATCCATCCTAAAAATATTTCCAGCAGTTATTAGTAAATTTGATATTTCAACCACTTTGAAGGACAAAGAACATGTATTTATATGGTCAAACAAACTTAAGGTAATTAGAAGGGACTCAGTGTCTATTTGTGACCACCAAGTACATACACAGTTCAACCCAAATCCATCCTTGCCCAAAGGAATGGGCAAATCTCATTACTATTCTTCTTCATAATTACAAAGTTTTTGTTTTGTTTTGTTTTGTTTTCTGTGTTCATCAAGGATATTGAGTCTACAATTCTCTCAGGTATTCTGAATTTGGGCAAAATACTGATAATGCCTTTTATTCTTCCGATTAGCCAACACAATCACAAACATGTAATGGGGTCCAATCTTCCTGCTACTCAAATTCCCCCACCTACCATGACCAAAGCTATGACTCTTTATCTGTATCAGATTAGTATGTTGGCTGAGTGCTGTTTGCCTAGACCTTATCCAAAATACATGACAATATTGAAGTTGCTGGTTTGAAACCTTAAGGGACTTGATAGTTGAAAACAGGTGTCCTATGTAATTCTGGCAGTTCATTAACAGGGTTTCCTAAGTGCATTTAAGTTTTAAAAGATACACAGTTAACTAGGTAAGCTACCTATCTATAGGTAGCATTTTCAATAGGAACGAACAATCTGACATTTTACTTAGTACATGAATTTGTCTATGGAAAAAGAACTAGAATTATTTTACCAAGCCAATAACTTTTTTTTTTTTTTTGGTTTTTGGTTTTTTGGGTTATTTTTTTGTGAAACTTCCACTGACAAAGGCTCATGACTTGGACACAGTGTAGTCCAGTTTCTCAGTATTGCAACAGAAGCCAAGATGTGCTCTTCCCCAAAGGCTGGCATTTGCCTAAATGCCATATTCATCAATTTTAATGTTGGACAGACATTTTGGGATTGATTTATATAAATATATTTACCAGCCAATCTATTCTTAATATTCTGGACCAATCTAGTACATGCCATCAGCAATCAGACTAAGATTTTTTTTGTTTTATAGATCCAAAAACATATAAATCCATAAATATTTTATTAGGTTTTATTCTTTTTAGAATACTTCAACAAACTGTGTTTCATGTGATTTATGCCTATGCTCTTTGATAGCAAAGGTATCATTTAGATATATGACAATGTATATCTAGAATCAAAATCTTTAATTCCTGAAAATCAATTTCTTATGATGACATAATAATGTCAATGTAATTAAATACCTGCATTTAAAACTCTGGGATGAAATTAAAGTTCTTTTTGCCTCTTTTTGAGACTACTTTGGATTTCTTAAATCACATGATCCATAATGCTGTCTTGCATATATAAGGTTAGAACCACCCTTGAAAATACCTTGTGTGTAGTTCAAGTCTATAACATATGACTTTCCTTCTACCTCAAAGATACCTCACTGGGTTCCATTATATATATATTATTCTATATTTTTCATATTCTTATAATGGCAAGGCAAGCTGCTCATTGTCATATAAAAACATGAGAAGCATTGCACTGAAAGGTAAAAATATATTTGAGAAATTGTAATTACCTTGTAAAATTGAACAATTTGCTCCTTTGTTATTGTTACCAGCTTTTACTAATTACAAATGGTAATAAAACTATTGTAACAAATGCAAGCAATGTAGAAATATATCACATACATTATAAATGTCTGCTGCAACCCTTGCCAACACCTATCTCATTTTTTATTTTTATAGTATTCTTCCCATACTTTTCTCTTATACCCATTTAAGTATAGGTACATTATCTTAAGGAGATTACAACTTGCTTTTCACAATAAACAGTATTACTTAAACCTCAAATTTAGAAAAGCTATATTTCCTTCCCTCAAAAATCCTTACATTTTGTCATTTTTTTTTTCACAAGATTTTTCAGTCCATCTACAACTTGAAGAATTTGTATTGTGCTGGTATACTTATATTTATTCTTATTTTGGAGTGCTTAGCTAGTAGTCACAATGACATGTAATAAATTATCATAATTTTTGACTCTGTGTTTCAAATAAAATCAAAATGCCATATTGGAGTGATGGGCAGAGGTTTATGAAAGGAATTTTAACTTAAACTGGGCCAACAACCAAGCCAGGTAGGTTAGTTGTTTGTTTTAAACTCCACTCTAGTAGAAGATGAAATGCAGAAATGTCTGAGAACTCTTAATAAAGTTATCAAATTACATTAAAAAAAAACTATGAAAATATATATTCTATCAACACAAAAAGTGTCTGATTCCACTAATGATTTAAAAACTCAGTGTGGGGGCGCCTGGGTGGCTTAATGGTTTAAAGCCTCTGCCTCTGGCTCAGGTCATGATCCCAGGGTCCTGGGATAGAGCCCCACATCGGGCTCTCTGCTCAGCAGGGAGCCACCTTCCTTCTCTCTCTTTGCCTGCCTCTCTGCCTACTTGTGATCTCTGCCTGTCAAATAAATGAATAAAATCTTAAAAAAAAAAAAAAAACTCAGCATGCTGGAAAGGGAGAGACAGGGTATCAGGGTGAGTGTATATAGGACTAGGAAAGAAAGAAGGGAAGAGAAACATTAAAAATATAATCCATTTTAATTTTTAATGCATGATTATACTTCCAGTTTTTTTTTTAATAACCATCGGAAGTATTTACAGATGTATATTTATAAATAAGAATGGAAAATAATGTTTGAGTCCCTGAAATGTTAAATCAACTAATTCAAGTCTCTGAATTGGATACTTATTTAATAATTCTTACAAAAATGGGGGCACCTGGCTGCCTCAGTCAGAACATCTGACTCTTGATCTCAGGGTTATGAGTTTGAGCCCCATGTTGGGTGTAGACATTACTTAAATAAATAAATAAATGTATAGAAAAATAAAAATAAGAATAATCAAATAAAAATTCTTGCAAATGATTCAGTGATGTTAATGATGATGACAAAAATTAAATGTTAACCTTAACAATGTGCATTTGATTAAGTTAATATATCACTATTGAAAGTGATATTGATATTAGATATCAATAATATAAAATTAAATTCAGTAATTTAATTACAGTAAATTTTTTAATTACAAAGTTACTATTAAAGTAATAGTAAATAAGGAAAAGAAAATTGGTATGTAATTAGATAACCAAAAAAGGAGAAAGAGGAAGTTGAGTAGATAATTGAATCCTATGCTGCCTTTTCAGAAGATTCCTCCTTAAAATTCAAAATAATTACCTTGGAGTGCCTGGGTGGCTCAGTGGATTAAACATATGATGCTGGGTTTCAGCACTCAGGTCAAGATCTCATGGGTCATGAGATCAAGCCCCATGTTGGGCTACATACTCTGCATGGAGTCTTGCTGGGGATTCTCTCTCTCTCTGCCCCTCCCCCCCAACTTGTGTGCACTCTCTCTCTCTTTCTTTCTCTCTCAAATAAATAAATAAATCTTTAAAATAATAATAATAATCTCCTATTACTATAGGCCTAAAGTTTCTAACTTAGAGTCCATGGGAAGCCTAGCTATTGTGGAGAAGTCCACAAATCCCATAGGCAAAATTCTGTGGCTGCTTGTGGTGGTGATATGTTAATGTGTGCTTTCTTCTCATATAAACCGTCTGTGGCTTGTGTCACGATTACAAAGGAATTCATGGTCCCCAAAAGTTAACAACCAGTGATATAGACCTTCAGGGTGTACAAGGCACTTTCACAGTTATTAACTAGTTTGATCCTTACAACACAGGAGCAGACCTGGCACTAAGCCCAGGACACTTATTTTTCATGTCTCTGTGGTCCAGAGAAAAGTGGCCTGGAAAAGCTATTTTTGCTAAACTTCACTTACTAAATGTAAAAGCCTCTCCTATAGTATTTACATTTGACACCGAAGGAAAATGATGTGAAGATGTTTTATAGATCCTTGGATGAGAACAAATACTTTTTGTGGGAAAAGAGGGTTGGGAGCCTTCCTGTTTTTTCTTACTTAGTACCCATTAGCCAAACTTACCACCAAAGAGTAAAGAAATGAGTAACTCATAATAAAAAAAAAAAATTAAAAAAAATTCACTTTTGCGGGGTTACTTGAAGAAAATATTTTCCTTTATATGGTAGAAACTTAATATATTTCTTTGAGCCCTAACATTTGAATGCAAAGGCATTTAGAGATATGAGATTTAGTACCCTGAAATTCTAGTTCAATTATTATTCCTCAAATTAATTTATTAAAACACAACAGGGAGAGAAAGACCCACCATTAAAACAAACAAACAAACAAAAACTCGGGAAATTTCACCCTTATAAATATCCACCCTTTCTGAGAAGAATAATATCCACTTCTCTATCTTGAAACACATAGACATCCAATCATCTGAACTCCCACCAAGCTAAACTTGAATAAATGGAAGCTAACGTATTTTTTGAATGTCTAAATTTTAGCTATTTAGAACTTTGACCCTCTACCTATCCAAATCTTACTCATTGCTAGTGGCCAAATTGAAGTACTTCTCTATAGTGCCACTTTGAATAATTTTAGCCCTAACTGATCTCCTTCTTTAAGATCATGAAACATTTACCAAATCATTTTGATACGTACTTTTAATATTTGCTTCTATTTTTTTATGTTATTATTAAAGCTTCTTTAGAATAGAAAAAAAAAAATGTGTTTATACAACATCTGATTAAGAGCACATTCTCTGCCTGGAGCCAGAAAGCCTGAGTTTGATTTCCAGCTGTGTCACTTAGAATATTTGAGTAAGTTACTTAACATTCCTGAGGTTCAATTTTTTTCATCTGTAAAGTGGGGATAATAATACCTATACCTTGGGATAGTCATGATGATTAAATGAGTTAATATATACAAAAAGTTAGACTGGTAAATGATCTAACCTATGGATGTATTAGTTATTGTTTTTGCTCATTGTTATTGCTATTTACTACTTTCACATGGTGGACACTCAAAGTGGACTGATGTATTTCAGTTTAGTTTTTCTTTTTTTTTTATGATTTTGTTTATTTATTTGACAAAGATCACAAGTAGGCAGAGAGAAGCAGGCAGAGAGAGAGGGGGAAGCAGGCTCCATGCTGAGCAGAGAGCCCGATGAGGGGCTCAATCCCAGGACCCTGAAGGTAGAGAGGCTTAACCGGCTGAGCCATCCAGGTGTCCCTGAATTTCGGTTTTTATATTCTAGAATAATTCTGAGCCAAAAAAGACCATGAGCTTAATTGATTCTTGTGATATTTTTTAGCTCTTTATTGTCATTGGTGGTATTGAATTTATTTGTTGAATATTTTAAGAACATGATTTCCCAAATGAAAACAAACACAGATTTCAGGGCTTCTGAATTCCTTACCCTAAAGTACTGAAAGCCAGAGAACTTAGTCTGAGAGATTTCTTTATAAATGTTAAAGATTACATAAAAACTTAAGTCTCCTTATTTATAGTGAGGTTCTTTTTATTTCAAAACTTAATGATGCGTTCTCCATGTGAACTACACATAATATCTGATGCTATTTGTTATACATTTACTGTAGTAAGATGAATCAAAGAGTAAATTAGTAGTTTGATCTATAAAATTACCGAAACTATACATAGTATACTATTAATAAGTTGTGAAGAAGTTCTGAAAATTGGAAGGTGGATCAGATAGTTATCCTTATCATCAATAGTTACCAAACAAGCTATAGTATTGGCATATTGAAGAAAACACAAGCTTTTGAATCAGGTAGACTTAGGTCTAAATCTTCCATTTATCCTGACTAGCCACTTTAAGTCCTCATCTAAATTACTGGATCTCTTTGAGCATTTTGAGCATTTTTGCTTCATGTATATGGGAACTGTGGGATTAGGTAAACACACTTAAGATTATTATTATCATCTAAGATCATATATCTTTTTTGATGATTTAACTGCTAATTTGAAATGCTTCTTTTTTCTTTTGATAATATTCTCTATCTTGAAGTCTGCTTTTTAATATAGCCACAAGAGCTTTTTAAATAATTTTTGCATAACATAAAATATCCTTCCCTTTTTGTTTCAACATATCTGTATCTTTATGTGTAGATTGTGCTTCTTCTCATATAGTTAAGTATTTCTTATTCATTCAGTTTGACAATATCTCCCTTTTAATTTGAGTTTATTTATATTTAATATAATACATTTAGGTTCACGTCTCTTATCAAATTTGATTTGTCTGCTGTTTGCTTTTTATCCCTCTTTTTCTCCTTTCTTGTTTATTTTATTGAATAGATTGTTCCATTTATTCTTATGTTGATTGTTTAGTTATGGATATTTATATTATTTTTATTGGTACTCTAGGTATCACAATGTACTTCTTTAAGTTATCAGTCTGACTTCAAAAAATTCTATTTTACCAATTAGTAATAATCTTACAATGATATATGTTTAGGTATTACCTTCCTGCTTTTTGTCCTCTTGCTTTCATGTAGTTTACCTTAAAATATGTTGTAAATACCAAATCATATTATTAACACTTAACCAGTCAATAGTCTTTAAAAGAGATTTAAGGGGCCTTTGGTTGGCACAGTTGGTTGAGTGTCTGACTCTTAGTTTTGGCTCAGGTCCTGGTCTCAGAGTTACGGCTAAACCCCATGTTGGGCTCTGAACTCTGCAAGGAGAACGCTAAAGTTTCTCTCTTCCTGTTCCTCTACCCCTACTCTCTCTCACACTCAAATAAATAGATCTAAAAAAAAAGATTTAAAATTATCTATCTCAAGTTCCTTTACATTTATTGACATAGTTACCCAGATGTTTGTCATTTGATCTTGAACAATTAATTTTCTACCTGATAGCATATTCCTTCAGGATAGAGAATTTTCTTTTTTATTTCTTGTAATGCATATCTATTGAAGAAAATTTGTCCATATTTTCACTCTGAAATGTCTTATTTAACCTTCAATTTTAAGGCATATTTGTGCCCAGTATAAAATTTTCTCCTTTTTTTTTTTTTCAACTTTTTAAAATATGTCATTTTGTTTCTGATGAAAAGTCAGCTGCCAGTCTCATCATTTTTTCCTTTACGTTATGTGTCTTCTGCCTCTGGCTGATTTCAAGATTTTCTCTTTGTCTTTGCTTTTCAGTAGTTTGACTATGATGTCCTTGATTGGGGTTTCTTTGTATCTTATTTTAGCTTACTGACCTTATTAAATCTGTGAGGTGATTTCTTCATAAATGTTGAAGGAATTCATGGCCATTGTCTCTCCAATATTCCTACTGTCCTATTATTTTCTCCCCCTTCTTCATCTATGATACCAAATACATATATATTAGACTATTTGATAGCTATCTTTCAAATCTTGTATACTGTTTTATTCTTCATTTTTTTGCTTGTATTGATCTGTCTTCACATTTATTAATCTCATCCAGTACTTTCTCTGTCTGCTGATAAACCCACCAAAGGAATTTTATCTCTATCACTTTTTTTCCCATTATTTCTAGCATTGCCATTTAGGTCCTTTTATGGTTTTCATCTCTCCCTCTGCTTTTGCATGTTGTGAACCTTCTCCAACATACTCATCATAGTCATTTTAAAGCTACTTTCTAAAAATTCTGACATCTGGACTGTATCTTGTTGAATTCATTTCCTTTCTTGATGATGGATCACATTCTCTTTCTAATTTGTGTATTTCGTAATTTTTTACTGAATGTCTACCTGCATAAAGATTGAAGTAAATAATTCCACCCAAACATTAGTATATGGGTTGCCAGTCTAGTTTCAGTCTAATCTGTATTTGAAATAAGTCTGGACTTTGTGATGCTTTAGTTAGATTTATTTCACCATGAGCTTAAAATTATTTGATGCAGGGTATGAATGTCTAGAGAGTTTTCTTTTTTTTTTTTTTTTTTTTCACCCTGCTTCTCCTTCCTGTTGATTACTCTTGCCTATTACACGGTGAAAGGCACCAGGTGCCTGCAAGACATCTCTCGGAATTTTGCCTCCTGCCTTCTGTTCACACATCAATAGGCCCTGTGTGCCTCTGCCTCAGGAAGATCCCTTTCGGTTTTCATGCCCCACCTCCAACTCTACAGCCATGGATCCTCACTGCTTCATACTTAATGGATGATGCTCAGTGCCCTTGAGATTTCTCTCTGTTCTAAATCCATACCCTCACCATTCAGCAGGGTCTGTGAGCCTCTTTCAGAGGTGGAAGGGCACTCTTGTCTCTTCTACCCCTCTCCCAGTAGTGGCCAGCAGCTTCTAGTTTGTCTGTGCAAGGACTGAATTCTGTGCAGTTTCTCAAAGTTCTCAACCTTACTTTCATCCACATGCGGGATCCACATGTGCCACTGCCTCAGAAAGTCCCTCTTTTCGCTGCCCTGAATTGCACCCAGCTTTTCTCATAAACATTTGGTGAAAGCCTGTCAAAAAGAGAGTGGGTACAGATTTCAGTTGTTTCTGGGGTTCCTGGGATTGTAAGTTGGCATACTGGTATACATTCTGACTTTAAATCTTTTTACAAATGTAGGTGCTTTTTACCACATCTGTGGAGTTTTCTCCCCTCTTTCTGGTTCTCTCTCAAGGAGGAAAACAGAAATGGCTTTCTTTTGTCTTAGAAGCAGTTTGGCATTTTTTGGATTTTTATTTTATTTAGTTAATTTGTGACTCCTGCTTTCTAACAGTCTTTAATAAATTGGGCTTATGTGTACTATTTATTTATTTATTTATTTATTTGGAGTGGGAGCAACATTCTCTTGCAGCTTTCTTTACATGGAAAGAAAGGCTGATAGACTGGAATTCTCATATAACTTTATTCTAGCTCCTAATTACTTTTTTGATCTAATGTCTCATATAAGGAGCTAGTCATAACAAATATTTGCTTACTAATAATATACTCTCAGTTTATGCAAGACAATATTTTAAACATTTCAAAATCTTTTAGCTCATGTATTCTTCATGACTAATAGTTAAATCCTTAATATTACCCTCATTTTAATGCAAGGAAACCAAGTTTCTGGAAGTTTGTGTGAATTATCCAATATAAAGAACTCAAATGATTCATTGAGATCAGGCAAACAATGAAATGGAAAAATAAGAAAAAGAAATGAGCAATGATACACACACAAAAAAAGAAAATGTGGATGGCTCATAAGCATGTGAAAAGGCATTCAACCATATTAACCTTATTATATTAAAACCATGGCTCCCTCCAGATAAGCATAGGTCAAAATATCAGGTAATATCAAGAGTTGTCAAGATACGGGCCAGTGGGTGCTCTCATCCAACAGTGATGTGCACATCTACTGATACAACCACTTTGGAAGTTAGTACAATAACATCAGTTAGTCAAGTTGTCATTTGCATGTCCTGAGCCAAGAAATGCTACTCCTTCATATATACTTTTGAGAAACTCTTTCACAAAGGCAACAGACTTGCACATGAGGACTTTTTCAGAACCAGGATTCAGACCTGGATATTCTGATCTTTTGAATCTTCACAACTACTACCTTATACCAAAGGTAACCAGAAGTTCAATTATACTCACCCAAGTAACATTTCTGCCATGCTAGAGCTCTAATTAAGTCTTTGAGAGACCTTAGAATGAACAGAAATGTAGAGAGAGCAGATGATATATTCAGAGACAGTAAGACATCCAAGTCGACCCCAGTCACCAATCAGGAGTCAGTCTCCAATTGGGTAAAAATGCATGGATTCCTATAGCAACAGAGCAATCCTATTAAGAAACAAATACCTGTAGTAAGTTTCAATGGATCTCTATATGGATCTGATTAAAGCAAAGTAACCCCCACTTTTGGATATTAACAAAGTCCTTCTTCCTTAGAGACAGGTGCTGCATCTGGGAATTAGAGAAAAGGTATCAGTTTTTATCCAGCTGAAATATACAACCAATGCAGTTCAAATTATTTAAATAGAAATCATTCCTGTTTGTACTTCCAATAGCAATATCAACATCTGTAGTTAATAGATCATCCAGTAAGAAACACTCTTGTAATTAAAATTACTATATATGAATATTCAAACTATTCCAGCCAATGTGACCATTCAAAATAATTACTTTTTTTTTAAGATTTTATTTATTTTTTTGACAGACAGAAATCACAAGTAGACAGGGAGAGGAAGGCAGAGAGAGAGACGGGGAAGCAGGGTCCCTGCTGAGCAGAGAGCCCGATGTGGGGCTCTATCCCAGGACTCTTGGATCATGACCTGAGCTGAAGGCAGAGGCTTTAACCCACTGAGCCACACAAGTTCCCCTCGAAATATTACTTTAAAACAATTTGTTTACCACTAATAAAACTTTTAAGGGGTTCCAGAAATCATGTCTTGGGAGAATATTGGCAAATTTTCTGTAAGAGGAATGTCCAACAAAGTATTTTCAAATAATATCACAGGACAATCAAGTGTTTGTTTTGTTTTGTTTTGTTTTGTTTTTTTCAAGTATTGTGTTTAATTATAGGATTATATACCCTACCGCCAAACAATGTTATTTTCTTTTCCTAAAATTTCTTTAAACTACACCTAAAATAAGTATCAATAAATTGAATTTTGCAACACCAAAGAAAGCATTCTAAACTTAATATTGAATAAGTAATTTGTTTTCAATGGACTATATCCAGACATAGTGCTATAGCATAGTATAAGTATTTGTAGGTGAAGGTCGGTGTTTTTAATCAAGATCAACTCTAAAATAATGCTTATTGGTATTGCATCTATGTGTCTGAAAAATGTACTGAGTGACAGTGTCATGTCAGAGCCACCATCTTCAATGTTACTACTAATCATTTAACCTTTTTCATTAGGCACCAACTCCAGTACAGGGGAAAAGAAAACGAATCACATTTAGTTATGTTCTGCTCCACTGAGCCCACTGAAGATGGCTTTTCTGTCTCACTCTAATGGTTTCATGGGGGTGGGGATTGATCTGTGAACCTCTTGCATGATATGATTGAAATTTTATATGAGTATGAAGTGTCAGGTGGTGTCAAATTCTCTCATTACCAGGCAGCAGAGGGAGGCTGGGTTGACAAGAAGTTATCATTTTCATAAGATATGGCTATGTTTTGATTTTTATGGACAGCAGGTTTTGTGCTTTTTTTACATGATGCAGTCAAAGAGACGAGCGTTGAGTTCTTGACTTAAGTACTGTGAATGGTAAATAAAAGCTAATTATATTGCATGCTGATTCTCTTAAAATGATTCACTTCGCTGGACTTTCCTTAATTTCTTTTCTATGTGTTTCACTGTACCTTACAGACTGCACTTCCCTTAATAAAGCCAAAAGGAATGCCTACCACTTGTCTGTTCGATAGGCTACATATTCTCCTCACCACTAGCAAGGTCAGTCCATTCTCCTCCAGTACTCAAGGACACACCTCAAACAGTACTGGTCCATAAGCCAATGGCAGAAGAAGGCCTCATGAGACCACCATATTTGGACATTCATTTGAAAACCCCTTTCTCTCTCTCATTTTTAAAGATTTTACTTATTTATTGGGAAGAAAGGGGTGGGGGAAGGGCAGAGGGAGAGGGAAAGAATCTCAAGCAGACTCCCTGCTGAATGGGGAGCCCTCCGTGGGACTCCTATCTAATGACCCTGAGGTCACGACCAAAGCTGAAATAAAAAGTCAGACGCTTAAGCAGCCACCCAGGCACCCCAGACCCTTTTCTCTTAATTCCACCATTTACTGAGGAAGAAATGAAGCATCGAGTGAAATGAGACATGTTGATTTCCTATATTTTTTTCTGTTTACCCTTCCTATTGTCATAGTTCATGTGGTAAAAGCCTCTATTAACACTGCTAAGCCCATGGATTTCCGTATTTTGTTACATTAGAACTTGAGAGAGACATTTTTACATTATAAAATATACTCCACGTTGTGTTTCTTAAATGTTTTCATTGCCTGAAACTCACATCTTGTTGCTGTGGGAATAAGAATGTTATCTTTAGGTCAAATTACTGTGTGGTGAAGCATGGACCAATTTTCAGTTTAATGCAAATTCTATTTTGGGTTTCTGCATGAAATACCCATTGCCTTTGAGGTGATTATTTACATTTTACTAAAGAAATGCTGATTTTGAGTTATGAGATGCTATTAAGTTGAAACAGTTTTATTTTAAAAAATCTCCCCTTGTATGACGATATACCAAGATCAAAGTTCCAATTATGGGGCTTGACAGAGGTAATATTACACATGCTTTTCATATAATAGATACTTTCTTTGTGCAATATTTTAAAAATGTGTTGAGATGTTATAATTATTTTTAATTTTTATGGTACCATAAAATAACCAACCATGGCATTATGAACTCATAACTCCTAAATCTTCAAAATTTGATAATTCAGACATAGAAAGACAAACACCATATGATTTCATTTATATATATATAATCTGAAGGAAAAATAAAAACAGAAACCTCATAGATATAGACAACAGATTGGTGGTTGCCAGAGTCAGGGAGTAGGAGGTGGAAGAAATGGGTGAAGGGAATCAAAATGTACAAACTTCTAGTTAAAAATAAGTCATGAGGATATTATGTACAACATAGCTACTATAGTATAGTATATATAGTAGCTATAGTATAGCTACTATACTTAATTCTGTATTGCATATTTGAAAGGGGCTAGGAGAGTAGACCTTAAAAGTTCTCATGACAAGAAGAAAGAAATTCTGTAACTGTGTGTGGTGACAGATGTTATGTAGATGTTTGTGTATATTTGCAATATTGCAAATATACACAAACCATTATTTTGCACACCTGAAATTAATATACTATCTTATGTCAATTATGTCAACTAAAAAAAGCAAAGGAAAAAATGTAAGTAATTTCCAATTAATTCTTGGCCTTGTTATGATACTAGAACTCATCTTCTGAGGGTGTGCATTTGAAAGTTTAGAAGGTCTTTTTCCACTAAATCATGAATTTAATTTGTCCAATTTATCAAACAATAGGTGGCATCTGTTCCTTCCATAACCTTCAAGTTTATTTGCCATTATTATTCCATAAGACTTTGTCAACTTTTTAAAGTTACTTCATATGAAATCACATAGGTAATAATTAAAAATCTGAAAAAAAATCTGATTCAAATATCAGTGGGGAAGTAGCATAAATCTGTTGA
This sequence comes from Mustela nivalis, assembly GCF_964662115.1. Classification (NCBI taxonomy): domain Eukaryota; kingdom Metazoa; phylum Chordata; class Mammalia; order Carnivora; family Mustelidae; genus Mustela; species Mustela nivalis. Next base: position 125,349,866 of record NC_139022.1, on the reverse strand, counting down.
ATAATTTTTCCATCTAGGGTGGCAAAAAACTATGTTGGTATTGGGAAAGCCATCTCAGATTTTATTACCTCTCTTCTTTCACTGCAAAGACGGATTTTTATTTTCTGAGAAAAAGAGTCCTTTCTGTGCACTTTCCCGAAACACAAGAATGTTTCCCCTAGTTTTGCTTTTTATTAAATTATGAACATCTCGCTGAACAATATTTTAACACTATAGCCCAAACCCATTTATTTAGATGTCCACAAAACCAGAATAAACAAAAATTGAAAAAGATTAAAGAACCATTTGTCTTTAAGTAATAATCTTTTTCTTCAGGGTTGGTATGAATTAAAGGTATAAACCAAAAGTAGGGGCACATGGGTGACTCAGTCAGTTCAGGGATCAACTCTTTTTTTTTTTTTAATCATTATTATTTTTTAAGATTTTATTTATTTATTTGACAGACAGAAATCACAAACAGGCAGAGAGGCAGGTAGAGAGGGAGGAAGGGAAGCAGGCTCCCTGCCAAACAGAGAGCCCGATGCAGGGCTCGATCCCAGGACCCTGGGATCATGACCTGAGCCGAAGGCAGAGGCTTTAACCCACTGAGCCACCCAGGCGCCCCTCAGTGTCCAACTCTTGATTTCAGTGCAGGTCCTGATTTCAAGGTTGTGAGATTAAGCCCCATGTTGCGTTCTGTGCTGGGTATGGAATCTGCTTAAAATTCTCTCTCTCCCTCTGCCCCTACTCCCCCACCTGTGTGTGCATGTATGTGCGTGTGGTAAGTGTGGTGTGTGTGTGACACACACCACACACACCACACATACCACACGCACACACACACACATATAAACCAGAAGCAAGAAAATATTCATGGAAATATTCATTTTTAAACTCCTTAAGGCACTTCAGAAACATCCACTTAAATACAAATAATTGATGTGCTAATTACAATTTTTTTTTTGTCTGGTTTATTTCCTCCTTTCTCAACCCTAAAGCCTCATTAGTGAAGTTCTTCTACAGGTTTTGATGTTATCACAGTTTTAGAAAATCTAAACCAAATGTCATGTGTCTTTTTCAAAAGAAACACAGCATGCTTCATAGTGAACTGGACTCCTTCTGATTTTCTATGATTTCTGTGATGGAATTTTTATTTGTGTCAAGACCAAGGTCAAGAACAAATGATTTTGCTGCATAATCACTCTTGTGTGCAAGAAAAGTTTACCAGTCTATTTATGCTTTGATCTATCCTGCAAAAAGGGAACTTAATAATATAGAATTATGACATTTTAGAATTGCAAAGGTCCTCAGAGATGGTCAATCTCATCCTATTTATTTTAGACTAGATTTGATCTAGAGAAAATTGAACCCTAGAGGAATTAAGTGACCTAACCACATTATTAATGGCAGACTTTAGAATAGCCATTGAATCTTCTACTGCAAGTTCCAGTCCAGTGTTCTGGCTACTATGATTTAAATATGTTCCTTTGTCCACTTTTAAGTTTGCTTAGACCTAATTTCTATTAACTAAATTTTCTAGTTTAGTTATATTGTCTAATAGGAGTTAAATGTGTAGCTCTCAGTAAAATGTTTTGCAAACCAACTCTTCTTAGATTATTTATATGCAATGGAAATAAAGTAAAATGTAACATTTTCAGGGAATCTAGGATAAAACATATAATTTTAGCAATATAATGCTTATATTAGATGAGTTAAAGAAAAGAATTGAATTCTCTAAATTCACTTTACGGAAATACCATCCTTCTTAAATTGCAGCATTTCAATTGCATAGTAAAACTGTCTGGCATCTTTCAGCTAATTTTTCCTTTCTTTTTCCATTTTTCAGAAGTACAATTTATTATTACTCTTTATATAATAAAATTATTCCGTCTTCAAATACATCACATATATTTAGTGCCTATCACGTGTCAGGCATAGTTTCAGTGTTTTTTCCAAATGTTTTTACTTAGAACACTCTAGAACCCTACAAAATAAGTTTTGTTATAACCATTTGTCAAAAGAGAAACCCGTAGCTTAGAAAAGTTAAGTATCTTGTCCAGGGTCACAAAGCTAGTAAGAGTTAAAGCAGAAATTCAAACCTGAGCAGTCTAACAAAGGAACCCCTAGTAAAATATAATCTTCTAGGGGTGCCTGGGTGACATAGTCAGTTAAGCTTCCAACTTGATTTAGGCTCAGATCATGATCTTCAGGGTCGTGGGATTGAGCTCCATGACAGGCTCCATGCTCAGCATGGAGTCTGCTTGAGGTTCTGTATCTGCCTCTGCTTTGGCCCCTCCCTTTTCCCCTCCCATTCTCTCTAAATGAATGAATGGATAAATGAATGAATGAATAAATGAATGAATGAATAAAATCTTTAAATTATGATCTTGTATAAGATCCCCAAAGTCAATTTCTTTCTCAAGGGAAGTCGTATCAATAAATAATGGTACTCTTTATTCATATCTGCATATTTTTATCTCAGCAGGAGACGGAAGAAAGGAAGGGAGGGAGGGAGGAAGGGAAAAAGGAAGAAGGGAGGGAGGAAAGAAGAAAACTAGGACGCTTGTCAAGTTGGCCACAGAGTTCCATGGCTATAGAGACTGAGTTTAATCTCCCCCATGAACTTCTGAATAGCCATACGAAATGCTTCCCAGAACTACCTGCCTGGGACAAGAAGGGGGAGGTATTTGTTTACCTGTATTTGTCTCCTATTGTCACATTTCCTGTACTTTCTGTTTGCACAAGCATGACCACTGAGATGATTCCCACAGGCCCTAAACTTTGCATTCAGAGAAGCCCCAGGACAAGAAACAGGAAGAATATCAGAGCAAAGCCCCTTGTGGCTGCGTCTGCCCAAAGCTGACCAAAACCTGCCCAACTGGTCATTGTACAGCACGTGTGAGGTTCAGGAAGAATTGCAGTTGAAGAGAGGTCTGTTTCAAAGGCCTGTTTTGCTTCCAATTATTCTTTTTTCACATTTCTGATAGGTAGAGAAACACATGCAGCACAATTGGAAGGAAATCTACAGTTTTGAAATAACAGGTACCTTCAAGTCCAGACCTAACTGTCCAGTGGTAAAAACTAGTTAGAAATGTCCTGGGGAAAGGAAGGTAGCCTTATAGACTCAGGGAGTCATGGAAATAGAGAGATCATGAAAAATCACTTACTCCATATGCTGCCCTGAAGCATTAACTCGTGACATATTTTATTGTCTTGACATTTAAATACAGTCAATTGACACAATTACTTTTGGAACAAAGTTTTACTTACTTTCTTGAATAGGGTATCAGTGCTAACTGTTGGAGCCATAGGGTGAGTTAAGAAAGTTATTCTTGTGTCTACTAAAGGAAATTTAGTGGTTCTGGGCTCATCAAATTCTTACTTATGGGTAAGATTATTCAGTGACTAAGAACTCAATAAATAGGAAGCAGGCATACATGACCAGGAGCATTGCATACACATTTTCCATTGGAAGTGTCTGTTATCTTTAGTTTAAATATGGGCTCATGGTGAAGTGGTTCTTAGATTTGTTTTTTCAATCTTGATCTCTAGACTTAAATGAAATCAGCATCTCCACCATTGCTTTTGGTAAGTTGTAAACATTTTATATGAACTCTTTTCTGGCAATCTCTTACTGCCTCCTCTTCGGGATCATGTTCTTAGAATTTTTGTTTGCAAGATATGGGTACCAATTCGAAATACAGCAAAGAGAACACAGGCATGCTTTCAGGCAGGTAATCAAGCATATACACAGACATCCTTTAATAGCCCTAACAAAAAGTTCATAGAATTTCTGGCTTTAGTTATGACTGGATTCAAATGTTCAAGTAATATCATCAGTATTCTCTCTAATTCTTAACTCTGCTTTTGCCATAGTGCCTTATTTTCCAAATGTGGGCACCAAGAACTTTGGATTTATGCTCTGTCAGTCTAGTAAATTCATAGGAAATGACTTGCTCTTTTTCATTAGCTCTAGGAAAATTTCCAGGAAACTTATCCATTGTTGAGGATAGGAGGATGGAATGCCAGCTGCTCAGGACTGGATCACATGCTGACTCTAGGAAGAAGAGGGCAGAAACAATTCCCCCCTAACTACATAGATTGACATTAGAGGAGCCAGTGAATAACACATGTGTTATTCCCATGTGTTGTTATCAAAAAAGGGACGTTGGAACTGCAAAAATAGTAGGTATATCTTCTGTATTTTTCTAATGGCATATGAGAATTTAGAAAGTCTGTGTCCCCACTGGTCCAGAAACAACTTGAGGCCAAAGGTTGTTTCTTATATATTTTACTGAAACTATGATCTATCAGAGTGCCTGGCACTTACTACAGATTAAAAATTGAACTGATCACAGTTCCTCTAATTAAAAATATCCCATGTCCTTCAGTTCATTTTATTTATAGAATAAACCAAACACTTTAAAAGCATAATGACAAAAAGCAACCATCATCTAATTCAGATTACACCATGCCAAATAGATCAATAATTAACAATCTATCCAAAAGAGAGGATCAAATGCTTAAGAAAAACAGTATGGGTAGCACTGTTGAAGTCTGCTTCCAATTTTATCCTCAAAACATTTCATGATCAGTGAAGTTCTGTAGATTTTTATGCATGTAAATAAAGTAAATGTGCAAATTAATAAAATTGTATCATGTTTCATGATGAATAATGAAGGCCTGCAGTGTCTTCAGTGAGAAAACTAGATTTGCTACATTTTAAGCATTTCAACAAAAACAGAAATGGGAATCCATTAATACGTAGTCTAGGTGTTTTTCTTAGTGTTTAATCTGTTACCAAAAAACAAACTGTAATGTTGTTAAATAAAATGAAGGCAGTTGCATATCTATTCAGGTTTGGCCATTCTCTTACCATCACATCTTATCTGTCACTCACATGGGGATAAAATAATATCTCCTGCTTTAAAAGAAAAATTTCCAAAGTGCTGAAACAATTTTATACAATTCATGGTGAATGTAAAAATAACCTACAATAGGGTCTTGTGCCAAATTAGGCAGCACTTTAGAGAAGCAGGGAATAAAGGCTCCAAGTGAGAGGAAGCTAGGAAGAGAGCATTCTCCTCCTTGTCAGAATAATTGGTTCATTAAATGGAAGGAGAGAAGGGGAAGAGATAAAATGGGAGGAGAGTTCCCACTATTAAATATGTATTGCACAATGTCTCTCTCAACTCGCTTCGCAGCATCACAGCTGATATACACACACCCTAATAAGCAGCAAAGTGAATAGGGAGCTGACTCCCAATTGTTCAATCTGGTTCCCCCTCCCCATGATAAAGAGGAGGGTGCACTGGTTCCCCTAATCCCAGGGATCAGGCCCTGAAGCTAAGCAAAAGGAAAAAAGGGCTGATTAAAGCCACAGCAGTCAAGACCTTTGTGCAGTTGTGATGTGTGGGTGTGTATAGACACATGCCTGTATAAAGAGCACACATGTGGTCAGTGGAGTGCTGTGAGTGAGCCTCTAGGATGAATAGTGCCATTATAAACATAAGTCATTATTAGTAGCCAGCATAAATAGGTTGGCCTGTCATGGGGTTAAGATCTGTGATCCACTGGGACTTGCTACTCTTCAGAGCAAGGGGATGCTGCTGCTGTTAACAGAAAAATCTGTCTTGAGAACATATCCAAGGGCCCATGGAAAAGTGGTTGCTCGTAGATGTGGTCTTTAATTAAAGTGGTTGTTGTAGAGAGAAGGTCATCAATCGGAGGTGACCCTTGGATCGAGTTTTGATCTCCAACTCACTGTTCAGTTTTATTCAAGGGACAAAGAGTCAGGAGGGAACCAGAGGGAATAATATCAAGGCAGGAGACACATTTACTTGTGATGTGTAAAACCATAAAGGGTTCAAAGTTTGGGTTTTGGTTCAAATAAAATCCCAAGAGTTCAGATGGTTTTCTAAACCCTCTGAACCTTATCAATGCAGAGAACCAGCTGAAAGAAATCTTGCAAAAGCAAAATGGTCCTCAAAACGTTTGGCTACTTGACGAAAAAATCTGGCCAGAAAAATACCATCAGCAATTTAGCCAGGCCCAGGCAAATGACATGGAAAAGTGTGCTTTACGTGTCCTGCAAGGCAGCTTTCCCAGATTTTAGCTGCTGTTTGCCTAAAGAAAGTGGATTATGGACATTGGGGAGGGTATGTGCTTTGGTGAGTGCTGTGAAGTGTGTAAACCTGGTGATTCACAGACCTGTACCCCTGGGGATAAAAATATATGTTTATAAAAAATAAAAAGTTAAAAAAAAAAAAAAAAGAAAGTGAGATTATGAATGAAGGCACAAATGGCATACATAATATTTCAAAGAAATCTTGTCAAGAAACAAAAAAATAAACTCAGAGGGTTTACAGAGTCACAGATTATACATATTAGATTATTGAGACTAGAAAACAAATTAAAAAAAAAACACAGAAGTCTCAAGATTAGGTATAGCAACACTGTCACCCAACACATATTCTATCTTCCATGTTTCCTGACTTTTCTCCTCCCAGGACAGAAGCTTAGAAAGAGCAATGATGGAAAAATCAGTCAGTGAGGAAAGAGGGAATCTGAATTTTCCTAGCTGCCTGTTTCTTTTATCCCTTCATCTCCACTGCCATTACTACTCCTGTGATGGTAGAAGACTGACCAGGGGCGAATCTTAACAGAATTTCTTCTCTTTAGCATCCTCTCCTTATCATCTGTGAAATGATGCTCTTCTAGATTTTTTGTGCATTCTTTCTCTACTGCAACTTCCCAGGCTTTCTCAACCGTGGATTTCTCTCACCATCTATATCCTGGTCTTTTCTCCTTATTTGGCCATAAATATCCTCTTAGCATTGTAGCTGGCAAGCACACAGCAAAGCAATAGTCAGGTACACATGTTAGAGAATAGCTTTTTGTATTTTTTCTTCCCAGGTAAAGTCCCTTTTGTGAGAATAATTTCCTAATAAAAATAATGTCCAGTGATGAGGTGGAATCTGTAGAAGAATCCTCAAATTCCATCATATATACAGCTGTAGTGAGTAATACACCATGTGGATCTCCTCACCCTTCCCCCAGCTTCTTTTTTTTAATTAAACTATTTAATTTAATTTAATTCAGTTTAATTTTCAGTGCTCCAAAATTCATTGTTTATGCACCACACCCAGTGCTCCATGCAATACATGCCCTCCTTAATACCCACCATCAGGCTCACCCGACTCCCCACCCCCAGCTTCTGGGATTATGCCCCTGCCAAGAGATTACAGGCAAATGCTCTTGACCTCAATCTGGCTTCACCCAAGAATACCCTCTCCCTGGGACAAGTTTGACCGGCAGATGTGGGAGTAGAGAGCCTTTCACTCCTCCGCCCATAATTTACCCTAATGTGTGACAACTCTGAAGAGCCAGCCTAATTCCAGATCACTGCTTTGTTTTAGGATCACCTAAGCATTTGGTCACAGTCACTTGTCATTCATCTCCTTCTGCCTCATCCTGCCTTCCTCACTTGTTTACAGATATGTCTCCTGAGATCACTCCCTAATAAACCTCACGCATATAGCTCTCTGTTTCCAAAAATACTCAGTGTAAAACAGTAATTCTTACATTCTCAAGTAGGCCAGTCCGCTTCCCATAAATACCGTTCAGTAGAATCCCGCTTGCATTGGGAAGAGGAGGGTGTTTAGGGGGAGCTGAAGTGGAGACTACATGAGGAAGAGTGAATGGAGGTCAGTGCGGGCCTTGGCAATTATGGGTGCATAATAATGGGTCTTAGCATACTAGAGGAAAACCCTCTCCACTGTCAGACAAGCTATCATTCCATTTTCACCTCCAACCTGCAAATTTCAAACCTGATCCTTACTTTTTATATCTGCCCTCCATGTTGCAGGTACAAAAACATTTCAGAACAAATGTGATCTGATCATTTTCCTATAAATAGAGATCTTAATTATCACATTTATCCATTTTATTCCTTTTGAAAGGTTTTTAGAGGTTGTATATCAATGACATTCCTTCCGAAGGATTTGCATTTGAAAGGCTGTTGTTCAAATTTAATTCACATTTGACACAATGTTTTCTCTTGCAGAACATTATGGAGTATCTGAAAATCAGTTTTCAGCAGGCTCTATTCTACATCCCTCTGATCATTTCTCTTTTTATTATGGGTATATTCTAAGTGAATTTCATGTGTGTCGTGGAAATGAAAAAAAATCAGAAAATGTTCATATTCTTTATTCAGTTCCATTTTGATTTTTAACCTGCTCTTCCTATATTGTCTTCCCCATGGGGAGTGCTGCCAACAGGAGCCTGCAGGACAGTGTCTCTGGGCTTCCTGGGATTTCTGGGGGCCCGAACAAGCATTAACCTGAAGGGAGCACAGTGCCTTATTGATGGAGAGTCACGATTAATTTTTATCTCTGACTCTTTGCTCTTCTCCTCTGAGAGCAAGTCTGTATGAAATCACTCCGCATGCCCCGATGGTTTGTTTTGCACGTCAAGCTCCAGCAGTTCCCGGTGAAAACTGAGGTTACATCCCACAAACCCAAGCTAGAGTGAGGGCTCTCTTTAAGGGTAGCAGGATGTATGGCTTCGCTCCAGCTAATCCCATTATCTCAGGGAAAAAAAAAATAGTGGGGTATTGATAGAAGAGGTACCCTTCTTAAGGAGAGCTGTCCAGAGAGGAGATTAGAGACAGCAGGAATCAGCAGCTGTTTGTTTGGGATGTTGTTCTCCTATTAGGAAATCTTATCCCTGGAGTGATATCCCCACCCTACCCAAAAGATACACACCAAAATCAGATGCAAATGCAGGATGAAGAGTAAACTGCAGAATGGTATGCTGTCTTTGTATCATTGCTCACTTTACAGGTTTTGTCAGTTTCTGAAAAACGGTGGAGGATAATTGGCCTGAGATGTAAAGCCACACTCGGCTGTTCCAAGGAACAAAGAAAGACAGCTTTAGCCCACAAGGCCATATTTTGTGAAACACACTCTTCCTTTTTAGTAATGAGCAGATACACAGTGCTCCTTCTCAGCTCTGAAAAATCTGTAGCTCTCCCCCTGCAATGTTGTACAAGGCATTTAAACGGGTACCATTTGTAATGTTGTGGTCGGTCTCATTGAACCGAGAGCCTACACTTGTTATCTTAACGAAAGGCGAATGACTGCAGCACTCTGGCGTGGCTGTGTGAGAGCCGCAATATCCTTCCAGCGTGTTTGACCTTAGGAAGATAGCATCAGAAACAGTGATAGCAAATAATCAGGACCCAGAAGCTGCCGTCCTAGCCGCTATCACAATCTTCTAGATGTATTCCATGTTTCCTGTTTAGAAGTGGGCAAATATTTGTCAAGCAATATAAATATGAAAATCTGGCTGGGGAATTCAGGTCACACTGAGAACAAGTGACCAGTACTCCCCAGGGAATCATGACCATATTGTCACAAAGAAAACACATTCCCCATCCAGACTTGGTCATCCTGCTACACGGCTGGTACCGTGGTGTTGCCAAAGGGGACTAGGATCACACCTCTACTTTTTGTTCTATTTGAACTCTCTCACCATTTTGACCTCTCTTCTTTAAAGTTCCCCCCCCTCACCCTGCCCCACCACCCCTGCCACATGTCATTTATACTCTACATGATTTACTTTAATCTACTCTGGATAAAACAGAGTGATCTTAAAAGTAAAGTTGATTATATCACCTCCTAATAAAAATGTCCAATCACTCCTGTAATACTCAGAAAAAAATCAGAACTCTTCAGCGAGACCAAGACTGGGAATGATGGATGCTTCCCTCTCAATGGCTTATCCCCTCACACTTATCTCCCTCACTATACTCCAGCAATAACAAGTGACTTTCTTGTCTTTCTTCTCCTAGGACACACCAAGTTTTCTTTCCCCAGACTTTCCTCAGGTTTCCCCTCTCCCTACCCTCACTTAAACTAATTATTTACTTCACTGACTTATGTACTTCCTTAAACTAAGGATGTCTTCTCACCACTCAGGTCTCACCTTAAGTGTTCCTGTCTGGTTGAAGGCCATTTTTTATTTTTTTCTTTTTTTTCATTTTGCAATGCTATATTCGTTTCAGGTGTGCACCATAGTGACTCAACAATTCCATATGTTAAGCTATGCTCACCACGCTCAGGACAGTCAGCATCTGTCACCACACAACACCATTACAACCATATAAATATGGTATATCTACATGTATATATACACTATATTCCCCATGCTGCACTTTTCAGACCTGTGACTTACCCATTCTATAACTAGAATTTCATACCTCTTAATCCCCTTCACCTATGTTGCCCATCCCTCTAAACATCTCCCCTCTGGAAACCACCAGTTTTCATTTATGCTCCCTGTATTTATGGTCCTGTTTCTGTTTTGTTTTGCTTGTTCATTTGTTTTGTTTTTTAGATTCCACATATAAGTGAAATCATATGGCATTTATTCTTCACTATCTGACTTATTTCACTCGACATAATACCCTCTAGGTCCATCCATGCGGTTCCAAATTGCAAGATCTCATTCTTTTTTTTTTTTTTTTAAGATTTTATTTATTTATTTGACAGACAGAGATCACAAGGAGGCAGAGAGGCAGGCAGAGAGAGAGAGGAAGGGAAGCAGGCTCCCTGCTGAGCAGAGAGCCCTATGCGGGGCTCGATCCCAGGACCCTAAGGCCATGACCTGAGCCGAAGGCAGAGGCTTAACCTACTGAGCCACCCAGGCGCCCCAAGATCTCATTCTTTTTTATGGCTGAATGATATTCCATTGTATATACCTCATCTTCTTTATCCATTCATCTATCAATGGACGCTTAAGTTGCTTCCATGTTTTGTCTTTTATAAATAATGTTGTAGTGAACATGGGGGTGCATATATCTTTTTTAATTACTGTTTACATTTTGGAGGTTAAATATGCAGTAGTGGAATTACTATTGTACCTTTTTTTTTTTTAATTTTTTAAAGAAACTTCATACTGTTGTCCATAGTGGTTGTACCAATTTTCATTCCTACACACAGTGCACAAGGGTTCCATTTTCTTCACATCATCACCAACACTTATAATTCCTTGTGTTTTTCATATTAACCATTCTGAGAACTATAAGGTGATATCTCATTGAGGTTTTGATTGCATTTCCCTGATGATTAGTTATGTTGAGCATTTTTTCATATGTCAGTTAGCCATCTGTATATCTGTCTTATTTAGGAAAATGTATGTTCATGTCCTATACCCATTTTTAATTGAATTATTTGGTTTTTCTGGTGTTGAGTTGGTTAAGTTCTTCAGCTAAAGTCTTTTTTAACCAGTTTATCTGCAGGAGTTTTTCCCCACTCCCTGTTATTTCACATCTAAGCTTTGAGATTGTTCCTTACAGGTTAGCAGGTACAATCCTTTGTAATTATTTTGTATATTTGTTTTCTGCCTCCTCGAAACTATGAATTTCTTGAACTAAAGGATTGGTCTTTCCCCCCCATTCCCTTTTCCCCCCTACTATCTGCAGAGCCTACTACAGTATCTGCCATGTGTTCCATATTTAGTAAATGTTTATAGAATAAATAAATGTTTCCATGTTGCCTATTTTATTTTAGACCTTACTTTAACTTTCTTCCACATTTGGCCCACTAGAGTGGAGCTTGACATTCCAACCTGTCTTCATCTTCAACATTATTGTAGGCCCATGGAACCCCTTCCTTTCTCTTCCTTTATCTTTTGTGTTTCAATAGGGAAAGACAAAGCCAAAGTAATGTCATTGAGCATAGGAGAGGGCATCACAGATGGGAAGGAGAGATAACATATGATGGAGGGCATCAGCATGGTTCCGTGTCTTCTCAAAGGGCTCCTGGCAAAATGAGAGCAGAAACAAGCTAAGCAGATGGTAGGAGTCATCTGCTTTTGCAATTCAGTTGTTTATGTTTTGCATGCCTTCCTGTCACTTTCAGTTCTTGAGTCCTTATAGGCAGGGTCTTGTCCATGATTATTATTGGAAGTGTCACCTAATGAAGGCTGAGTATTTTATAAACACTGACCAGTTAGTAGTAAATTTTTTTAAGGTGGTAGAGGGAAGTTCAGCAATTATATATGATAAACTTAACATGAACCAATGGTGTTTCAAATTAGTTAGATGACCTTGAATAGAATTGGCCAGAGTTTCCTGTGCACATTTTCTCAAACAGCTTTTACAATGCTAATTACTCTAGTGATATCAGGTGGACTAGCCATCTGAATGTGAAAAAACAAACCATTTTTTTTTTAGTAGTTGTATAGTCCTAAGGTATAGCAGCAGTAGGAGCTTTTAACATACAAAGTTCACTCATTCAATTCACATTTATTATAGTGGATGCTATTTGTTGGTGATATAGAACACAGGAGAACTAGTCCTTGCCTTTTCACCTTGTGCTATTTAAACTAGAAAGATGAACAAAACAGGAAAAAACTCTATAGTTCTCAAGCACAATCAAGCTTACCTATTGAAAAGTATGTCTGATACTACCCTTGCATAGTCAGCGTTGTTCTTTCCTTTTTTTTTTTTTTTTTTTTGACTGAAATTTTTTCTTAGGTTAGGGCTTAAGCTGACAATAAAGTGTTGTTCATGGGTTTTTGCCAACATGAAATCTTTGAGCTTGACAGTCATAAGGAGGCCAACAAATCAGACAAGAAACCATTGGAAATACATTTATAACTATGATGTTGTGGTTGGGTTTCTTATTTTTTCTCTGATAATAAATCCCAAGAGTGTAGAGTTAGATTTAATATAAAAATAAAAGTGCAATTTTTAATATGCTGAAACTATTTCTTTATAAAAAATAGAAAGCATTTAAGAAAGCTCTATGATTTATAAATAAATGTCAAAAACGGTGACCATGGATGAGCAGGAGGCACATTAGATCTTATTGGTCTATTACAATCGTTATCATCAATGTTAGGCATGTGGATTAGGCAATGTATTTTTTTTTTAAGATTTTATTTATTTATTTGGGAGAGAAAGAGAATGAGAGAGAGAGCATGAGAGTGGGGAGGGAAAGAGGGAGAAGCAGACTCCCCTCTGAGCAGGGAGCCTGATATGGGACTCAGTCCTGGGACTAGAGGATCATGACCTGAGTCAAAGGCAGTCACTTAACCAGCTGAGCCACCCAGGCACCCTGGCAATGTATTTTAAATCAGCATTTGCATATAATGTTTAGAATATCCACAATGTGTTGCTCACACATTGTATAAATCTATTGTGTGTTTAGAAGCTAATTCTGTCAATAACTATAAAGAGTTTGAGATTTTACCCTACTTTGAAATTAACAAGATAGCTTGCCACAGTTTCATAGATGCTGGCAGAAACAGGAGACTTCTAGAGACACAGGCTTTATTACTCACAGCACTGCAGGCAGCATAACTTTATGTTCACATTAGTCCCTCTTGACCTCCCAAGTCCCAGGGGGGCAATGACAAGATGCACCCAGGTAGAAGCTACACATACAGTAGGTCTGTGTCATTCTGAAGAACACTGACATTAGGAAACCCCAATCTTTCGTTTATTTATTTTTAATTTATTTTTTATTTAAATTCATTTATTTAAATTAAAATTAATTAACATACATTGTATTATTAGTTTGAGAGGTAGAAGTCACTGTTTCATCGGTCTTTATAACACCCAGTGCTCACTGCATCATCTGCCCTCTTTACTGTCTTTCACCCTGTTCCCCCATTGCCACCCCCCTCCCCTCCAGCAACCCTCAGTTTGTTTCGTATGATTAGGAGGATCTAATGTTTTGTCTCCCTCTCTGGTTTCATCTTGTTTTATTTTTTCCTGTCTTCCCCTATGATCCTCTGTTTTGTTTCTTAAATTCCACCTAAAAGTGAGATCATATGATAATTGTCGTTCTTTGATCGATTTATTTCACTCAGCATAATACTCTCTAGTCCTGTCCACATTGTTGTAAATGGCAAGATTTCATTTTTTTTTATGCTGAGAGGTATTCCAATCTATGTATATACCACATCTTCTTTATCCATTCATCTGTCGATGGATATCTGGGCTTTTCCCATAGTTTGGCTATTGCTGACATTGCCGCCTTAAGCATTGAGGTATAGGTGCCTCTTCAGATCACTACATTTGTATTTTCAGGGCAAATACCCAGTAGTGCAATTGCTGGGTCATAGGGTAGCTCTATTTTCAACTTTTTGAGGGACCTCCATACTGTTTTCCAGAGTGGCTATACCTGCTTGCATTCCCACCAACAGTCCAAGAGGGTTTCCCTTTCTCCACATCCTCATCAACATCTGTCAAGGAAACCCCAATCTTTAAAGGCACTACTAACAAAGCTACCTAGTCTTTGCTCCAGAGGGAATAATTATTAAATTCTTCAGGGAAAAAAAAAAAAAATATATATATATATAGATATAGATATATATATATACCCTTTGCCCCAGAAGGAGATGCTATCTCTATCTTCCAAAGTTCTTCTGCTATATAAACATTCTTGAAAAGGTAGTTTGGGACAAAAACTGTGACAAGACACATACCCATGTCATAAAAAATTACCCTGTATAAATAGCGCTTACTATGGAATATCATGCTAAAAAAGATTCTCAATTTTAAATAAAATACTTTAAGCAACAAGCTAAAAGACATAATGAGGGCAGTTTACATTTACAATTTGAATGTAAGTTTTTTGCATGAAAATTTGATATTTAAACTTAAAGTTTGAGAAGTCATATTCTGACATTTTTTAAAGAATGTGAGCCCAGCTTTGGTATACAGTAAGTCATTATTCTTCTGACACAGAGAGATGAATGCAGTTTCCAGAATGTTCAGTCCAGAAATTGTGAAATAGAGCATTTTATTTCTGAGAAAGATAAAATTGCTTCTTTTAAAAAATGTTAAAATTTCAGAATAATAGAACTTATAATTCTTGGAAAAATTGTTACCTCAGAAAAATCTTGATATTCATTTGCATAATTTAACTTATACAACCCCCATGTACTGCACAGGTACAATTAATTTCAGTATACAGAATATGCCTCAAAGAAGATTCAGAAACATGAGTCGGGATGTTACAATAGTTTTTGGATGGTTAGAATTATCTGCTTAAAGTGATGAAAAATAGAGAAAATTGAGATTTCCTACAAACTCCAGCAACTGAAATTTTCCACATTACATAATTTTCTGGTTTAATTAATTCCTTACACTTCTGTCAAATCCCCCTGTGTGCTATGCCATTTACAGTGAGCTGGGAAATAAACAATATATAAGATAATGTTATACTCTCCGGGAACTCACAGTCTACAAGATGAGTATTAGAGAAACTATATTGATCCAGTCATGGTGCACTGTACATTTCCTAAACAGTAATAAATCACACGGAGCCAAGGCTTATTTAAGATTAATCAGGAGGAAGAAAAAGAAAATACTTTCTACACGTAACTACATGTCCTTCACCTTAGAAACACCAAAGTTAAATCCCTTAATGAAAACTGGCTTGATGGAAACATATAATAAGCCAAATTCAGCCTGTCAAGCTTTTGTTTGTGACCTTGAGCAAGTTAGCTAATCTTGATTTACCTTTTTTTTTTTTTCATTTGAGGATGGAGATAATGATATCAACTACCCAATAATGTTGTTGCAAAAAAAAAAAAATTAAGAAAAATGGAAAGTACTTGTAACAGTGCTCAGCACAAGGTTAGTATTCAAGAAATGTTGGATATCGTAGCTGTGATTGCTAATTTAAACTAGCTTCACTAGGATAGTTTTCAAAAGTGCACTACTTGAGGGGCACTTGGGTGGCTCAGTCAGCTAAGTATCTGACTCTATTTTAGCTCAGGTCAGGTCATGATCTCAGGGTCCTGAGATCAAGCCCCACCTCAAGCTCTGCACTGGCCGTGGAGCCTGCTTAAGACCCTCTCTCTCCTCTCTCTCCTTCTCTCTCTCTCCCCGACTCATGCATATGCACTCTCTCAAAAAAAAAAAAAAAAAAAAAAGGCTATACTTGATAGTAATGCAATATATTCATTGAAGATTCTTTACATTATGTATACAACAGAAAAATAATTCTGGTTAAATATTTTAAACTTTATTTTCTTTTTTATCAGCTTTATTGATATATAATTCACATACCATAAATTCACCCATCTAGTAGGTAAAAATGTGATGCTTTTTAGTCTGTTCATTAAGTTGGATAACCATTTGTGTATTTTCTTTGGATAGTTGCCTATTTAGATCCTTTGTCTATTTCTGAATTGGGTTGTCATTGGGATGGATGAGTTCTTTATTCTGTACTCAAGTATCTTTTCAGATCTGTGATTTGAAAATATTTTCTGCCATTCTGTGGGTTATCTTCAGTTTTGTGATCTACAATTTTCTTGGGAAGCACACAAGATTTTAATTTTAATTAAACAAAGAAGATTTTGTCTAGCCCAAGATCATGAAAATTTATTCTTATGTTTTTTTCTAAGAGGGTTTTAGCCCTTTCATTCAGGTGTTTGATTCATGTTGCATTAACTCTTTGCTCATGATATTAGGAAATGCTCCAAACTAATTCTTTGCATGTGGATAACCAGTTATTAAAGTGTCTTTTGTTGAAAATACTGTCCTTTCCTCTTTGAATTATCTTGGTAAAGATCAATTGACCATAAACATAAGAGGTTTACATTTGGATTCTCAGTCTTATTTCAGGTTCTATACATCTATACATAGATGTATATATTACATCTGTTCTGATTACTAGAGCTTCATATTAAGTTTTAAAGGCAGGAAGTGCATGGCCTCTAGACTAGTTCTTTTCAATATTCTTTTGGCTATTCTGGGACTCTTTTTTCCGTAAGAATTTTAGGATTGCCCTCACAATTTCCTGCAAAAAGTGCCTGCTGGGATTTTGACATGGATTGTTTTGAATCTGTATATCAATTTATGGAGTATTACCATCTTAAAAGTATTATTTTCCCATCCACAAACATGGATGTCTTTTCATTTACTTACGCTTCTTTACTTCTTTTGTCAAATTTATTCCTATGTTACAATTCTTGGTGATTTATAAATGGAGTTATTTATTCAAATTCAGATTGTTCGCTGTTAGTGTATAGGAATACAATAGATTTTTTTTTTAAGATTTTATTTATTTACAGACAGAAAGATCACAAGTAGGCAGAGAGGCAGGCAGAGAGAGGGGGAAGCAGGCTCCGTGCTGAGCAGAGAGCCCGATGTGGGGCTCCATCCCAGGACCCTGAGATCATGACCCGAGCGGAAAGCAGAGGCCTAAACCTCTGAGCCACCCAGGCGCCCCGTACAATAGATTTTTATTTACCCTGTATACTGCAACCTTGCCAAACTCATCTATTAGTTCCAATGATATTTTAGAGGATTTCTTAGAATTTTCTATATCCATCATCTATGTTCAAGATTTCATTTATTTCACTTACTTGCCTAATCTCCCTGGCTAGAGCTAATAGTACAATGATCGTAAAAGTAGTACAAGGGGACATCCTTATCTTGTTCCTAATCTTAAGAAAAAGCATTCAGATCTTTCATCATTCTCACCAGTATCATGTCAACTGTGGATATTTTTACTGATGCCTTTTATCAGACTGACTCCTAGTTGACTCCTAGTTTTGTTGTTTCTTCATGGATGTGTGTTGTATTTTGTCAAATGCTTTTTGGGCATATATTGAGAATATCATGTGATTTTTATCATTTATACCTCTGATATGGTGTACAACACTAATTGATTTTCAGAAGTCAGATCACATTTAAGTTGTGGAGTAAATCCCACTTGGCCATGTTGTATAATTATTTTAATATGTTGCTACATTCATTTTGCTAGTGTTTCGTTGAGAAGTTTTACATTTGTAGTCATAGGGGATATTCATTTGTAGCTTTATTTTCTTGTGAAGTTTTTGTCTGGTTTTGGTATGAAAATAATCCTGGCCTCACAGGATAAACTAAGGAATGTTACATATTCTTCCTCCTCTAAACAGTATATAGTTAGATCTTTTTTCCCCCTTTTTCTTCCCTTCCTGTTCTTTTCTTTTCTTTTCTTTTCTTTCTTAAAGGGTAGATATGTATTCTTGCTGATTTCTCAAGCATCATGCATTTCCATACGACTTAGAATAACTGTGAGACTTTTGTAGGAACAACAGCAAGACCTGTGTTGCTTTATAAGGTCATTTATAAAGGACACTTGACTTTCCCCATAAGGTTTTTTTGGTTTTGTTTTGTATCTCAATACTCCTCCTAGGCAAAATTCCTCAGGATATGGGTCTTTATTCTGTTCTATCATACAATTTCATGTTTACTTCAGTTTGATAGTAAAGGAGATCAGAATATGCCTTTTCAAATCCCAAAAGTCCAAATTATTAGAAAGCTTAGACTGCAGGCATTCAATTTCTAAAGGCTAGCCTGACATAAAATTTTATTTCCATTTTTATCTGAACGAGTTTCCTGCTCTGTATTTTCAATTGAATTAGTGAGAAATTTTTTTTTCATGACAAACACTGCCTTTGAGCAGGTAGGTTAATCACAAGATTTCACCAAAGTCAGATTTTAATTTTGACATAATTTTTACAAAGCCTTTACGAATAGTTTAAAAAAAAAAAAAAGAAAGAAAAGAAAAGAAAGAAAAAAAAGCTAGCCAAAAATGTTTAGACCCGTGGTTCTCAGCCTAAGGTGATTTTATTCTCTCTATGTATTACCCATCCGATCTATTCCCTAACCTTGAGGGGACATTTGGTAATTTTGGTGATGTCTAGAATTTGATTGCTTTCACAATGGAGGGAGGGTGCTACTGTCATCTAGTGGGTAAAGGCAAAGGTAGTGTCAAATATTGTAGAAAACAGAGGAGAGCCCCACAAAAAAAGAATCAAAAAATAATCCCATGCAAAAAAGTCTAGTGGGAGAAAATATTCAGATTCCATACTCTATTCCTCTTTATAGAGCCTTTTGTCCCATCTTGCAAATTTTTCAATCAGACGTATTTCAGGCCTTCATTTTGTTTCTGACTCATCCCTATTTTCATTGATTAAATTACATGAGAGACGAAGTTCATATCAATGAAAATGGACATAAGTAAATGTGCATCTTAAAATTGGTATTATCCAGATTCTAAAACCAGGAATATTGAAACTCATTTTTTGCCTTAGCAAAAACTGCCCTTAATGGGGTACTTGTTGTATTACTGCATTGTAATCATATGCTACCTTATGTACCTCTTCCACTCAATTGTAAATTCCTTAAGGAAAGGAAATGTGTCTTGTTAACTCTTGTGTTCACACAGCCTAACTCAATTCTTGACACACACTAGGTGATTAGTATTTACATTATTCCATAAATGAAAAAATGATTAATTAATCATGTAGATAAGAACACCTGCACTGAAATTGTTAAAGATCTTACTCTCTTCTCTAAGCTATTTCTGTCCTTTTCCCTTTTTCAAAAGTCACAAATTCTAATATAGTGACTGACAAAGAATCATGCAATTTTTGCTTAAATTTCCAGCTGTTGCTCAGTGTCCTGGCCACAGATATTTACATATATCAGAGTCTTCTAATGATACTCACTGAGCTTCTATCAGAATCATATTTTAGCTTAGATTGGCTAAGAAAGTGAATTACAGCATGATACTTACAGATCTAGCACTGTAGAATGTCTGGAAATAAAACATCATTCCGGAGTGGAACAATAATTTTTTTTTTAACTTTTCATAAAATAAATAGCAAAAGAGTTTTCTCAAGGATCAAGCTGCTTCTATAAGGATAAAGAGAATATACGTGTTAAAACATTGCCAACTCAAAGTAGTACTCTATCTGCTGGGGGCCTTATTTATGACCACACAAGGGTAGAAACTTCAGTCTTAAGAGATTCCCCTATTTGGGCCTTCATTTCATGCTCCTGGCAGGGAGCAAGTATCACCTACTGCTCTAGGGTCTTGTGTGTTGTCTTGAAAGTCCTCAAATCATGATGTGTATAGATTTTTTTTTTTATTTCAAATAGTGACTTTTAGAAGTGACTTATCTGTAAGTTTTTCTAAGCAAATGGTCCTGTTCTTCCTGGATTCTGAGCCAGCAGAGTATGATGGCTACAGTTAAACTACTATGTTATCAATTAACCTTCTGCTATCTATCTAATAAAGATTTAATGGGTTAATTGTCCATTTCCCTTTCACACTAAATTGAGCCTTCCTGTTTCCTTCAGTCCTGGGGTCCTCTTAAAATTCTGAATATTATTCAGGTTATCAATATACTCGTAGTTCATTTCAGGAAAAGAAAAACAGAGTTAATTTTGTAGGGAATATATCTTATTCTTATGGGGGAAAATAATAGATTGTCACTGTTGCTGTTCAGAGAAAAAACTAGATAGCGCAGTGCTTTACAATATTAACTACATATTTTAATAAATAAATTAATGAATGAATAAACATTGAAATTATGGGCTTTTCTCTTTGAATGTTTTACTACTTGCCCTTGTATTTGTTCGATATAATTATTATCCTTTCAAAAATAAAAGGTGAGAGTTGGATCATCAGAAAACAGGACTAACTTCACAATTAGTTCTCTAAAAAATCCCATGAATTAGATATAAGGAAACACTGTTAATCTGGGTCTCAGTTTTTTTCATCTGAATCTTCATTGATTTTGAAGGAGGACTTGTTATTTGACCAATTGAGTCTTTTCCCAGTATTTCCAATCATGGGTAGCTGGATGTGTCACCATATCTTCTGAGCTTCCGTTAATTCATTTATGAAATGGAGATAATTATACCCAATTTGGAGAGCTATTGTGAGATTTGAAAATAATTATATCAAGGGGCACCTGGGTGGCTCAGTGGGTTAAGCAGCTGCCTTCAGCTCAGTTCATGATCCCAAGGTCCTAGGATCAAGCTCCACATCTGGCTCCCTGCTCAGTGGAGAGCCTGCTTCTTTCTCTGCCTCTGTTCCCCTCCCCACTCATGCTCTCATTCTCTCTCCCTCTCTCTCTCTTTCTCGAAAATAATAATAATAATAATAATTACATCAAATAAAATATTTATAGAAATAGTATGAATATGCAGTAACTAATATTTGTTAGTATTGTTACTCATAACTTTAAAATGTAAATAATTTCATTAAATAGATTCGTTCTAGATAATTAGCTTCCTTTTAATCTGTAGTCCTTTAATAGAGAATGGAACTTTTCAAAATGTTTCTTCTTCTCTGAGGATTCTACTTCAATTACAATAGATCTGTGGATTTGCTGGTGTATACAGCTAGCACGGCACACCTTGGTTTTGCTGACTGCCTCCATTCTGGGTTAGTGTCTTGTCTTCTGACCCGGGGGATTAGTGAAATGGATTTGGTGCCTACTGAGTGGTGGTTCATTCTGCGTCCATCAGCACTGTGTTACGGACTTTGTGTATGTTTTCCATAAAGAATGTTGTCAGTTGGGGAACCTGGGTGGCTCAGTGGGTTAAAGCCTCTGCTTTCAGCTCAGGTCATGATCCCAGGGTCCTGGGATTGAGTCCCACATCCGGTTCTCTGCTCAGCAGAGAGCCTGCTTCCCTGCACCCCCCACCCGCCTGCTTCTCTGACTACTTGTGATCTCTGTTGAATAAATAAATAAAATTTTAAAAAAGAAGAAGAAGAAGAAGAAGAATGCTGTCAGTTGGTAATTCTGCCAATTGTTCATCCTTCTCTGATAGTTTTTGTTTGTGGCTTAAATTTTATTCCAATCCAAACACTGGCTTCACTTCTACCTTCATCTCCCAAACCAACACCACAGTTTAGTCCATTCTCTCAATAGAGTAAAACAGAAACTTAGCATAGATTTTTTTCTGTTCATACTTCCTGAGTCCATCTCTCATAATTAAGGTACTAAATTTGACCATCACATGTCTTTTGCATAGCAAATTTTTTTAATCTTCAAAATATAGAATGTAATTTCAAAGGACATAATTTTATTTTATATTGCCCAACCCCACATACATGAGCTTGATTATTCTTACCCAAAGGAATAACTTCTGATGATTTTATTGCTTTAAAACATAATGAAAAGTGTATCATCATTGAAGCCACAGGATTCTGAGATGCAAATTAGTTCTCTACTACAGAATAGGTACACACCCACACAAATTCAGCAAAACAAAGAGCTAATTAATTTCTGTTAATTTCTAGCAATTTGATTATTGAACAGTAAGAGTTTAAGTTATCAATCAAAACCATCTCTGATAGTCATCTCATACATTTTGCTTTAATGGTAAGTAAAGAAATAAATATGAAACACTTTTCTGTTTTCAAAAGTACCACAGAGAATAGATTTGAAGTGTAAATAATCATTTCAGCTGTACTGTATGCATAGATTGGTTATCACATGTCCAGTGGACAATTCAGTACCAAATGCATCTGAAGAGAGTTTAGGTACTCATAAGAGTGTAGGCATTCTTGCTGTGCCTTTTTTTTTTTTTTTTTTTGCTATTGATTTATCTTCAGATATTACCAACGTTTTTACCTGGTTGTAATAATCATTTCTCCTTTTCTCTTTTCATTTCCCTGGAGCAAGACTCAGATACCAGTGGAATTAGTAAAGGGGGAGTAGATATTCAGAAACTACAAAGATTCATAGTCTTGTGTGAATATTGGTCAGAATAGGAAAGTGGACTTAAAGAGTGATTAACCAAAGGCATGAATGAGAAGGCAGGTCCATAATCAGAAGATACTTCTAAAAGGGCAAACAGCATTCCAAAATTTTTAGCTAAGGGTTCAATTAAGAGTTAGTTCCTATTGTATGGAAGGTCTAAAGGGCAAGGAGATTAAAGAGAGTTTCAGATTTAACAAATTCAGAGCAGCAGCAAGAATTGAATCCCTCAAACAATTAACATGATAATAATGGCCATAGCCTATGACTTTTATGGGTCAAAAAATTATACATGATCATATCCCTCCATAATGCCCTAAGATTCTAAAATCTATAAACATATAGATATACAAATATATGTGATATTTGTGTTTGTGTATGCATCTGTTTTTATGTCTCATCTCCAAGTAAAATTCTGATGAGAAGGCAATATGTATATTTTGCTGTTGCTCTTTCTGGAAGAAGTTCTTATACATTATGATATTCTTCCTCTCAATATACATGTGTCTTGTCTCATTTATAGTCCCAGGTTGAAAATACCTCTGCTCCAGGGTGCATTGAACAAAAGGTGACATACCAAGAAATAAGTATTTTTCTGCTTATTATAAGCATTGTTTAGTGAGGGGGATGGCCTTGTTAGAATGGAACTAAAGGGCTTCATTTTTATTCCTCGTGTTTATTTGTTCTTTTCTGGCAGGGCTATCTAAGGGCATCCATCTCAGTCACCAAACTGGTACCATATTGGTCCTTTAGAGACAACTCAGCCCCAAACTTTTCTATATTTAATAGGTATAGACTCACATATTTTACTCCTAGCTCCTAGGAATTCAGATCATATTTTTTTCAAAAGAATAACTACTAAAAAAACAGAGGATGGATTAAAAAAAATCCAGCATCTGATAAAAATATATAATCTTATGGAATCTAGATTCCTCTCTCTAATTTTCTACCTGTCTCATCACAGACCAGTTTGCTTGGTTCCATTTGTAGGGTTTCTGACTTTTAGTTACTTTTCATCCTTTCAATTTCATGTGAGCTAGTTTGCTAAACATAATTGCTGTGTTAGCTGAAAGTGAATTTCAGTTATACCAATTTTCATAAGTGCACAACTAGGGGGCTCCTTAACACCTTCCAGTACCTACAATTAGGAATGGTGCTTGGGAGTTGGATCCCAGGAGAGCTCAGCTGACCTGTATTAACCCACATGTCTAACCTCTTGGTGAAAAATGTGATCCTTCTGCAGAGTAGCATCCTGGATAGATCCTAAGCACCTGTGGGATCTAACTTTTTAGCTCTTGGTAGTAGTAGCACCATGCCACCATCTCTCAGATTCCCCATGCTGATGAGTTTGCTTCTCTGGTGTATCACCAAAGAATTGGCCGTCTTCTCCAGATCACTCTAATTACTTCCTTTAATATGTGACACTTTCAGTCCCAAAACTCTATACCATATAATTTCTAACACAATTCTGAGTCTTCTAATGCAAGTCCTTGATGATATTTCTTAATGGAAACCTGTTCAGCTTGAATTCATAGTTTTCACTATAGACAAAAAAAAAAAAAAAACTTAAAAAAAAAAAAAAGGTTTCCTCATCTTACCACTGCAATAACAATTTAACTGTTAAGATATGTTTCTAGGGGTCTTCTTTCCCTTTATTCCCTGTGGATTTGTTCTAATCTAATCAGAAAAATCTTGAAGGTAAAGATTGGCCCTCTGTGTCACTGTAAGAAAACTCCTACCAGAATCCTCAACAAAAGAGTTGACTGTTTCCAACTAACATAATACATTAAATACATAATATGTAGTAAAATATTTATTTGCTCCATTATTTGCTTGGGTTGTGAATGGATGTGGGGGGGTTTGTTTTGTTTTAATGTTTATTATTTGGGGGATTATGGAAGAAAAAAATTAACAACATCAAAGGGCTTATCTCCCAGCAGCTCTGAAGAGGAGTATGCAGAAATGAGAGTATCTATGTGGAAATTTAAAAGGGATACATTTGAGTTGAACCTATTAATTTCTTAAGTTGTCACAGGAAAAAAAAAAATCTGTCAAATTATTTTTGACATTCTATACAGTTTACTTTTATAATTAGTGCTTCTATATTCAGGTTGCCGAATTAGGTCCATTTCTGAGTGTTTTATTCTTATAGAACATGAGTGATTACAGTGGAAACCAGCAAGGAAGAAGAATTATAATTGGATAAAAAATTTAAAAGACTGAATTAATTATTGGGAACTATAATTAATCAGGGTTATTCTTCTCAAGGTTAACACTTTAAAAAGTATTTTACAGGTAATATAAAATGCCTCACTTAGTTAAAACCTTTTATAATGATGATAATACACCTTATCACAAAGATGGAGTGAAATCCCTTTTATGCAAAATCCCTGTTTTGTTTAAGTTTCACACCTTTGCTCTAACATCAATCCAATGGTCAGCCAGCAGGACAGAAGGCAGGATAATTGGGTTTGGAGTATCCTTACTTGCTTACGGAACTTGGAGTTCTGCAGGCACAGGTGACACTGGTTCTCGCACTATTGTACCAATCCCTAATAAGCATCTCTCCACTTTCTCAAAGGCCTCCACCTTACATTTGAAGTGCCTGTCTAGCTAGCATATGTTCAAGAGAGGCCTTTTAATGGGGTGCCCAGGTTGTTTTAAACAGGATTACATTCTAGAACCTAAAATCTCTCTCTCTCTCTTTTTAATTTTAATTATATGTTACAGGCAATTGCATAGACTCTGTATGTATGGGAGCCGGGGTATAAGGGATGTCTCTGTACGTTTCTCTCAATTTTGCTGTGATCCTAAAGCTGCTCTGAAAAGAAAGTCTTAGGGAAAAAAAAAAAGTAGATAGACTACTATAATTAATCCATCTGTGCCCTTTACCCCGTGTCAAAATCGTCCATCTATGAGCAATTCTACCTCATCTACCCCATCCATATCCTTTTTCAAATTAATTTGGATAATGGCAGACACAAATTAATTTAACTATTAATAATTTCAGTATATAAGTCTAAAACCAAAATCTCGTTTTGTTAGCATAACCATACATACCATTCATAACTAAAAATTAGTCATTCTTTAATATGATCAGATATATTTAATGCATTTATAAGGGAACTAGAATCTGGTTTTAAAAAAAAACAGTTTTCCTAAAAGTCAACATTTTTTTAAAATCTTACTTTAGTTGTTTTTCTTTTTGGATTCAAGTAAATTCACTATAATTCTTTAATTATTTGGATTTATATGCTTCTGTCTATCTGTTTATCTCCATTTATAAATATGAATAAAGAGATACTTCAGTTTGCATTACATAAAGCTAGTGTAAACTGTTCCTGGATAGTGGGATCCAAGTTGATTTTTTTTCAAAAATTGTGTGTCTGTGTGTGTATGTGCAAACATGTAATTTTTATATATTCAGAATGTATTCTAATGAAATATATGTAAGAATGTATATACATCATATATGTGTATATATACCTCTGTACATACATTTTTTCTTTCAAAAATGAATTCATTTTATAATAATATAATAGAATTACCTGTCATTGATAGGTTCAAGGATATAATTTAGATTTTTAAAAGTATATTCCATGTGATTAAATATAGTGTGTGTGTGAATGTGTATGTGTGTATGTGTATATATATATACTTAATCTGTTCTGATATATATATATATCAGAATAGTCCAAATTATCCAACAGTGGCAAACAACTCCAAAATATCAGCAGCTTAAAATAACAAAGGTTTATTCCTTGACCACACTGTACATTTGGTGAAGATCTGGCCACTGTAGTCATTTAGGGCTCCAAGTGATGGAGCAAGCAGTATCTTGAAAGTTGTTGGACACCATCTCAAACTGAAGAGGGAGAAAGAGAGAGATTTTTAAGAGACTTGCAAAAGCAAGTAAATCACTATTAGCAAGTCACTATTTTCACAACTCATTGGCCAGGTCCAATCATACGGCCCTACCTGATAATAAGGGGCCCAAGAAGTACTTTCCTATCATACATATAGAAGAGGTTAAGAGCAAGAAATATTTATCATTTATTCTTCTCCTACCCCCTTAACCCCCCATGTAGGAGAAGAATAAATGAAACAAGATGGGATTGGGAGGGAGACAAACCATAAGTGACTCTTAATCTCACAAAACAAACTGAGGGTTGTTGGGGGGAAGGGGGGTTGGGAGAAGGGGGTGGGGTTATGGACATTGGGGAGGGTATGTGCTTTGGTGAGTGCTGTGAAATGTGTAAACCTGGCAATTCACAGACCTGTACCCCTGGAGATAAAAATATATTATATGTTTATAAAAAATAAAAATAAAAAAAGAAATATTTATCAGACAGCACTAATGTTTACTCCAATAATCCAATAATTTTCTACATGAATGGACTACCTTGTTCAGATACATATTTTTTCTATGTATACTTTATTTTTCAAATTGTGCCTACCAAAGTTACTATGGGATGGCCCAGGAATAAAGAAATTTTCCTTAAAAGGACACACCAAAGAAAGGTGCTAACAACACTCTGGGAGCAAAAGAAGATGGACACAGTTATATACACAATCACCTCTCATGTACCCAAAGACTATCGTGTGCCAGACTCTGGGGCTAGAGACTGAGTGAAACATAGATTATTTCCTCAAGGGTTTCATAGACAAGTTGAGGGACCATAATTTTTAATAAGAATATAAGACTGTATTCACTATTGCCATATACTGTCTACCTGGAATGGTAAGTTAGTGCAGCAGTGCTGCATAAATCCCTGCCAAAAGAAATCAAAGAACTTTGTCTTTGTTCCATTTGGAAACTTTTCAAACATCTTTTCAGTCATACTGACAAAAACTGAAGCAGCTCCCATATTTATTAGAAATCTGCAGAAGAATCATAGTGACTTCAATTCTCTACTCTACCTATTTCTAGTCATGCTTCAATTTCAGTTACACCAAACTGTTTAATTCCTTTTTCCAACATATTTTTTCTTAATAAATAAGGGACAGATGTTCATTATAAAATTTTTAAGATAAGCTCAGATATAAATTACTCAGTACTGAAACACCCAGAGATAACTACTGTCCCCTTTGGGCAGATGTCCATGTAGATAGTTTTCTCTGCATATGTGTGATTTTCTTTACTTTCTTTTTTTTTTTTTTTAAGATTTTATTTATTTATTTGACAGAGAGAGAGAGATCACAAGTAGACAGAGAGGCAGGCAGAGAAAGAGAGCCCGGGAAGCAGGCTCCCCCGCTCAGCAGAGAGCCCGATGCGGGGCTCAATCCCAGGACCCTGAGATCATAACCTGATCTGAAGGCAGAGGCTTAACCCACTGAGCCACCCAGGTGCCCCTGTGTGATTTTCTTTTTATGGATTACATTGTCAGTATCATAATGTACATCTTGTGCACTGAATGTATTTCAGTTAGATGTATGATGTAATGTAGATGTCCACAAGGTGACAAGTATTATACAAATAATTTTTAGCATCTGAACTGTGTTTAATTTTATATAATTTCTTTAATTATTTTAATTTTTATTGAGCATTTATATTGGTTCAAATATTCCAGCAAATATAAGTAATCTTGGGTTGAATACCACTATAAGTACACATTACACTCAATTTTATTTCTTTTTTTTCAAAGATTTTATTTATTTATTTGACAGAGAGAGAGATCACAAGTATGCAGAGAGGCAGGCAGAGAGAGAGGGGGAAGCAGGCTCCCCATTCAGGAGAGAGCCCAATGCGGGGCTCGATCCCAGGACCCTGATATCATGACCTGAGCCATAGGCAGAGGCTTAACTCACTGAGCCACCCAGGCAACCCTCAATTTTATTTTTTTTAGGTAAGTTACTAGATGTGAAATTTATAAGTCAAAACGTATGTACAGGGAAACCTGGAGGACTCAGTTGGTTAATGATCTGCCTGCAGCTCAGGTCATGATCCTGGAGTCCTGGGATGGAGTCCCATGTCAGGCTCCCTGCTCAGTAGGGAGTCTCCTTTTCCCTCTAACCCTCCCTCATCTCCTGCTCTCTCTCACACTCCTCTCTCTCTCTCTCTCAAATAAATAAAATAAAATTTTTAGATAAAAAAAATGTGCATCTTTAGACTTTTGCTGTTGCATGCCAATATATCTTTCAACCTGTGCAGTAGTATAAGTCCCACCAGAAATGCATAAGAGCACTCTTTGTCTTGGAAACTCGGTATGTTAATTAGTGAATTGTGTGTGGCTGCTAGTAAAAGATTTGAAATTATAGGGCTTCTTTTATAAACAACAAAAAATTCAGACAGAGAGTTAAGGGAAGTATGGCAGTTCCTTGTATAATCAATGGCCTATGATCCCCTGTCAATCTGCTTTGCTCTTTTTAGAATATGGCTTTGTTCCTTAAGTCTGCTGTACGCCCACAATGTAGATACTGTAGCACCAGTCATCATATCTCCATCTACATTGGTGAGTCAGAATAAAAAGAGGAAAACAGATTTTTAAAAGTGTAAAACCTACCCATTTGATTAAGTTCTTCTAAAAGAAGTGACTTTAGGAAGTCTTATCAACAGTTGATGCCTGCACATTATTGGCTTCTTCATCTATATAAAGAGAGTTGGAAATATAATTTTTAGCTGGATATATGCCAGCTATATATGCCAGCAATATAAGGCACTCCCCAATAAGAAAACTGTTGTAAATTAATATTGAATAGGAAATTAACAGCTTCTGTTAAAACATTGCATGTGCACATACATAAAGATAAATGCATTTAAATCTTTATCAATAGGTCAAAATTACTTGCTTCTTTAGCTTACTTTTTGATCAAAAATTATCAATAGTTTATAAGTTTTTTTGGTAAAGTTAAAAAGACCATGAGATTAAATAAATTCAGGCCACAAGAATAGATTTCTAAAGTGAGAGGAAATTATTATCCAATAATTTCATATAAAGATAAATTTTAAGGATGTTGTAAATTCAAATGGTACATGTATAACTAGATTAATTATTGAGTGTACCTTTACTTTCTCTACTAAAAAATAATAGCAATTTATCTATTTAGCAATCTGAAAAATGAGAATTTTTAGAGTATTTTGAAAAATCACTAGGAGAAATGAACTGAAAGTCATGATTGAAAATGATAAATGATCTTTCAAATTACAAAGTCACTTGTGGCAGGTTCCCTAATAGTTTCATCTTCTCTTATAGTACCTCTCATTATACCTTTTAATAATAAAATATCCCTGAAAGTAATTATACCTTCCATTTGGTTTCTTAGAGCTCTATCTCTGATAAACCTTCTATTAAACACAGGAAAACACACACACACATAAGCCACACATAATAAGTGCAATTATGTATTTTTCAACATTGTTAATTTTGGAGTTTTCAGCATAGTTGAGCCATCCTGAGATTTCCATGTTTAACAACATACTTTCTATGGAAGAATCAAGTCAGCAATAGAGCAAAGCAAAGTAGTATGTGGATGAAAAGTTCTGAAATAGAAGTGTAAGATCAGTTGTCACCATTTACTCTAGATCCTTGAGTAAATTCTTAAATCCTTCTGAGTGTAAGAGAGTCTCTAAAGGAAAATCTAAGAAATAACTGATTTATAATCTTGGATAAGAATATGGGTAGTAAGAGATACAAAAGTACATTGTGCATAATAAAATTCTATTCAATATGTGGTGATAATATAAGTATCATATTAATGAAATTCTTAAAAAAGGAGAGTCATTTGCCGCACATTATTTGTTTTCTTGGAGGTAAGGGGCAAAACAATATAACTGTAGTTGTTACGATGGCCTAAGTAGATTTCCAGAAGACCGCAAAAATTATTGTTTCCCAGGGCACCTGGATGGTTCAGTCTTAACCAACTCTTTATTTCATCCAGCTCTTGGTTTTGGCTCAAGTCATGATCTCGGGGTCCTGAGATCAAGCCCCATATTAGGCTCTGTGCTCAGCAGGGAGTCTGCTTGAGATTCTCTCTCTCTCTCTCTGCCCTTGCCCTGGCTCATGCCCTCTCTCTCTCACACTCTCTCTCTGTCTCCCTCTCTCTCAAATAAATAAATAAACAAAATATTTTTAAAAAGTTATCCATGAGAGCATAAATATGAAGAAATGGTTTGCCTCCAACTTCTCTTTTGGGAGCCTCTGGGACTCAGTTATAGGAATTGATAGCTGAGTGTTAAGGTCACATAAAACTTCATATATTTCAAGAACATATAATTATATAATGAACAACAGTGCAATATTAACTTTTTAAAGTACTCTTGAAATCTAGAAATATAGAGTAAATTGAGATTTTTCACTTAATTTAAACTACCTTCATCTGATCTTAGAATTGGGTAGCTATTTTCAATAGTAATTTTCAAGATTCTGCCTTGAATTCCAATTCAGAACATGTAGTGTTTCCCCCCCATATTGGAGTGTGATTTTTTTCTAATAGTAGTTTAGTGATTAATGCTTTTAGCATCTTCCAGTCCTATTTCCACCCAGCTTCCATGAAGAAGCCAGAAAACACACTAGCTATTTCTACAGGGGGAATTTATGCAGATGTGAGAGGACTAAATCAACACCAAAGAACCTCTGAGGTAATCCAGAGAGAGTCACTGCAAAATGTAGCCACCATCTCATGAGCTGAGGGAACAAAGAAAGTTGTTGGGGGTGTCAGAACTGGTAAAATTGGAAGCAGGGCTCTGAAAAACTGGGACTCTGATGTGTGAAGAGTAGTTCTCTCCACGTGCTGCTGTTTCCTTGGGGCATAGAGCTGAGAGTCAAGGCTTAGAGGAAGAATGAATATTGCCCAGATGGTGCTCGTATCTCTAAGGGATATGAGGATTGTTCAGGTGGGTTTGAAAACATCTAGAAGTTGGGAACTGTTAGTGAAAGACCAAAAGTAACTTACCTAGAAATTTGGGGACCCCTGCCCTTATTGTTGATGCAATGTAATAGGATATTTTATTCTTTGAGTAGTAACTGCTTCCCTCTCTCCTCTGCTGCTCCCCTCCCCACTAAACCAAAATGCTTGCCAGTACAGTTCTAGAACCTTCTGTGATTCAAGATTAGGAAAATGGGAAGTTGGAAGGATTTACAGAAATGTTTCTGGAAAGATTAATGTGATCTACAACAGAGAGGATAAAAAAGGGGAGGGGGGAGAATGCCAGCAGACCTAAATTGAGGCAAGAGGGTTTGATATTTCAGGGTTTGAAAGACTTAAGAATAGGTATGAGATAAGAAAGACAGACTTGGAGGGAAGTGTTTCCAGAAGTACTGGTGTGGGAATTTTAGTGTTCTTTGAGAGATGCCAAGAAAAGTTCGAGTTCCTTTTTAGTTACTATGTGGTGGACAAAGTCAGCTCCAAGCAGAAATTAAGTTACATGCATCTCAGCATTTATTTAGCTTGCAATGAGTAGAAGCCTAGTGCATTTTTAGAATTCTGTAGAAAGTGCCTTATATATTCCTCTCTATGTAAAGTTTACATGATGTTTCACACTTATATAGCCACAGACAGAAGACCACCCAAATGAAATTCTTTTTCATGTAGGGTAAAAGAAGATAGAATCATAGAACAGAAAAGATGAGGTTCACTAGTCAAAAATAAAACATTATGAAAGTTCTGTAACAATTATGCTTATGTGTGTCCTTTAATTAATAAAATGTTAGCACAATTAAAAAGAACAGATGATCATATCTAAATGTTAGTAAATGTCACAATGATTAATTATATTGGTTATTTCCTACTGACATCTCAGAATTTTTTTTTCCCACTGACATCTCAATAAAAGAAAACATCGACTCCAATCATGTTACTTAGAAATAACAAACACTTTAAAATCTTATATTAAAAAAAAAAAAAACTTATGGTTAACAAGCAGCTTTCAAACTTTTGAAAAGCAGTTGAAAGGAAAGTAGACATTGGGGCTAGCTTGTGTTGCCACTGTGGAATCTTTTTTAAATTCCCTTTTGCTTTTGCATTGATTTTTAAACATACCTGTGACTGACAAGGCTTTCATTTCTGCACTCTTGCACAAATGTACATTAAAAGTAAAGTGAGCTGGCAAACAATGGTTGTAATTTACTTTCAATCAAGGAGTTTGCCTGACTTAAACCATTCTAGGATTTTTAGCACCTTGAATAAGATCTCCTAAAAGGAAGCTTGCCTCATGTAGACAGCAAAGCCTATGACAAATTACAGTAAATTTGGGAAGTGTTTAGCTACAATGTTGCAGAAAAAGCATCACTCAACTGCTCCAGCTTTATGCTAGTAAACATGACTTTGGGACTGTTACTGACTTTTCCTAAACTTTAGTTTAGGAAAACTAATAATTCTTCTGTTATGGATTCTCTGAAAGAATGCAGTGAAATAACAGCTACATCACTGAAGTATAGCTACTACTTGGTATTTTAGTTCTATATGTACTAAATTTCATAAGCACTATATATTCTTTTGTGTGTATGGCACCTAGTCTATATGCATATTTCAAGAGAATTGCTAGGATTCCTGAAGATTTGGGAGTACTTGATCATGTCTGCTCTTAAGAAATGTCTTTCCCTGCAAAAATTAATAATGGCATGTATTTCTTTTTAAAACTTAAAATAAGTTTAAGCAAACCTGTTTTTGTATTCAATGATATGCTTCAAAAATTGTTTATCTGCTTGATATTAGTGAGGTTAGAAATTACTTATGTATCTTTGAAAACAAGATATTGGGGCCTAAGTATTTTAAGCATTGTTATTATTAGAAGATAATCATATGCTCAAAATAGCAGTACTACTACTAATAGAAAAACTGTAAAATATTCAAGTTCTCCATGGAAGTTACCATTTTTATAAATTCTTCCATAATATTTTCCTCTTACTTCAACTTTATTTATGGTAGGCTTTCACTCCTTCCCCCAACCAAGTCAAATATTTTGCCTATATTTTTTTCTTTTTGCCTTCTGCGTTCTATTCCTTCAGCCTATAGTGCTTTTCTCTTTTTAAAAATGCATGGCCTTATTGTTTTCTACTCTTTAGAAAACACACATGCAGGCACACATACAAAAATAAACTTCTGTGAAAATATTCAGATAACCATCTGTGATAGAATCAGAAAACATACCTGGAAGAGATCTTAGTGAGTGTTCACTTCTACCTCCTGATCTAGAGGAAACCAAGAACCCATGGTGACTAAATAATAAACCCAAGCTCACTCGAATACTAGGCAGAGGCCTGTGTTGCTTCCTTAAACCAAAGTAGCATGTTTAACATTGACCTAATAAATATTGTTTGAGCATCTTCTATTTGCCTGGCACTGTCCCAGACCCTTGTCATATTGCAATAAAAAGAAAAAAAAAGACAAAAAGTCCACCTTCACCTCATTTACTGGTGGAAAACAATTCAGCAAATAAATATTTAATATCACGTCAAGGACAGGCAACTTCTATAAGGAACAAAAAATCATGTGAAATGACACAAACAACGACCTTTATACCCCCCTCCCTCGGCTCTGCACAATGACATGATGCTTAGTGCTTTCTAGGCCCTCCTCCTCGCTCTTTCCCAACTGCGTATTGCCCTGTCTTTAAGTCACTCATGTGACATAGTCCTAGATTCCCAGGACTTCTCTTTTTTGCTCCACAGGCCTGTTGGCATGCTTGTTTCTTCATTAACATGCCATCCCCTGGCATCCCCAGTCAGGACCCCTGATTGGTCCTCAGTACTAGCACAAGAAGATTGCACAGTGATTACATGTACATGGACAGCTTTGAAGCATTTCATTTCCTTAACAGTTCTCCTTTCCAAAACCACCTTCTTGAGAATCTGTCTATGGTCACCAGTTCTTTACAGCTCCCCTGCGTGGTGTTTATCTTCTGCTGTACTAAAGGTGGTGAACTCTTACCCTGTCCAAAGCTCTGTATGATGTATTCCTAGATTATAAAGACTTCCAGGGATAGTTTGAAAATGCAGAGATTCAGTGAGGTGACAGAGCATTCTATTTTGCCCTCACTATAAACTCCTGGTGGAGTCCAGTACTTCTTTTGACCTCTATTACTTTCCTCCTCTCTCCCTCTCTTTCCCTGTGTCTTTCTGTCTATATCATCTATCCATCATCTATCTATCTATCTATCTATCTATCATCTATCATCAATCAATTCACTTTTTATCTATAATCTTTCCTTCCATTAAGTATTGAATACTTATAAAGCATCTATTATGCCTGTTGTTCAGAGTAAGCAACAATAAAAATTCCCTGCCCTTTTGGAACTTATATTCTAGTGGTAAACTAAGTTTCTTCCTTCCTTTCATCCTCTCCTTTCTTTTTTGGCTTTTTTCACTTTATCTAAAGTGAGAATTAATAAGTGAGAAAGTTGTCACAGGGATGCACATGATCATTTTTTTAATTAAAAACTAAAGTTAGAACATTTTTTTTTCCCCAGTTGAAGGTACATTTGATGTGAAGGACTGGTTTGACAATGAAGATTAACTGTGCTAATTACCTTATTCAGTTGATTGAACTAACTCTGCAGCTGTAAACTTTTGACAAATGTATATTTAAAACACACATATAATATACCTCACTTCTGGAAAATACATAATGTGTAACTATAAACAAATGACAATTAAAAATCTAGATATCCATCTAAAAGTATGTGAAGACATTTTCCAAAATCCCTTTGGAGAATACTCAAAACTACCATTTTGAAACTTCCCGTGCTCGAGTTCTTGCACTTTAAAACTAATTGAGGAGGGGTGGGGGTGGGGAGGAGGCTGGCCTTTGAATTTACGTTGCCACTAACTAGGAGATAGCACACCTTCTGTAAAGTTCTTTCTTAATGGAATAAGTGAAAGATAGGCATCTATTTCATGGGGACTCTTTCTTTGGGAAATTTCCTCACATTCTACCTCTAGTTCATTTATTCTTTTGAGATACGTAATTGTACTTAACATGCAACAATTAAGCAGATTGTTTGCCTGAAAATTAAGTCTAAACATTCAATGTATATAACCAGGGTAAAATCAATTACTTACTTACTTATTACTAACTATTACCTGTATAGGAAACTGTAGGTTGATTTAACTATAGAATACTATTTTTTAAATGAAAAATGCTATGACATTTGGTGTAACTGCTTTGAGTGGAAGAGATCCACATCAGTAGGCTGTTTAATGTGATGCAGGTTCAGTCACAGCTCTAAGAAAGTAGGTGCAAATTGTCAAAATTCCAAAGGGAGGATCTAGACTGTATAAGCAGGACTTACATAGAAAGCAACAGCTTAAAAACTGGTTTTGTCAGTGTTATAAAAAGTTTAATTTGGAAGGGCCAACAGGTTGGAAATAAAACAATTCTTGGAAGAGTTACTCATGGTCAAGAATGGATTGATGGTTTTTAACTTCCTGCCAAACCTAGTTAGAATGGCCATATGGAGGTCCTACAGATGCAACTCTTGCAGTTTTGTGGGTGTGGTGGATGGTGCTTGATTAACTCCTGAACAAAAAAGCAATCACAGAGGCTGCTTGAATTGTCTCATGGTAGCAAAGGACAGAGCTGCATTTGAAAAACAAAAAACAAAAAACAAAAACAAACAAACAAACAAAAAATTCCCACAGTGGGAATATTGACTTAAGGCTAATTTCCTGTTAAGCATATGCCCAGTGGCAATTGACCTCAGTAGAAGAGGCTGAATGTACACAGTGAGGTGCAGAAATGAGAAGCAATGGTAAGTGACCAACTGAAGGAGAAGAATTCCAAGTAAGAGGAATATTCAGGACAGGAGTTAAAGGGGGCACGCATGAGAACAAAAATCACCTTTCAATATCTGCCACCTCCAGAAAAAAACAGCACACCATTACACATTGTCAACCTAGGAAAATCTTTCTTGTCACCATCCTCTCCTCTCTTTGTTTCAACCCAAGAGAAGCCACAGGCAACCTAGAGAGTGAGGAAAGAGGAGCAGCAGTCAGGACATAAAAATTAAGAAGCCAGCCACATGTCTCCATCCCAGTATAGGAGAGAGGTAGAGGAAGGTGGGAGCTTCAGAGGAGGGTCCATTCGGAGAAACCTAACTTTGAGATACCTTCTGAGTTTGTGATCAATGCAACAGAGTGGATGAAGTCATTACTAAATGGAGATGATTTTATGGCTGAGATTGAATGAAAAATGGCTTACTGGGTCAAGGAAAGGAGCTAAGCTATGAGATTTGCCCAAGATTTTTCCTATGTGCAGAACTGGTTGATTGAAAGGGAGTTGAAGAAGCAGTGAGGGGAAAAAATAAAGTTGCTTTCTGATTACACTCTACAAGTCCTGCTTGTTCAACATATCAGCTACGTACAAGTAAACATTGAACAGCTTATTCAGTGATAATACAATTGACAGCTTTATAGTATAATACAGTATAACTTTTATTTTCCCATAAATTACGTATTGCTTGCTCCTTCATCACTCAGACAAAAATGCTCTCAGTTCTCTTTCATCATAATATAGTGAAATCTTACCATAGTGTGTACAGGATTTATCAGTCTCTAGTTTAAAAGAACAAGAAAAGAAGAGAAAACCACACACAGAAGCATTTCAGAAATGCATTTTTAATTATAAATATTCCCTAAACATGGTAAAAATAATTGACTCAGATAGACATTGATGATTGATGCTATAATTCAATCTCGCCACTTTGATTACAATGTAAACCAACTGGATTTTTTCAACCGAAAAATAGTACTCAGATCAGTCTTGCTTTATGGGTATCCTTAATACTATATATGGAATTATACAACTTAGAAAAGTGTCACATTCCATAAGCATTTGTTTTTCCAATGGATAGTTAAGAGAGAAAATTCTCTAGAGAAACAAAACTGGGATGAATGTTGGGTTGGAAGTATATCTCAGCCAAAAGAAGAGCAAGTGTCATTTTTCTAAGGGTAACTTTCCTAGTTAGGAAGTTTTATATACTATTTATCAGTAAACCTACGTTCCAAACTTGTAGTGAAGACTTTTATACTTGGGCAGCTATTGTTATTATCATTATTATTGTTGTTGTTGTTGTTGTTAAAATTTTGACTACAAAGCTTAATTAGAGGCAGATAGAGAAAAGATGAGGAGGGAAGGTAGGAGAAAGAAAGAATATCCATTTTTTAAAAATTTTTATTTATTTATTTTTATTCATTTATTCATTTGAGAGGAAGTGAGACAGAATTGGGGGGAGAGGCAGAGAGGGAGGGAGAGCAAGTGAGAAAGAATCCCAAGCAGACTCCATGCTAAGCATGGACCCTGGAGTGGGGCTGGATCTGATGTCCCTGAGATCATGACCTGAACCAAAACCAATAGTCAGATGCTCATCCAACTGAGCCACCCAGATGCCCTGCTACTTTAAATGTAACTGAAAATTTCTAAGGTGGTTGCATCTAAGTATAGCTGGATCTAGGTGTTCAAGTAACACGAAACTGTCTCTACATTTTACCTTTTCTTACTTCTTGTGTTGACTTCAAGGTCACTCATCATCTATGTTGACCTATGCAGCTAGAACCTTACATTCTTTAGCTCCAAGTTTAGAGGAGGAGAACATTTTTTCCATGGTGTTCCTTCTTAGATTTGCATACCCATTTTGAACACATCACTATGATCATGTGCATGGTACATGATAATTTTCCAGGTCTAGAAAATATGTGCACTGTCCATTATAATGGGTAGAACCAGCCCCAGACAAACCATGGGCACTGAAAATTGGGAAGGGGAATCTCTAAGCAAAATCTTGATAATGGAAGAAAGGAAACTAAGTAGATAAAAACAGGTTCCATTTAGGATGATTTATATATTCTTTATATAAATACAAGGAATATAATATATATATTATATATCTATATAAATATAAATATTCCTTATATAAATACAAGGATTTATTTCTTGTATGTGTAAAACACATTAGTAAATGAACTCTAGGGGCACCTGGGAGGCTCAGTTGGTAAAGCGTCTGCCTTCAGCTTAGGTCATGACCCAGGGTCCTAGGATCAAGCCCTGCATTGGTCTCCTTGCTCAGCGAGGAGCTTCCTTCTCCCTCTGCCTGCTGCTCTGCCTGCGTGTGCTCTCTGTCTCTCTCAGTCAAGTAAATAGATAAAACAAAAAAAAAAGTAAATGAGCTCTACATGTCTCATAGGGTCATTACTGTAAAGCTCAAATTAGATCATAGATGTAGAAGTATATCAAAAGAAGTCCTAAGAAAAATAATTTTATGTAGTATAGTGAAATAGTCTGCAAATCAAAGACAATTATGTTAAACTTTCCATGTGTTAAAACTAATGAAATAGTTCTTCGATGGAGGGTTTTGTGATATTTCTCTCTGTGTACATGAGCAAGTTTTGGTATTTTGTTTACTAGGACATAAATACTGCATTGTGATGATAATATACATTCAATTGTTTTAGTTCCTCAAATATATAATAACTCTATAACAGTAATAAACAAGAATGAAATATTGAGATTCAATAAATTTCTGGGCAGTCACAAGGTGAATATGTTTTGGAGGGTGAGAAGGCTGTTTTTCCAAAGATGACAAGTTGGTACAATGAAAAATATAAACTTGAGATTTGAACAGCACTGAATTTGAGTTCCTGCTTTACCATTATTCATGTGTGAGATGTTGGAAAAGTGACTTAAGAGAAGGTAACTAGCTTGTGAGTTGTTGGTGAAATTTAGAGATAATGTATGCTATAGGAGTTTTCACATAGTAGGCACTTAACCAATGGTGATTTCATTCTTTTTTTATTTTTATGTAGTTCTCAGTATACTCTCCTAGCAGTTCTAGATAATAAGATGCTTTCAAGGATAAGGTAATGATGTGGGACTTGAGTTTAGATGGACAGGCCAAATGCTTGTTAAATGACCTTTGTTGTATTTTAGAAAAGTAAGAGTAGATGGAGTTTGATGGGAGATGCAGAGGCCCCTGTATGTGATATAGAATAAGGGATTTTAAAATAGGGATTAGACCTTACACAACTCTGAGAGCTGGTAGAGACAGTCAAGGAGGAATTCTGGGTATGGAGAAATGGAGAATACATGGGAGGCCCCATCTGTCTCTCACCACTTGGCATTGCTACACGTGTGACCTGCAGGAGGTGCTGTGCTCTGGTCTTCACTCCCAAGTTGTATGTAGCACATTCAATCCAGGACTAGCAGACACTGAAAGAGGAGATTGGATGGGAGCTGAAGTATCTGTGGGTGCAGTTTATGTCCCATATCAATAGAATAAACCACCAGATCAGTGACAGTATGTACAAACAAGGCCACTACACCAACAACTCTGAACCCAAGGACTGCTATTAAGGAGAAACTGAAAAAGTGACAATTTGTGGTTCACATTAACAAAGGGGAGAGGTAATTGGAAATGGTTTCATCCTATTATTTTTAACTTTTTACTTTTAAATAATTTCAGCTTACAAAAAAAAATGTCTTGTACAAACAACCTCATTATATCCTTTACCCAGATTCTGTCATTTTGTCAGATTTGCATATTCTTTTCTATCTCAATACACACACACACACACACACACTCTTACACATTTATTGTCCTGAAACATTTGAAACTAAATGTTATACCTGGAGCCCCTTTATCCCTAAAGTCTTCCATGTGTATTTCTGAAAAGCAAAGACTCCCTTTTACATGACCACAACATAATTACCCAAAACAGAAAACTATCTGTGTTATAATATTATTGCCTAATCTCCAAAACTTTTTTTTTTAATATTTTAATGATTTACTTGAGAGAGAGAGAACACAAGAGGGGAGCAGGGTCAGAGGGAGAAGCAGACTCTCCACCAAGCAGGAAGCCCAATGTGGGACTCGATCCAGGGACTCCAGGATCATGACTTGAGCCGAAGGCAGTTACCCAACCAACTGAGCCACCCAGGCGCCCCCTAATCTCCAAAACTTATTTAAATTTTATACAATTATTATAATAATAGCCAAAAAAATAAAAAATGGCCAAAAAAATAAAAAAGTAGAAAGGTCTATTCCACATTCTATTCCAGAATCACATGTTGAATTTGGGTGTCATGTCTCCTTAACCTTCTTTACCCTGAACCAGTTCTTTAGTCTGACTTGGTCTTTCATCATCTTGTCATTCTTCAAAAGTGCAAGTAGGTGCTTTTGTATGTGATCTCTCCATTTGAGTTCTCTGATTTTTTGCTTAAAATTAGTCTGAGGAGTTCGTATGAAGAGCAAGAAATGATGTGTGTTCTTTCTAGTCCATTACAGGAGATGGTGTCTGTCTTCTCTTATTTTAAGATATATTCCTATGTCTTATATACTATACTATACTATACTGATACTATCATTGCACAATTCTGTTTCCTTGAGACTAGTGCTGGCAATTTTTTTCTATAAAGAGCCAGAGAGCAAATATTTTGACTCTGCATGCCAGGTCTCTGTCACAACTACCCAATCTGTTCTTGTGGCATAAAAGTAACCATAGTCAATATATAATGAACATGTATGGCTGTGTTTCAATACAACTTTATTTATGGACATTAAAATTTGAGCTTCATGTAATTTTTGCAGATCACAAAATATTGTTCTTCTTTTGATATTTTTCAGCCATTTAAAAATGTAAAAATGGTTATTTGCTCCCAAGTCATACAAAAACAGGTTGCAGTCCATACTTTGCTAAGCCCTCCTCTAGATCTGCTGGTATCACTACTTGAAGCTGCTTTTTTTCCTCATCACAGCTTCTGTATCACACAGCTATCTCAGCTGGAAAGGCCATCTTTGGATGTTCTCTTTACCATTGAATGGCCTGAAATGTGTGGAGGGAAATCAGAGCTGTTTAACTTGTATTTATAGAAACTGATTTTTCTCTATTACTCCATATTTTTCCTCTAGTTCTCTTCTTGTATGTGAGTATTGTACTTAGAACTAATTTTCATCTATTGCACATTAAACAATACTATTAGTTTGATTAATTAATGCATAATACATCCTGGAGACTAATTTGTTTACTCCTAGTGGACTCATTAAGACTTGCTGTATGAATGTGGGATTAGGTTTAAAAAGGGAATCACCTTAGAATGATTGACTCCCACGTCTGTTTGGAAATAAAAATAAAAATCTGACAAATGAAAATCAAGTAATCTATATCCCTCTCTTTAACCATAAAAGAACATTAAAGGATTTCTAATGCTTTGTGCATATAACTTGGCTTCCTATGGTGATATTATAGAGTTGCATGATTTACTCTCAAAAATTGATCATAGAAAAAGCCAATTAAAGCAGTGTGCTAATATTTTCCTCCATAGGTGAATAGAGCAATAGGCACTTGCATCTCTGCTTTAATTCAGCATGCCAGTGCATATTTTAAGTTTAGTATCTTGCCACCCATGTTAACATTACTGCCCCTCATGCAGGAATAAAGTAGCTTCTAATAAACAAGACTGCTGTTAGGTGAGCCCCAGCCAGCAAGCATTGTCACAGGCAGGAGAACAAGTTTCTCAATGATTTATTTTTGTACTGTATTTTGCCTTTTAGGAATAGTTTAAGCATCTTGGTAGGATAAGATGGTGGGCACAGTAAACTGTAATCCTTCCCCATTTTTGTCTCTTATGCACTATTTTTGGCTGAGTAATTAGATATTCTGACAGAGCTGCCGTTAGAAAATTCAAAGATACATAGACATACGCACCTGTCCTGTGCATATTTCTCTAAACTCTTACCTGTCACCTAATGCCTCTTCCAAGGTCTTGTCCTCTGAAACAGCTGAGATCCAGTTACCGGTGGGGGTTTCTGCTGCCGACATGTGCCTGAGGGTTATTTTAGCAAGAGCAGGTTTGGTAATTAGAAATCTTGGTGCTGAGAGTGTACTGCAGGGCTGAATATGCAGAGACTTCCCTTCCATTGAGAAATCTCTGTAGAAGGTTTGAGGCAGATCTTCACAGTTAATTTTGCAAGAGACAAGTGTATTGTATTTTTATTACTTGTGCCACTCCGGGTCATCTCAGAGAGTGGCAGTGGCATAGTTTATAAAGAGTTGTCATTATTGCCTGGCTTTGGGTATTTATGCTTTCAAAAATGTGGAGTAAACAGTTTGTGATAAATTCTCTCTGGGCCAAGGTTATTGGAACTCCTTCGCTGGAGATATTTAGGTATTGGATAGGAACCCAACTGTCCTGTGCGGTTTCGATGCAATCAAGTCTGCAGGCCTGGGGTTGAAGAAGATGACCTCCATAGATAGGCTGGCCTTGGGCTAAATTGTTAAGTAGGCAAAATTCCCAGTTCCATTTGTCATTTCACCAGAATGCCCTCAGGCTGTTCCCTGCCTCCCCAGAGTTATTCCATCCCTCACTTCATCAAGCAATCTTTCCAGTCTTAACACTCAAAATTTACCTGGTCGGTGCCCTGTTCCCCTAGGATCTCCTTGATTGTGCAAAGGGGTTATTTAAGCAATATCATTTTAATAACTTAATAAGTGATTCCAGCTTACTCTCCTATTCCTCCCCATTCTGTTTCCCTGCCCTTCGTTCACTCAGCATCTGTGCATTTTAGAAGAAGCCTACTAGAAGCTCAGTGTCTTCAAGTCAAGGCATAATTCCAATAGCAAATATTTCAGATATCATGGCAGAAAGTGAGGAAAGTATTTTGGAGGGCTTTTCACTCTTAAAACGATTCCATGAGGAAATAGTTCCTAGGAGGAGCCAATGCATTCTCTAATAGTATTAAGACTTCCTGTGCTGAAAGGTTAACAAATATTAATACTGATACTCAGAATACTTCTTCGGCAGGTCTCCTTGACTCCTTGCAAATCAGTGAGCAGTCAAGGGGCAGGAATGATGATGATAATAATAATAATAGTTAAAATAATGACATAAAAGGTAAACAAGAAAGCTCACAAAAG
Source organism: Mustela nivalis (assembly GCF_964662115.1). Lineage (NCBI taxonomy): Eukaryota > Metazoa > Chordata > Mammalia > Carnivora > Mustelidae > Mustela > Mustela nivalis. The sequence continues at coordinate 125,306,469 of NC_139022.1, read as the reverse complement.
GCCAAGTTGGGAGAAGAAAGGAGTGACAAGAAACAAGAGGCAGAATAAGCTTACACCTGGATTTAATTTGAGAGAAGCTGCTTTTATCAGTGAGAGAGAGGAAAAGATGAGCAGTGAAATGCTGCTAATAAGCTATAGAATAGAGAAGCTGTAGAGACAGAAGGGATCTTCAGATTCAACTAAGCCATGTATTTTAGAAGTGAGGAATTTGAAACACATCATATAAAACCGAGTCATTCAAACTCAAGATAAAGGGTATTGACTATAGCACTGGGAAAATTAGAGTCCCTAAAATACGGAAGAATAAAGTTTCAAGTTGAAACTTTAACAAGCATCCATAACAACACAGCACAATGATTATAACAACAAAATTTAAAGTAGAATAGACTGATTTGCTGGTTGTGTGACATTATACTATTTTGCTCAACCAAGTTTGGTATCCTCACCTGTAAAATTCAGCATATTAAAACAAATGAGGACCCAACAGAATCATCTCAGTACAAAGCCTGGCAGAATGTAGGCAGTCGCTCAGTAGCATTGCTGTGACTTACGAAGCAAAGTTTCTCCTCCCCCCGTAATGCATGAAGTAGCCCCAGAGTGAAAAGCAATGTGAAATTATTAAAGTTTGATCACTGTATGAAGTTATCTATTATCTGCTCATGTGTAGGTATACTCCAAAATTTCCCTGAAAGGGAGTTTTCGTTTTATTTGGGGGTGGGGAGGTTGTTTGTTTTTTGTGGATGACTGCAACCGAAGAAGGGTAACAGAAGAGAAAGAACAGGAAAAATCTGAGGGGATGAGAACGACTACAATTCAGTTACATTTGGGTGATTTGGGATAGCAGTCTTCGATCCGGACAGGATGAACTCCTGGGTCTACATAAGGATTGCTCAAAAGGTTCACAAGCATGGAAAGTTTAAAGAGACTTGATTCTCAAATCCCAACTTTTCTGTGGATCCCTTTCTAAAACTGCTCTGTCAGAGAAGCCTGCTGTGATCCTTCTCTACCATAACTGCTTTATCCAATAGTCACGAAAAAAGCCAGATATCTTATTCATCCAACATCCTGAATCATCTAATTACACTGCTTTAAAGGAAAAAAAGCAAACCCAAAAACTTCTGGGTGACAAAGGAATTTTCAAAACACCTGTAGTTGATATTAAGAAACAAAATGACCACTCACCCTCACTGTCCATGTGACTGAGAGAGAGATACTAATTAAGAGTTTACTCTCTCTGTTTAATAATTATTTTTCAAAAATCCATAATATGTGTATTTGAATCAGTTATATACAAATGATCATTGTGATGCTACATAAATCCTGAAGAACCTGTTTAAGCCTCCGTGTCATATATTCATGATTGTATATGAAATCCTTACTACAAATTTAATATTATAGGGTTTCTTTTCTAAATTCTTTATTTTTTTTTTAATGTTAGGTTGAAATGCTTGGTTCCTAATATTCCCCTATCCACTTTTTTTATTTATCCTGCATTTCATCATTATATAGACAGTGCACTGACAGTAAAACACTAGGTGAAGCTTAGAACATTTTTGTAGTTCTTTTTGTCCTGGAATATATAGTATTATGGATATATTGTCAGAGTAATGTCCTTATTATATACTTGAACTCTGTATGATGATTAAATCAATTTTTTTTACAGAATGTAATTCATGTTTTACTTTATTTTGCATTTGGGGGTTAGTGCTAATGATTCATTTATGTTTTAATAAATAAATAAAGTCATTTACATGGTTTAAAAAAGAAAAACATTTTAAATTCTCAGAAAACTCTTGCTTTCGTCCTACTTTTCATTCCCTTTATAGGTACACATTTTTATTATCTCTTGTTTCTTTTTTTTATTTTTTATTTTTTTAATTAAAAATTTATTTTTAATTAAAATTAATTTAATTAATTTCTAATTGATTAGAATTTAATTTATTAAATTAATTATTATAAAATTTAATTTATTAATTAAAATTTAATTAATTTTTAATTAAAATTAATTTATTTTTAATTAAAATTAGCAAGTCCTTATATATTTGTATTCCTATGTCTACTTCTTTAAAAATTTCATTTAATGTAACCTAGGGATCATTTGGTACCAGTACATAAATACTAGGTTTCATTCTTCCTTATAGTTGCATCATACACCCTTCTGATAGAAGCAGTGATTCATTAGGCTGGTCCTTTCATGCTGAACATTTCAATTGTCTCCAACCTTTTGTTGTTTCATGTACTTTTGCCATGAACAACCATTTGATATATCGTACTTGGGATGGCTTTCTTCTCTAGATGAAATCCTTATACTCAGACTGCTGAGTCAAGGCATTAATGCTATGCCATTTTGTTTGTTATTGCCAAATTCTCCTCTGTAGGAGTTATATCACTTCTCAGTCATCCCAGCAACATTGCAGAGGGTCTCTTTCTCTGTGCATTGCCAACAGAGCATATAGTAAATCTTTTGGATTTTTGTCAACTTAATAGGTGAGAAATTGTATCTCTTTGTAGTTTAATTTATATGTATCTTATGATCAATGAGACTAATCATTTTTGTTTTCTTTCATTTTGTTTTTCATACACTTAAGTGTTATTTGCTTAATTTTTTCTGGAACTCTCTTAACATTTTTTTGCCCAATTTTATATTAGGATTTTTAACCATTTTCTTCTTGATTCTTTAGGAGCTTTCTATACCCTAAGGGGATAAACTCTTTGCTTATAATATAATTACCGATTTTTTTGCAATTTATTTATGATGTTTTATTTTTCTTTTAAAATTTAATGGTTCAGTGTTATTTTTTGTTGCTTCTGGATTTTGACTGCTAAAAACCTATCTCCATTCCTTGATTACAAAGTACTCCCTTTATGTCTTTGTTTACCACTGGTAGTTTTAAAAATCTTTAATCTATTTGGAAGTAGTATACTGTAAACCAGTGGTTCACCTGTTTTATCATTTTGTAAATGACTATCCAGTTGCCCCAAATTTATTGATTAAAAAGTTTACTTTCCCTAGTGACTTAAAATTTTGCTGAAAACATACACCAGATTCTGGACTTCTCTAAGACATTGCTATCCAACTATTCATACTCCAATACCTACACATTTTGAAAAAGAGTGCATTATAGAGGGGTTTTGATGTATTCCCATTTCTAATAAGTCTGACCTTCCCACCCCCAAGCTGGTTATCTTTTTCAGGTTTTTCTCCTATCATTCTTATTTGGTATATATATTTTTTTAAGAAGACCATTGTAATAAACATGTCTAGCTCCAGATAATATTTATTGCTATATATTTATTGCAATATATTTATTGCTAAATTTATTGTGATTTTATTAAATTTACTAACTTGGAGATCGTTGCTATTTTTATGATACTAGCTTATCCTACCTAAGAATGGGATTTGGCCTCACTCATTTTTGTCCAGTTCTAGTTTGATCTTCCAAGAAATTTAAAATTTGTCTTTATAAGCTTTGCTCATTTTCATGAACTTTATTTGTGGCTATTTAATCTTTAAATTTGCTACTAGAAATTTATTTTTCTCTTTCATTATCTCTTCTAACTCCATTGGTTGAAGCAATCTGAAGTCTATTAATATTTTATGTTAATTTTACCTTCTGTTATTTTACTGAATTCTTTTTGTATGTAGTATTTTAAAATAAAATCTTTTGTATTTTTCAGGTATTTGATCTTATGATTTATACATAGAGATAATTTTACTTCTTCTTTTCTGTTTTATGCCTCTAACTGGTTTCTCTGGTCTGGTTACATTGTTAACATCTTCAACCAAATATTAAATAAGAATGGAGATACTGGGCAATTTTACAATGTTCCCATCCTTAGTAGAACATCATCCATTGTTTTCCCATTATGTAAGATATTGGCTTTTGGTTAAAGTTATCTATTGATCTATTTGTCCATATGGATGAATACATGATTGATAGGTATGAATAATTTTACATAGATAAAAATATTGTGTTAGTGAAGCATCCATAAATTCCTATTCTATCAAGTAATTTTGAGAATTTGTTTTTCTCTAAATACATGAAATGATGTAACTTAACACCTCAGATACACTAACATGGATATATACTTATTTTTAGATATTTTCCCTTCACTGACATGCAAATTGAAGTTGATTGCCTATATTCACAGGTAATGATTTCCTTCACTCTTTCTGCTTCCTGTCCAGTGTTTTGTTTTGTTTTGTTTTAAAGATTGCAGAATTAAATTTAGGCAGTGATCATTATCCTATGGTTACCTGGAATGCTTAAGACTTACTTGTATTAAGTAATACATTTGTAAATCATTTTCTGTTTGTTTTTTTAAGAAAACAGCTCTTTTAGTTCATTCTCTAGAGGTTAAACTTATAAAGAGATAAATCTTCCAAGCTAGTGTATAAGACTATTGTGATGTTGTCTTCCTAGGAATTGTGGAGTGATTGTCTTCTTCCCAGATGAGTCCCAAACAATTTGTATTTGCCTTTGAAATATCTCCTCCTTGCAATATCTCTACTTGCACTTTCTAAAAGGTTCTCTAAAGAGTTTTCAACTCAAAGTCCCAGTATAATTAGGTTATCTCCTCCAGGAGAAATCTTCTCTAAGCTTACTTAGTGATTATCTCTTTCCTGAGTATTTACAGTATTTTAGACTTGTTTTTATTTGTTTTGTTTTGTTATTGTTTTTATTTTTACTTCCTGTAGATAAATATCCTTTCAAAAAGGGAGACTGAAAACTTTTTGAAATGTCAGTCTTAAGATTAATTTTTTTTTTTACCTGATGATTGTGTTTTAAAAACCTACATTACACAGATATTTCTATATGTAATTATTAACCATATTTTTTAAAATAGGAAAGCTAACTGACTTCAAGTGTTTTGCAAATAAAACTTTGGTTAAATATAAAAATGCAAGTTTCAAGAAATCCACATACTTGATGCAGGGAATCATTAAAAACTATGCAAATGTCCCTCTATTGAAATGATTGCTGCTTCACTTAATTATTACATAGTTTTAAGCCAAATAATTCCATATTCACATAAAAATCTATTTTTACTTATTCAGATAGTTCAAAAAGTATATGTAAATTTTAGAACCACTGAATTACATCCCTTATAAAAAATTAATCACTGATGAGTATTGAAAAATTGCTCGAGAACTATTCAGTATTACTGGAACATTGCTCCATTCTCACTGACAGTCAGATCTTTTTTTCCCCCCTAAAAAAGGCAACATGTTTTTCATTTCTTTAAGAAGTTAACCTCTTGTGACCCAGCTTCTAAACAGCTATTGGAAAATAAGAGTGGTCAATTCCCATCTTTCAAAGGAAACAAAACAGCTTAGAACAGATTTTAAAAGATTTTAAGGTTTTTGGGTTTTTTTCCATCATAATAGGAATCCAGAAATCTTCTGAGAATAAATCCTGTTTTTGAGTTCTAATAGAGGTCATCTTGTGGGTCAAAAAAGAAGAGGTAGGAGAGAGAAGAAAGGAAAACATTTGTAGACCTGAATCCACCCATAAAGTTTACTTACTATGTTTATTATTTTATCAGGTGGGTGTAGGAGAAAGAAAAGGAGCTAAAATATATTAACTATCCATTATGGGCTCTATCACCTAGTCATATCCTTAGTCTTCATACATGTGCTTTGAGAAAGGCATTCCATATTTTTGGATTGAGTAACTGAGGATGGCAACAGAAATTAAACTAATTTTGGCCCAGGAGACTCTGGGATGATGACTCACCTCATATCTTGGTTGTGTGAGTCTGTTTCCTGCTTTTAATAAGCATCTTGATCTCTTAAGACAAAACTTTTCTAGACTTCTGTCATCTGCACAGTACCACCATGTATTACAACTGCTGTGTACCACTTACACAATCATTTAGTATTTTTCCACCTTTAAATTGATGTTAAATCTACTCACTTTTTTAACCTCACATTATCCTAAGAAGTAGTAGCCAAGCAAACATATGATAGACTGGTTTCTGTGCTATATATTATAATAAATGCACAACTTTTAGCATGTGTTATGTTCATCCATGCATTACCTAAAATACTGTCACTGTTTTGTGCTTACCACCTTTTCAGAAACACTATACTAGCAGAAATGTACTGTCACTAAGATGCATTTCTCCTCAGTCCATTTTCAAGAAACTAATCTTTCCTCAGTTTGGGGCCATCAGCCTCCCCTGGGCTCTTCCTTCTCTAAAGAAACTATCAAGCAGAATAGAGTAAAAACAGGGATATAAGTAATTTAGCAGAATCTCAAGAGAATAGAGTTAAAAGGTGAAACTTAGGAAGGTGGAATAAAATAAGCCTAAGGCTGTAGCTAACTCAACCGTGGACAATTCTTGAGGTCCTGACAGGAGGAGAACTTCTCTGAAGTAAGAGGAAACATGCAGATTATGCCCTTAATCCCAGGTTTAAGTGAGGAAAATGGCAGAGAGATCCAAGGCTTACTGTGGGGATCTTAAAACAATGTTCTGGGTTTGAGCAGTCTACACATTTTAATGATCAGCTACTCAAAGGAAGATAAAAAAAAAAATAAGCAAAATATATTCAAACATAAATGAATTTCGCTCAGTTTAGGCCCTGACCATTGCAGTTCTGGGAAGCCAGTTCAGGCAGTCCTTTAAATTAAATGATAAGTAGATATTATTCAATGTTTCCTTGAAAGAAAAATAGAAAAAAAAAGGATAAGCAATCTTGAAATTGTTGTCGGTTTTTTATTTGTCAGTATTTTGTTTCTGTGTTCTGCGAATAGTAGCAACACTCCGATAACAACAACAAAAACGCACTTGTGAATTTTTCAGTTAGATGATGTTGTGGACTGAATGTATGTATATCCCCAAAATTCATGTGTTGAAGACCTACCCCACAATGTGATGACATTAGGAGGTGGACCTTTGGGGAAAAATTAGGTTTAGATGAGATCATGAGCATAGGTTCCCTATGATAGACTTAGTGTCTTCTGAGTAGAGGAAGAAACTTTCACTGTCTGTTGCATGAGGATACAGTGAGACTATAGCTGTGAAGAAGCCAAGAAGTGAGCCCTCACCAAGAACCGAATTTACCAGCATTTTAATCTTGGACTCTCCTTCCTCCAGAACTATAAGAAATACATGTGTGTAGTCCAAGTCACCTATTTCTATGAGATTCTGCAATAGTAGCTCAAACTAAGACAGGTGGCAAGGAAATTACCAAGGGGAAAATGGGGGTTTAAGAAGGTATTAACAAGGGGCACCTTGGTGGCTCAGTGGGTTAGGTCTCTGCCTTTGGCTCGGGTCATGATCTCAGGGTCCTAGGATCGCACCCCACATTGGGCTCTCTGCTCAGCAGGGAGCCTGCTTCCCCCTCTCTCTCTGCCTGCCTCTCTGCCTACTTGTGATCTTTGTCTGTCAAATAAATAAATAAATATTAAAAAAAGAAAGAAAGAATTTATTGACAAGTGTCCTGGAGGAGATATAGCAAAGGATGGCTGGCTTTAAAAGGGAAAGAAATATAGCTAAGCGATTGGGATGGTATAGATACAAAAGGCCAAGGATAGAGAAAAACTCTTAAAAACTTTAAGACAAGGGAAGTTCCTAGGGGTTCCTGGAAACTTGTGTGCAAATTTGAGATGCAAGAGAGTATGACATAAATGGTAAAGTACATGGATTTTGGACTCAAACTGGTTTTGTATCTCAGGTCCTTCACTCACTAGGTTTTTGATGTTGGAGAGTTCATCTCCTCTCTATCAATTTTCTCATATTCAAAATGGGGAGAATTAAGGTCCCTGATTCAATGGGTTCTTTCCATCAAGTCAGATAATACATGTAAAATATTTAGAGTTTATGTTAGCTCTTTACAATCAGTATACTCCTATTACATAATACAATTCATGTGGAAGTATTCTTGCCACCATACTTGAACTGCAGAATCAAAAGTTCACAAATAGAAAATTGCCTGGAAAGAATAAATATTTGTGACCTTTCATAAATAGAAAAAGACTATCATATCTCTTTAGGGATATCAAGTTTTATATATATTATACATAACAATTAATATACATTAATGGGAACAGAAAAGGAAAGCATAGATCATTTATAGATGGTCCTGGTTATTTGGAAGAGCTACTGGTATTTATAAAAGCAACATCAGTCACCCATCTGTAGCAAATGTTTTTGGATTAATTTTTTAGTTAGTGGTGATAGGTTTCAATTTATGCATTTCCCACTGTTTTCAGGGGTAGCACTTTGTCTGTGGCTGCTCAGAGTTCACAATATTATGAAAGACTAAAGCCACTTTGGGTTTCCAACATCATAGTCTCAAACTATCTGTGTCAGCTAGTGCCAGATATTGTAATAATAGCCCTCCTCATTGTATAGGCAATCGTCAGATAACCATTTTATAGTTTTATTTTTTCCATCCTTATATAAGGGTTCATGAAGAATTAAGACACACAATTGCTTCTTTATCTTTCGTTTAATTTGTAAGGAAATAAAGGAACAAGGTGGGTGTGGGGGGCTATTTTAGGATATATTATAGCTATAGCATTGGAAGCTATAGCTGGTTGAACACTTCTGAAGTACTCCCCCGGTAAAATTAGCATCCACCCAAATAAACTTTTTATTTAGAAATAAGATCTTTGCAAATCGAATTAATTAAGATGGGGTCACATTGAATTAGGATGGATCCTAAATACATTGACTAGTCTCTTTATAAGAAGAGGAAAGGATATACAGGGAGACCAACAGACTCAGAGGAGAAAGAGAAGAAAGCAATGGAGGTAAATTTTGGAATGATATGTTTATAAGCCAAGGAACAGCAAGGAGGATCATGAGCCACAGAAACTATGAAAAGGCAAGGAAGAATTCTTCCATGAAGCTGCAGAGGGAGCATAGCCCTGCTGACATTTTGACTTTGGATTTCCAGCTGCTACAAGTATGGAAGAATAAATTTCTGTTGTTTTAATCCACTAAATGTGTGGTCACTTATGGCAGCCTTGAAAAACTAAAATGGAAATAGATACCATTTCCCCTCCATCCTGCATTTTTATAGGTAAAGAATAAAAGGCATAGCAAGGTAATGTAAGTTGACAGCTAAAAGTTGTAATATATTTAGAATAGATTTGTTATCTAGGTATTGTGACTCCCTGTATGACTTACAGGTTGTCAACTATCTGTTAAATGTCTTTTATTCCCACGAGAAATGCTGAAGTTCTGTGGTGTGTGTTTGTGTGTGTGTTAACACATTTGTTTCATTGTGTTAAAGTGTTTCCCGTATCTAAATTATAGCTTTCGTTGCAATGCACCTATGAGTATTTTAAAACAATTTCTGTTTATTTCCCTCCATCCATGTGTCATTATGGTCAGTGAAAAGAAAACTTCAAGATGTTTGTTGTTATTGAAATCCTTTCTGTTTTCCCCTATCGGCCCAGATACTCTGATATTTTGTCATTGTGAATCATTCACAAGGACAACTTCACAAGATAAGGAATAGTCTTAAAAGTTCTTGAATCTTAAAACATAACCCCGTTTAAAAATTCTGTTTGATGACAAAGAGATTCTTAGAACATTATCTTTAGTAATCTCATTTTGAAGAGATTGAGGTTATTTGTTACTGCCTTTGGAAATTAGGAATAAATTGTTTCTGATTTGCTCCAGTTTTATTTAAGGAACAGAACAATAAATCTTTAAGTAGCAAAAGATAAATATAAAAAATGCTGTCAGAGTAATTGAGTTATGCTGAGCCATAAGTATGCATTTTGACAGTAATTTAGTGTATCCTTTCAGAGAGGCCCTAGGAATGGAAATTCCAGGAAATAGTAACATGTTATTTGGCTGGTAGGAGCTTGCCTTAGGAAAGTTACCAGATACCATAGTGACACTAATCAGGAAAATACAAAGGCAGGCTGATTTCATGTGTAAATGTGCATTGTCTTTGGGGAAAATGTGCTACATTTCCATAATCAGAATAAGCCACAGTGCTAACATCCGCAGGAGAACATTTGTACCTCTGGTGTTTTGGTGTATGTGAAATACAGTGACATCTTCACTCTTATATCATGTTGTCCACAGACTCTCTAAAGATTCTGCCAAAATAACTCCCATGATTTTTTTTAAATCTCTCATTTTTATCATGTTGTCTTGAATATGGCCCTCAAAGAACAATTCCTTTGGTTTCTGAGCATTCTCTCTAACACATCTTGGCAAAGGACGGGAAAGAGTGAATAAGTGAAAGATGTGAAATCTAAGAGAGTAGGGCAAAACTATTTGGGTTTATTTAATAGCCAGGGTCTTCTGGATGCCAAGAAATCCCTTTTTCCTAAACTCACAAATTTCCCCAGAAAATTTAAATTAATACTAATTATCCCTGAAGTGGTTTTCTAAGGCCGCCATAACATATTACCACAAACTAGGTGGTTTAAGATAATAAAAATGGATTCTTTCAAAATTATGGAGGTCAAACCCATGGTGTGGGATGGGTTGGTTCTCTCTGGATGATATGAATAAGAATTGGTTCCATGTCCTTTACATAGTGTATGATGTTTGCCAGCAATTCCTGGTGATCCTTGGTTTGTAAAATGCATCAGTGTAACTCTGCCTTCATCGTCAAATTCCTTTGCTCTGTGCTGTTTCTCTAATATCCTTCTTTCTCTTCTAAGGACACCAGTCACAGGATTTAGGGTTATCCTAAATCTATAATGTTCTTATCTTGAGATCCTTAATTATATCTGCAAAGACCCAATTTCCAAATAAGGCCACATTCACAAATACCAGGGGTTAGAACTTAGTAATACATTTTGGAGGGGCCACGATTCAATCCACACACACTGTCATATTCATCTATGGCCGGATGAGTCCTGTAATGTTATCACTGGCTTATTCTAGGCTCCCACACAATCTGAGTAACTTGAGATGATGTGTCCTATTCATTAAACATAATATTCAGCAGTGCACAATAAAGCAAATGAAATTAGGGGTACATTGTTTAATTTACTATATTCTTTTTTTTTTAGATTTTATTTATTTATTTGACAGAGAGGTCACAAGTAGGCAGAAAGGCAGACAGAGAGAGAGGAAAGGAAGCAGGCTCCCTGCTGAGCAGAGAGTCTGATGCAAGGCTTGATCCCAGGATGCTGGGATCATGACCTGAGCTGAAAGCAGAGGCTTTAACCCCTGAGCCACCCAGCCACCCCATAATTTACTATATTCTAATATCAGAAACCAGAATGCACATTTTTTCCATTTTTTTTTTTTTTGAGAGGGAGTGGGAGGAGGGAGAGAAGGAATCTTAAGCACCCTCCATGCCCAGTGTGAGCCCAATGCAGACTTCAATCTCACAACCCCAAGATTATGACCTGACTCAAAATCAAAAGTCAGATGCTTAACTGACTGAGCCACCCCTTCTAATTTTAGGTTAAAGATAGGACACCTGTCTCCATCTCTTTATCACTAATCTAAACTATGTATCTACAATGTAAAACAAGTAGGCTCCAGAGGTGTTGTGGTGCCCAACCTTCAAAGATTCATCTGAACACCCAACTAAAAGGTCTCTTAAGAGGGATCTCTAGTTAGAAAATATTTCCTCCCATTTGGCTTGCTTTTCAAATTGACGAAGGGACGTTAGCTGCCCACTCTGCTATTTGTTAAAAATAAATGGTTGTTGTAAAGAATAGTAAGTATAATAAACTTTAAAACTCAACCTTTCAAAATGGGACTTTGGGTGAAATTAGAAAGCAGGGTGAAGGGCATATCAGAGTGAGCAGGCTGTAACTCCAATGCTTCATTGAGAGCAGATGGCGTTCACAATCAGTCCACTTATGATTACTCCATAATAAAGATTAAGGTTGCATGTCCCCTTCCAGAGGTATGCTTGGCAGACTGCCAACGTTCTGAACAAGTTCTTGGCCCACCTTGTTCCATGTTAGATTTTTGTTCCTCCATTTACCTAAATCATTTCATATCTCTACCAATAAATCTGTCCATTAAAAAGTTATTTTTTTAAAAAAATTCTAATTTTATATCATCATTATTTTTTATTATATGGGGCTGTTAACAGTGACTGGAAATTTTTTATTGTTCCAGCTTTTAATCTTACAATGAAGTTTTGAATCATACATGTTTGAGCTATAGTCTTTTTCCAAGGTATATGAGGTTGATAATTAGACAATGAATACAGGATATTTTTTTTCTGTGAAGCTGGCTTTGTGAGTAAAGAAATGTGGGTGTTATAACAAGGTAGCAGCTGTAGCTAAAATGCTAATGCACAGCAGGGAGTCTGATACAAGACATTTTCATTCTTCTCCTAAGTTGGCTCAGAGCCATTATTTCCAGAGGATAAAGTAGTGCATTGTTTCAATCCGTGACCACTTGTGAGTTTCCATGGACAGCCCACACAAGACCTTGGATTGATTATACACATACAAAAAGCAACCAGTGGACAATTTTTTGATACAATTTGTATAAATCTAAGCTCTTAAAAGCATGCAAGTGACTACAAAGTCAAAAGAATATATATTTGAGGAATCACTTAAAACCAGCCATGCGATTCATTCTAAGAGAGCCCATTTGCTTATTTGTCTTCATATATACAATGTTACACAGAGGTAGGTTTAGAGCAGGCCTGTCTGAGAGGTCCAATTGCATTTGCTCAGCAATAATTCATCTCCTTGTGACTATTACTTTTCTTCTCTGCTTAGTATAATTTTTAAACTTTTTTTAAAGCATAATATAAATAGAGAAATGTACCCCACATAAGTATCATAAAGGGACAGTAGCTGGATTTTCTCAAACTGATTACATTTGCGTAACTCATACACAGATCTCGGAACATTACCAGAACCCCATAATTCCTCCATGTGCTCTTCTAGTCACCATTTCCCCCAGAATAACTATGCTGATTTCTAACATCATAAAATTTTTTTCTACTTTCTATCAATGGACTGTATTCAGTTTATACTATTTTGCCCCTGACTTCTTTAATTCAATGTTATTTTTTTACAAGATTTATCTATGTTTCTATGAGGTTATAATTTGTTTATTCTCATTGAGGCATAGTATTCCACTATGAGAATATACCACACTTTATGAGTTCTACTGATAATAGATTTTGGACTTTTTCATTTTGAGACTATTTTGAGTAGAGTTACTAAGAATATATCAGCACATGCATTGGGGTGACTATACATTTTTGTTGGGTATGCATAAAATTTTAGGAGCATAAGCAGTGTTCTGTTCAGGTTTTGTAGAAATCAAGTATCATTTTAATATATTTTCTGCCTATATTTCTATGAACATAAGATTTTTGCTCTTCTTGACTTTTATATTTACTTGGAAAGCTGATATTTTTTATGGTAGGACTTAAAATAATCATTCACAAAGATGATTGCCCCAAGAATTATTGGGAGATGAATTTTGATCTTTCCATTGAATATTGATTATTATGGTTATGACTACTAGTTTTATCTCTAAATTTCTCTTGAATTCTCTCCTTCTCTATCGTTGTATGTCACGCCTAGTTCAGAATCTTCTTTCTCACCTACACCACACGTTAGTTAGTTAGCCGTTTTCAACTGCTTTCAGTCAATAACCCTGAACCAAATCTCCACTGATACCCTCACCATGGGTTTGATGGTCCACACCAAATAATCTATACCACTTGCATAAGAGTTGGGCTTATTAAAACTGAATCATAATTTTGTTGTCTCAAAATCTTCAATGTTATATCACATCCAAGTTTTTTTCCCCCCATCAGGTTCCTGTCTTCACATGTAGGCCATAATTTACTGATTTGCTCCTGTCTCAACACAGTCATACTTTCTAGGTTCCACCTTGTTCCTTTATATTTTCTTCTCTTTAACACTGTTCTTTATCCCAAAGGTCGGTCCAATACATTTTAATCATACTGTCCTCTCTGATATTCTCTCTAAATTTATATTGTTTTATATTAGGCATGCTACCATAAAATTTATTTGTTTTCCCTATCAAGCTAAATAAAAGAAAATATATCTAGGCAAGGACTATCCTCATTTTATACCCCAACTACCTTGCATGGTCTTTGACACATGGTATATACTCATGGATAAAACTAAAAACAATGTTGATTGACACTTGTGTGGTGTGTATGCTGCTATTTTCAAATATTTGGACACATGAGTTGATTATTTCTTATTTTTCTTTACTATAGCTATCATCTCCATTCAACTCAGCTGCTGATGTTCAAAATAAAATTCTTAACTAGGATTGATTCTTGATTATTTCTCTTGCTATCTTGCATCAAGTATGGTGTGCTTTTGCTCTTAAAATCAACTAAGCTGGAAATACTGTCCTGACCAAGAAAGAGGCATTAGCCAGTTTTTCAGGGGACATCAAGTTATGTTTATACAATATTCTAATCCTCCAAATGTCAGAATTTAGTCAGGGTAGGAAGCACCAGCTTCATATTACTGATCGAAATCTTTGCAAAAATGCAAGGTCTCCCTTCTACAAGCTGGTCAGTGACCTCACCTCCCTCCAGGCTGATGGCCAATCCATGGCACTTTGCTGACTGTGCATAGAGGCCTTTAGAATGCTTATGTAACTGCAAGATAAATTATGTTTCAAATCCAGATGTGCGTTTTCAGAATACTTAGCATCAAGTCATATGCCAAGTTCATTTCCTTCAGCTTTCTTTTTACTTTTTAAAAACTGAACAGCACATGTATCAAATGTGTTAAACTGTTGATTTCACTTGCTGTTATAAAGTACCTGTTGTGCTTATCCCATCAAGCCCCAGGCCCTGAATTTACTTCACAGGATTGTAAATGCTGGAAGTTTAACTAGCACATGTGCAAAGTGTTTGTCTTAAACTTGAAAAATCCTGAACTCCTGTTCTTTTCCGTAGCTATCAATCCTAAATTACAACTTTAGTTTTATGACACTGAAAAGGGGCTGTTGTAAAATACAATTGTTGTACAGGTTTTATCCTTTCTACAATGAAAAGGAAAAATGTGTGTACTAACCTTCAATAAACATTTAGAAGATTATATTGAAGGCTCTTCAGATCTGGTAGAAATCTGACAGAAACATTGCTGAGTCCACAAGCTACAGGAGAGAACCAATATGACTGGCACAATTTGTTTCTTAGTTTCTAAATCCAGGTAAAGATTTCTTGCAAAAGACAAATACGGTACTACAAGTGTACAGGAAGCCCAAAGAGATTTCTGACTCACAGTACAAAATTTAAGAAGTGAAATAAGGGATATTATTATCATCACATTATGATTCAGAAAATATAAATATAAATATAAATATATATATATATATATATATATATATATATATATATATATATATTCTGTACTCAAGCATTTGAAGTCAAGGGCTTTATGAAAGCCATTGGATTCTAGTCTAGGGTGCTATGAGGTTTTTGTTGGACAAGCCTACATTCCCTTTCTTAGCCAAGACTACATTTTGTTAGCCAAGTCTTATTTTCCTCTTGTGGTTCACAGAGCAAGATTTTTTGTTATTTATTTGTCAGTCTTACATTCTTTCTTAGTACTGCATAAGGAACCCCCACCAGAAAGGAAGTAAGTAATATGGTCCAGCAAAAATTGGCAGATAAACTACTGATTGTGAGTGTGGATTTGCAGAATCTTATGTGGGGGCTTAAAATAATAAAACATAAAGCCATGCCAGGCCCAGGCAGAGCCCCTAATATGCTGCTGCTGTCCATGGTGCAGCAACACTTCAAAAGACGAGAGCATCATTCTTACAGTCCACGGCAGGTTCTGTTCTTCAACTTTGGCCATCAGAACTGTCTATCTAACATTTTCAGAATTCTGAGCCAAATGAATCAAAAAGTAGCAGACATATGGAAGGGAGGGAGCCAAAAAATAGACAAATGGATGAGACTGTTGGAAAGGCACAACTTCTGAAAAGAGAAAAAGATGAAAACGTTTTCCTTTTAAAGTGATACGTGTGGGGGCACCTGGGTAGCTGAGTTGGTTAAGTTTCTGCCTGCAGAGCTCAGGTCATGATCTCAAGGTCCTGGGACCAAGCCCCGAGCTGGGCTCCCTGCTTGGCATTGTCTGCTTCTTCCTCCCCGCCACTTGTGTGCTCTATTTCTTTTTCTCAAATAAATAAATAAAATCTTTAAAATTTTTTAAAAATAATAAATAAAGTGATATTTGAGCACTCAGTCTCAGGGAAACAGTCTACCATTGGCCAAGCTGAGGTGGCTCAAGAAAGGCAACTGTGTAATATGTAATATTGTTTTAGAAGAAAGAAAGTTCTAGGGTCCCTGAGTAGCCGTCTGTTAAGCATCTGACTCTTGATTTCAGCTCAGGTCACGATCTCGGGGAGATGAGATCAAGCCCTGCGTCAGGCTCCACATTCAGCACAGGTCTGCTTGTCCCTCTCCCTCTGCTTTTCCTCACGTGCTCTTTCTCTTTCTAAAACAAATAAATAAAATCTTAAAAAAAAAAATAAAGGAAAGAGTGTTCTATAATACAGAGAAAGGACATTTTCTTTAGGCAAAAATATATCATTATAGAAATACTGCTAAAATACTCCTAGCTTTTTTTTCTGTCTTTCATATATTGAAAACATATTTCCAATTGTCACACTGTAGTAAAAAATTATGTACATTCTAAACTGTGCACAGTTAATTTCATGTGACTTTTGACATTTTTATCATACTTATGATTGTTACAGGTGTTTCTCTCTCTGGTAATTTTAATGAGCATGCTCTCCTTTATTGACAATGTGCTTATTGCTTATGGAACTTATAAACTTGACTAATATATAGAATTAACTTCACAACTCAAGGTGAGTTTGAGTGAAGATTGTTTCTTTCTGGTTTATAACTTTTACTTCACAAAAGGAATGCAGATCAATGAGAATAAAAGTGTTTATAATTGCAAATTTCTAGAGATTTTAGGTGTTTTGAGATGTGGTTTGGGTAACAAGAAAACTGTTGAACATATCTATCATTTGTGAATTTATTCAATTCATCTTTTTTCTCCTTAAACCCAGTCTTGTTGAGCTCAGGTGGAATACACTGTTTTTGAATTTTGGAAGAGATATAAATACCTGTAGTTTGAAGCAGCTGTTTCTGAAATACCCTTGCTTTTGTATATTGAAAAACAATTCTAGCAACCTGACTTGGTTTGCTGTTATGCTTTAAACCTTTAAGTGTTATTACTCACATTTCATGTACATTGTCTCACTAACTGTTCCCAACTAGATTGCAAATTAATTAAATTAATTTACTTACCATTGAATAAAAGGGAAAATGGAATTCAGATAGATCAAGTGACTTGCTTAGGGTAACTAAAGTAAATCCTGAAAGATCTGAAATTATAAATTAGCTCAGTTGATTCCAATGTTTGTTTTACAACTCCAGAAGAACTAGGCTCTCTCTACTGCTCTACATCAGATTGAATGAAAATGGAATGGACTCTTATGTCTCACTTACTGAATGGAGACTAAAACTTGTTAATTTTTAGATTGTCAAAGCAATTGTGTTACAATTACCAGAATTTCTTGCATGGCAGCTCTAAGCAGTCTCCTCAGTTGTTATGGGTTATCATCCCTTTGACTAATTTGTAATACTTTTTAGGAATCAAGTTTATTCCTTAAAATGGTTCAAATTTTGTTTCCTAATTTTTCTTTTCTTCTTTATTTTTTCCATGGAAGGGTCATAATATCATCCCTTTACATTGGATAGTACTTTTTTTTTAATATTTTACTTATTTATTTGACAGAGAGAGTGACAGAGAGACAGAGCACAAGCAGGGGGAGTGGGAAAGGGAGAAACAGGCTCCCCACTGAGCAGTGAGCCCCATGTGGGGCTTGATCCCAGAGCTCTGGGATCGTGACCTGAGCCAAAGGCAGACACTTAACTGACTTAGCCATTCAGGTGCCCCTGGATAGTACTTTTTTAAAAAATGTATTTATTTATTTTTATTTATTTGACAGAGATCATGAGTAGGCAGAGAGGCAGGCAAAGAGAGAGAGAGGAGGAAGCAGCTCCGATGCGGGGCTCATTCCCAGGACCCCAGGATCATGACCTAAGCCGAAGGCAGAGGCTTTAACCCACTGAGCCACCCACGTGCTCCATTACTTTTATATATCTAAATTAGTTCCACATCAACCTCACATTTGTTTAGGAGTACTCTCGTTACTGTATAAAATAGGTAAAATGATCATAATTTTCTCAGTTTTTATAGATAAAGTCTTTGAGTCTTAGACAAGTTCAAGAATCTCTGAAGTTCACAGAGGTAGCCAATGATTTGAGGCAGGACTGAAGTACATGTGTCTTGAGTCCAGACACTTTAGCCCCTGGCTAAAGTGATTATTGAAGGGAGGAGGAAGTAGTCAGCCTTTGAGGAGCGTTGGCAATTCTGGATACATGAGTAGGTGTCAAAACTGGGAGTGTGGTACAACTGTCATCTGGTAAGCAGAGCCCAGAGTTGCTGCTTAATATATTATAGTGATGACACAGCCCTCACCCCAATGATCCCACCTGAGATGTCAATAATGTCCATATTGAAAAAGCCCTGCCTTAAAAAAACGAAACAAAACAACAACAACAACAACAAAAACTGTCAATGTGTCTTCCCTTTCCTATTTTCCTACCATATACCAAAGAGTAAAATGCTGATTTAAAACTACCAAGTTGAAAATTTGAACCCAATCAGACAAAGACCAGAAATTATCAGATACCAAAATGAAAAGTACCCAGACTTTGGAGGTGAATATAACTTCTTCAAAATTCTAATTCTTCTGCTAAGATATATATTTCCTTTGGACAGGACACTTAACCTCTCTGTGCCCTAGTTTCCTGTGGTATAAAATAAGGATTATAATTCCTACCTTGTAGGAATTTTGACAGGATTAGAAATTCTTCTTCTTCTTACTACTATTATTATTGTTACTATTATTTTCCTTCCCTCCCTTCCAAGCCTTTATCTCACTTTCACCTTGTGTAGCATAATGCACCTAGCGTGTTTCTGGTGTGCCCAAGATCCTTCACTCTAATGGTCCATTCTGTGGACATTAGTACCATCAACGTGACCTATCTAGTAAGTCACTGTTTACTGGAAGATACACACCCCAGTAGGAGCCTGCCTCTTATAGTCATTGCCTTGTTTTCAGAGCTTCACAAGGATCCCCTTGGATGGGTAACATAATTGACAGAAATTATGATTTATTGATTCACTTCATCCTTATTTGTCTCCCTCAGAATTAAAATGAGCTCAGGGTGTGTCATGTCTCTGCTCAAGTCCCAAAAAGGGTGAGAAAAACTATACGGGAAAGAGAATATATTTGACAATTAGTAAGATTTGAGTTCAATCCCATTTGTATCTCTTCTAGCTGTTTATTTCTATAAATCACCAGTGTTTCTGAGTCTTGGCTATGTTTCCCATGAAATAGGGTCATGCTATGAAAGGAAATAAGCAGTACATATAACATGTATCTAGCTACATTCTTAACAAATGCTAGCTATTTATTATCAAAAGTTAGGGGTATCACGTACATGCATTATGCTTCAATCATGAATTCTAAGGATGCAACATTAGGTTCACTCAAAGTCATCTCTATTGTATTTAAAAAACAAAACAAAACAAAACAAAAATACTTACAAACATGGTTTTCCCAAGACATTTTTGCACTTCCTTTTTTATGTTTTAACTTTTTTTCTGAAACCTCCAAATTAACATGATATTATCATTTGACAGAATATTTTGTTTGGTTTTTTAATAATGTGGGATGTTGGGTGGCTGAATCAGTTAAGTGGCTGCTTTCCACTCAGGTCATGATCCCAGGGTCCTAGGATGGAGCTTAGGCGTAGGGTTCTCTGCTGAACGGGAAGTCTGCTTCTTCCTCTCCCTCTGTGCTCTCTCTCACTCTAGCTCTCTCCCAGTAAATAAATAAAATCTTTTTTAAAA
The DNA here is from genome assembly GCF_964662115.1 of Mustela nivalis. Classification (NCBI taxonomy): domain Eukaryota; kingdom Metazoa; phylum Chordata; class Mammalia; order Carnivora; family Mustelidae; genus Mustela; species Mustela nivalis. The sequence goes on along the minus strand of NC_139022.1, from coordinate 125,286,559 downwards.
AAATTTATAGGGACACCTGGGTCACTCAGTAGGTTAAGCATCTGACTTGATTTCAGCTCCTGTCTTGATCTAAGGGTCATGAGTTCAAGCCCTGCTGGGCATGGAACTGACTTAAAAAAATTAAAATTTAAAAAAATTAAAATTTATATTTGGCTATTGCCATTTAAAATTCAGAGGCACCTGGGTGGCTCAGTTAACTAAGCATCTAAACCCTTGATTTTGGCTTAGGTCATGAACTCAGGGTCATGAGATCAAGCTCCACATCAGGCTCCACGTGGAACAGGGAGTCCTCTTGAGAGTCTCTCTCCTACTGCCCATCCCCACCTGCTCATTCTCTCTTCTCTATCTCTAAAAGAAAAGAACTGCATGAGAAAACAGCTACATAAGAAGCAGAACATATTAAATTGAAAACTGAAACATTGACTATATTTTGCTAACAAGAAAGAAGGAAGAAGAAAAGGAAGAAAGGAGGGAGAAAAGGAAACAAGAAAAGAAGGTAGGTAGGAAGGAAGGGAGGAAGGAAGGAAGGAAAGCAAGAGTTTGGTTAGAAACATTCAAATTTGGATTGGAAGGATTGCTCTATAACTCATCTCCCCATCTTCCTAAAGTAGAGAAGATTCTGTCTTCTCTCTTCAACTCTCTGTTTATCTCTGGGATCTTATATCCTGCATTGGCAAAAGAGCTTTTGTTTCCTCACCTGAAGGAGTAGAACACTGGAAACAATGAAAGAAGTAGGTTAGGAATATTTGTCAATCTTTTTTATTAGGCAGAAAGATGAAGGGCGGAATGGGGGGTGGAAAAGAAGAGAGGGGTACAGTCTGCTGCCAGTCCATACTTGATTTTGGAGTCCCTTCTCCGTGTGTGGAAGTGTTTATAGAAGCCATGTGCATCTGTTTTTCTTTTAATAAAAATATTTTTTTCCCTCACATTTTCAAGTAAAATGGGCCTTCTGGGAATAGGCAAGGTTTTATTTCATGGCTTCACACACCTTCTGACATCCGGACTCATCCTACCTCCTTCTACTACTTTGAGAAACATGTGTACAAGAATACAAATACATTTGTACATTTTTGCTAGAAAACAGGCCTATCAGAATCTCAAGAAAGTCTGTCTTAGAAAATAAATGGAAAAGATATGGTGAGGGCATGAGCCAGTAAGTGAATACAAATATGGGGACTAAAGCTCTAAAAATGACCACATTGTCTTTAACAGACTTTCTCTTCTGTCCCAAAGTCTTCAGATATTTCCAGGTGTTTGCTCTGGATAGGATATTTTCTGCAAGTGCTGAAATGCAGACATTAAGAGTATTATCAGTGAAGGCTATTTTTCATTGTTTTTGATTGCTGTAGAAGAACACACAAGCCTACAGCTGAGATTCATTGAAACACCGTTCCCTTCCTCAGGGAGCTGTTATTTCAATAAAAACAATGGAATCAGTTAGCATAGGTAATAAAATAATTATAGTAATTTATTTTGGCTATTAAATGTTGCATCCCCTTAGCTAATCATCCACTTCAAGCTGTTATTCAAAGTGTTCTGCTCTTTTTGCCTTTAAGTTAAACATCATGAATTTCTATGCACTGATAAATCCAAATCTAATAAATTCCTGATGCGTTGCCTTGTGCTGTGACTACCGACAACTCTCTCTATCTTGTTAATTCAATGTTATTCAACACCACTAAAAGATGTTTCCTAGTACAATATAAAAGCAAAGAGTTACTTGCACCTAACTTCATACCAAGTTGCAAGTATATTTAGCTTTCATTACTTTATGACTATAGAGCTGCATTGAAAATGCTATATGGGCACTCAGTTACAGAAAACCTATCTTATAGAGAGGCAGATGTGGAAAAGTGCTGGCAAAGCCCAAAATTCCCAAGAGAATGGCCTAGTAATCTTAGGGAGGATCAGAATTAGAAGTTTCAGTGATCCCTAGTGAGGGATTAAAAAAAAAAAAAAAATAGACCAAAAAAGTATCTGAAAAGATTTTAATCACAAGACCTTAGCTGGACTTTTTAAAATGACCCTAAACATCTCCTGCCAACATTTAGTCCATGGAAAGATATCTTTCAGGATTCAAAGAACCTAATGCTGTTTTAGCACAGATTGAGTTAGGTTTCTAAATAATTTCAGTTCTCTGCAGTTTCATATCCATTTTATTTTGATAAGGTTTAAACCAGGCATATCAAATAATCTGAAAGTAGAGTTGTTTTCCTGTTTTGTAGGCATGTTATGTGAATTGTTCAGAGAGAAGGCAAACTGTAATTCCTGATTCTCGTTTTCAGACTTCAGATAATTAAACAAAAGACGCAGCAGAAATGACTTCACGTGGTTTTGGTAGAGACTGCATATTCAGAGTATAAAACTCAACCTATCTTTGTACTATATCAATGTACTTCAAAGGAAAGAATTCATTTTTTAACCTTCCCCATCCTTCTGCTTTTGACTCTGCTCTTCTTCTTTTTTTTTTTTAAAGATTTTATTTATTATTTATTTTTGAGAGAGAGACAGTGAGAGAGAGAGCATGAGTGAGGAGAAGGTCAGAGGGAGAAGCAGACTCCCCGTGGAGCTGGGAGCCTGATGCAGGACTCAATCCCAGGACTCCGGGATCATGACCTGAGCCAATGGCAGTTGTCCAACCAACTGAGCCACCCAGGCGTTCCCGACTCTTTGCTCTTCTAACTCACCAAATAAATCAATACAGGTTTGCCTTTAAAAATAATAATAATAATAACAACAACAACAATTTCTGGAAAACCTTGTTCTTTAGTATGGGTACTAAGAATAATTTCCAAACTGAAATTAGAACATACTTGAGAAGGTTTTTGTTTGTTTGTTTGTTTGCAGGTTTATTTATTTATTTGAGATAAAGAAAGAGAGAGAGAGAGAGCAAGCACGTGTGCACGAGAGAGTGGGGGGGGGGGCAGAGGGAAGAAATCTCAAGCAGACTCTCCACTGATCAAGAGCCTGGTGACCCTGAGATCATGACCTCAGCCAAAATCAAGAGTCCAGTCTGAAGCTTAACCAGCTGAGCCACCAGATGCCTGGAGAAGGCTTTTGAAAAATTATTGTTATTAATCATATCTGGGTTTTAAAAATTGTTTCAAGTTTATGAGGAGTATCAGACCATTGAAAAGCACCTTAAAAACTAATGACATTTTGGGCCCTGAAGTTGTAAAATCAGAAATTTCAAGAAAGTAGTTTCCAAATGGACAGTGTTTCATTGGTATTCTACTTACAAAAAATATTCTAAAGAAATGGATGAAAACTTCCTATTGAACAATGCAGTTGTCAGTTGACATTAAAAAATTTGTTTTCGGTTTTTACTCCAGTTGAGATCTCAGTTATATGCCATCTAACTTGTCAGCATCCAAAACTTACTTAGGTAAGAGAAAGAGAAACCTCTACTGGGAGGCAGGAATTCTCTAACAACTTTAGCCTAGTGCCCTTGAATTAATGAGGTTCTTCAATAAAGTAATGCACACTTACATACACACACACAATAACCACTGAAATGGATTGATTCTACTTCTTGAGTTGTCTTCATATTTACAGTACATTAGAATACATTGCACTTGGTATTACCTATCATTAGTTATAGTAGAAAGAAAGTCTCTGCCAGTGTTGGACAACTCTACTTCTCAAACTAACTACAGAGTCACAATATCCTAAATAGTTCCAAACCCTCTGTTTTACTTATAAAGACATCAATTATCCATAGTGATGAAAAGCATAGCTTGTCAAAAATGTTCTACAGGGTCTCCTGAAAGTTACTCTCACGATGGTTCGTAAATAGATGGGCTTTGTGTGCTTACCAGAACTGTCTTAATTGAAATATGATTTGATATATTTTGATATATCAGGTTTTATATTATGCAAGTAAAACAACTGAATATCTATTTAGAAAGGGTGCTGACATAAGGATTGAGCAGCAACATGGAAATCAAGAAGGTCGCCATTCTGCCAGTCATAGGGGAAGGAATTAGAGGGGAACAAGAGGTTAGGAGCACACATCCACCCATAAGATCTAAAACCTCTCCTCTACATCGACACTAGAGCTGAGGGTGAGAATTTATTCTAGGCATTACTAATATTATGCCCAACCCCCCTTCCGCCTATTTTAAAAATTCATGTTAATTTGCTCTGCCTCATTTCTTTCAGGTTCTCAGTCCATTATAGAGAGCTTTAGTATTACCTGTTAACAATGCCAGAAAATATTATTCACTATGTTGATAATGGTCTTGAATGAATGATCTTTCCAAACCTGTGAATACATTCTACTAGAGAGAAATACGTTTATAAGATTTTATGGACCCAGTTGCTGAATTAGAATTGGTTTATTGGAAAAAACATTTAAATTAGATTCTTTTGTTTAAAAAGTTATGTGTTGAATAGCTGGGAGCCAGGAAGTGATTTCGCAAAGGAAATATAAATGTATTATGATGAATTTAAGTAGTACAAAGAATACAAAAAGCTTTACATGTAAATTGACTTTATAAATTAGATACCATAAGCTGGTAATAGAACATAGTAATACCCATGGACAAATTCCAGTCAACATAAAATTTGAGCACTTTGAAGATATAGCCGAATCTGTTCTGTTAGAAGTAATAGAAATTTTCTGCCAGTGATGGACTTAACACAGTGGATAACCTTTTCATTAGGCAATTATGTGTTTCAGTCCACAGGATATTCAGTATATATTTTTGTTGTACTTTTTCCGATGTCAGTGACCCCATTTCATAAAATTTAAGTCACACTGAGGTTTTAAACATCTGAAGGAAATCAATAAATGAGACATTGAAGACTATTATATATCCACTGAAAATATTTTTTCATTTTCTCTTTAAAAAAAAAAATTATTGCTCAAAGCTCCACCTAAACATCAAAAAATCATTGAAAAACCTGGGTGATAATTACCCGTGTCTTGGATTTTACAGTAAAGCGCTTTTGTATCTTTGTAGCATTTGAAGTTCTAATCCACTTGGTACAATACCCTAGGAGGGGAGGCAAGGAATGTAAAAGCACACTAATCCATTGAGCAAGGTTTCTTTCTTTCTTTTTTTTTTTTTTAAAGGAAAGAAAAGAAAAGAAAGGAAGGAAGGAAGAAAAAAAGGTATTACTCTAAATCGGGCTTTATTACCATCACAATCAATAGAAACACATTTGTAGTCACAGTTCACCTTAAGTGACACTAATTAAAGAGAAAATGGTGTGTAATTAATGTGTAATTAAATTGCAATTCCTAATTAGTTTGTTTGGGCTATTAGGAATTTACCATTTAGGCTTTCGAGAGAAGCTAGTAGATTTTGTCTAACTTAAAATATGTTTAAATAGTACAGAGTTCTGTGTTACTTTAGAGAGTAGATCGAGACCACTGAGTAAAATTTATAAGGAGCTTATAAATCAAAACAGAACACTGAAAAAAAAAAAAAAAGGACCTATCTAAAAGTGAAATGAGCTGCCTGCTATAGATGAATGATCCCCACCCTCAGAGATAAGCAAGGAGAGGTGATGTCACTTATGAGATGCTGACCATTTGAGAAGCAGGCCATAGAATGCGTCCGTGGAAATTTGGAACAACACACTTTAAAGCTGCTTAAAGCATCAGCTGCTCTCATTGTATGGTTCTAGTAACTATCTCAGGGATATAGGCATTGGGCTGGGAGCTCCTAAGCATGTTCTTTATTACCTGAACTTGCCTCTCACAGTACCTGCTAAAGTTCTACTTGAAGAGTTTCCACCTCTCACTTAAAATAGCCCATGTGTTTCTTCCCACTGTCTTCACGAACAAGCTAGAGGAAAAAGAAAACAGAAATGATTTTAAAGATAACCATGTGTGCTTCATTTTGTGCTGCATTCAGATCTTATTTCCCTTCTGTGGAAATCTCCGGTAGCAGATAGGAGCAGAGATTTGTTACATTATAAGGGACAGTAAGCAACTGTCTCTGATCAGGCCCTGAATTTCAGGAATAGGGGTTAGCAGTTTCGCAGCATCATTCTGTAACCCTCAAACTGGAGAAAGCCATGCAGCATCTTAATAAATGAAGTGTTAGAATTTTATTTCAGGGGGCGCCTGGGTGGCTCAGTGGGTTGAAGCCTCTGCCTTCGGCTCAGGTCATGATCCCAGGATCCTGGGATTGAACCCCGCGTCGGGCTCTCTGCTCAGCGGGGAGCCTGCTTTCTCCCCTCTCTCTCTGCCTGCCTCTCTGCCTACTTGTGATCTCTGTCTGTCAAATAAATAAATAAAATCTTTAAAAAAAAAAAAGAATTTTATTTCAGTTGGTATATAGAAAATGTCTGCATTGAAAAATGCACTATGGGCACTCAGTAACGGAAAACCGAAATTATACAGAGGCAGATACGGAAGAGTGCTAGTAAAGCCCAAAACTCCTAAAAGAGAATGGCCCTATAGTCTTGGGGAGAATTAGAATCACCGGTTTCAGGGATCCTGACTGAGGGAAATATAGAATGCTGGCTTGAGTGGTAAAGCATGGTCTCGACAAATCATCACAGTCTCCAAGATATCCCAAATAGCTCTTCTGCAAAAGTTCATCTGTTAGGTTTCTTTTGTTTGCACAAAGATTGAGAACAAAATAATGAGGTTTTACTGCTGTTTGTTGTTTTCTTGTTTCATATTGTTTTGTTTCGTTTTGTTAGTAACTATGGGGTAGAATTAAAAGAAGAGCTGGGAAATGCCATGCGCTCGGAAATGCAGGTACCAGGACGATTCTGATGGATCTAGCAAGTAGGACTTGAGGGATTGCCACAACAGGGCAATAGCCCATGAGAGAATCAGTTCCCACAGTTGCCCTTTTTTGCATTATCCCACTCAGAATTTGTATGTCCTTGAGACAAGTGTGACCTGTCTGAGGTCGCATATGTATCCTGGTGAGGTCAGGGATCTTCGATGTCAAGAGCAACAATATTTCCTTACCAACGCAATTCCCCTAGAAAATCTGTAGACTCTTATTAAAAGAGGGGAAATTGGATGTTGGGCAGAAGCAATAAACAACTACCAAATAAACAGGGAACAAAATAAAAACAAGAACACTTGTATACCAGTAGTTGCAGAAAATAGGCTTTCAACATTCATTCCACAATTATTGATTGAGTGTCTGCAGAGTGTGAGACACTCTGCTCACATTAAAACAAGCTTTTCTTTCACACTGTTGCTTGTCCAGGAGGGATACATTATGAAAAGAGACCTTTAGCTCTTAGTGGTCATTTCACATTAGGACTAAATATCTGCATCTGTGTTCACAGTGTTATTTTTCTCCAGTTAAAGATCTTTCTTCTCTCATTTGAAATTTCCTTTTTAAAGGAAGTTTTCATGTGTAGATGGCTATCACTCTCAGGAAACAAAAGACTTCTGTCTCAGCCTCAGCTCCAGTATGTTGTTTTGTTTGGTTTTCTTTTTGTTTTTATCAGTAACCATTATCAAGGCACACAGTGTATACACACACACACACACACACACACACACACACGCCCCATTCTGTTGGATATCAGCATATCTGTAATCCAGTTTTCTAATCTTAGCCATGGTTCTTCATTTGCCAAAAATAAAAGAATAAGCTAGGTTATGATACTAGAAGTAAAACACATTCAAATTAGATGGAACACAAAAAGAGAAATTACTGGAAGGCTACAAAGGTATCTCATGGCAAGTAAGGTCAAGATTCAAACAAGTCTCATGATAGACACTCTGGGAACTGAGATAAAACTCAGATCACTACCATCGAACACTCAAGCATACTTGTTTCTTCATCTTCTCTGAGTCTTAGATGAAATGACACCTCAGTGTGGGCTCCCCTGATTACTCTATTAAGACCCAAAATGTCACTCCGTCTCCCACCACAGCACTCCCTATCTCCCCTACTTTCTTTCTCTTCTAAAACACTTAACATCCATATCATCCGTATCAAAATGGGCTACACTTTGCTGCAGTAGGAAATGAGCTCAAATATCTTAATGACTTATAACCACAGTAGTTTCTTATACCACATGTTTATTACAGCCTACCACACCTCTGCCCCATGTGGACACACACACGCACACCTGTGCGTGTGTGTAAATATAAAATAAGTTTGAGTTTAAATAATTTAAAAATTAAAATTTTCAGTATTTGTAGCAAAATGTTAACTAGGACTCTTCTGATTATCCAACAGTTGTAGCTGCACATAGCCTGAGTGGGAATTCAAAGAATTGTGTACCTTCTATACTAAGAAGAGCTTCTAATAAGCTCTTCCCACCCTCACAGGCTAAATGCATTTGAGCCTCTAAGTAGGAGGAGAGAACATCAAGCTTTGAATCAGTTCAGAAATAATAATGTTAGTTCGGGGAGTCTGAAATTATAACATCAAAACTGATCAAGAATGTTACAGAATCTACCCAACATGAAATAGCCAAATAGAAAGACTTCACAATCAGGGTTGAAATCAATAACCGGAGAAATATAGAAGCATTTTATTTTTATACACCAATGATTTGAGGATTTCCCAGTAAAATTATTAAAAAATATGAAGCCAAATGAATTCCATTGTTGTGTCAAGGTCTCCTAAGGCATTTCCATTATCTTTGGAAGAGTATTTTCCAAATTGTTTTTCTAAATAGGCATACCGTGAGAAAATCTTCCATGATATGTTAAAACAAGTATTGTGTACTACATCCTAAATCCAGTGCACATTGGCTTTTCCAAGGCTATGAGAGGTCCTGTAGCTAAGACATCTGTTAACTTTGTTTAACCCACACTTACCCCACTTATCACAGAGCCTACTTTTACAGTATTACCATTGACATCCTGCAAAAAGTCTATTTCACAAACATCAAGCACTTTAAGAATTCAGTGTTTACTGTTGTATACAGTGTTCCACTCTTTGGTTGCTACTTAAATTCATAACCTAATCTACATTTCTTTGCCCTGCTCATATCAGACTATTTCACTCTTCCAAGAACACCTTTCATGTCTACATCTATGACTTCTTTTTCCCTATGACATTTTCATCATCAATAACATTTATTCCTTTCACATCCTCCCCACTCTATTTCAGGTGCTATCTAAAGTCTTCCCTAATCTAATTAGGAATCACTCTTTCCTTCTCTGTATTTGCAGCACCTCACAATGTCTTCATTAGTCTACGAAACTCAGACAACCTTTGAATATTATTACTGATGTTGCTTCTAACAATAGGATTACTAATTTACAGAGTCATTGCTATGAATCAGACATGGTACCTAATCCTTGTCCAAACAACCCTATAAGTAATATTATTGCCATCTCACAGATAAGGAAACTGATACTTAGCAAAGATAAACAACTTGATCAAGGACTTATAACTAATAAATGGAAGAGCCAAGATACAACTCCAAGACCATCTGATCCCAAACTCATCCTCTGAACTACTACATGATAATCATTATACCCTTTGTGTGCATATCTTTCCCCTCACTTGATTATCAGCCCTCAGAGGCAAGGATTGTGTTGAGTACATCCTCTGTGCTTAATAAAGTGCCTCCCAGATACCCAGGAAACATGTTTAGAATTAAACCAAAACTGTGTGCCCGGGGGCACCTGGGTGGCTCAGTGGGTTAAGCCGCTGCCTTCGGCTCGGGTCATGATCTCAGGGTCCTGGGATCGAGTCCTGAGTCGGGCTCTTTGCTCCGTAGAGAGCTTCCTGCTTCCCTCTCTCCCTCTCTCTCTGTCTGCCTCTCCGTCTACTTGTGATCTCTCTCTGTCAAATAAACAAAATCTAAAAAAAAAATAAATAAAAAACAAATAAACTGTGTGCCCTCAGCATCATGAAGCAATGGAAAGGTGTCTCCATGAGAATCATGGGTCTGTAATTTCAACATGCAGAGTTCTTTGCATTCCACCTGTCATCTCCTCCTTTCGAATTCTCCTCCTAGGGTTTCTCATTATGATGCATCACCTAAATTTCTCTTAGTTACAACATCTAATGCAACATGACTAGCGCAACATGAGCACATAAGCCCTAGAGAACTGAAGAACAGGAAGGTTGTTTTCACCACACTGTGGATTTAAGGAAAGTTATAAAAAAGATATGTTAAAGGTCAGCAGTGAACCTCCAGGTTAAGAGCCCTGCTGTAGAAGGGTTCCATCCTTCTTCACAGTGCACCAAACTGCTGTATTCCCATAGAAATTGAGTTGAATAAGCCATGCAAGCATCCCCATTTATTTCTCCAGGAAAATTGCCTTATTAATGTACATTATGGAAATAGTGCTCCATGTCACACCTAACAAGAAGAATTTGGACTGCATGTGCACATTGAAAATTGCATCCTGTGCATTCCATCCCAGTGGAACTCGGGGAATTTTCTGAAACTTATTTTCAGGCTCTGCTTGCTTTTTCAACAATCCCTTCCTGAGGAAAAAAAATCCCCCCTGAAATGACCTCCTTCCAAAACACCCCAGATGTCAAACAGACATGGCAACCAGATCAGCAGTTCAGTGACCCCAAATAAATGTTTCATGGGGACTAGGTCTCCAGGCCAGAATGAAATCAACCTAAAATAACAGGAAAGTCTGTAGTGTACAATGGTTAGCTTAGCTACATGGATTGTGGAGTCTTGCAGACCTGAGCTGAGATTCTGGCTCTGTCCCTTAATAACTGTGTCACATAGGGATACAGGCTCTCTAAAAGTTAATAATAAAATTCTCCCTTTCTCCTATTAGAGTTACTGCAAAATTAAATTAGATAATATTTGTAGTGTTTAGCACAACATATGTCAAACACAAAATAAACCTCAATAAATAATTGCTGATAGATTTAGCAATAATAAAAATGTATACCAGACTTTATGATACATAAAGTATTATCTGCAGAATATTTCTTTTAAAAAAGATAATGAGAGAAGTTAGCTTAAATAAGAAGCCTAATAAATGAATCTAAATGACTGAATCTCATACACTAGGGACACCACCCAATTTTTAACATTGGCAGAGGGGGTGATTTTTCAGGTTCTAGAAAGCAGACTATAAGCTACCTCCTCATTCACATATGTACCTTACTTACTAAATAGGCTTCTGGGTTATAGTGGATGAGAATTAAAGGTTGATTTGACACTGCAAGCTGAAGAAAACATTTCTCTAACACAGGACTATTACTACCTTTGGTTTCCTTACTGCAGAAACAACCTTGTCAATTGCAAATTCCAGAGGCTATAGATTTTTGCACTCTTTCTTAGCAAATCTTCTTTGCCTATTTCCCATATGAAAACAGGAAGGTCATTAGTCACACTTTTATTTAAAAGAGACTATCATAAGCATCTTTTAAATATCCAATTGTAGGGACGCCTGGGTGGCTCAGTTGGTTAAGCAGCTGCCTTCGGCTCAGGTCATGATCCCAGCGTCCTGGGATCTAGTCCCACATCAGGCTCCTTGCTCAGCAGGGAGCCTGCTTCTCCCTCTGCCTCTGCCTGCCATTCTGTCTGCCTGTGCTCGCTCTCTCCCTCTCTCTGATAAATAAATAAAATCTTTAAAAAATAAATAAATAAATAAATAAATATCCAATTGTATACTTAGTTTTCTACATCTGGAATTACAGGCTTCCTCCCAGGTAGTCTAGATGCTGTGTATTTTTTTTTTTTTTATGTTTTTACTGATGTATTTGAAATTGTGAAACTGTAATCTTCACAACAGTGGCAATCTATTTTTTTTTTTTTTGGTTCATTATTTAACTTTTTACATTTTTGTTGTGATCTATTAGTTTGTGTTTTATTTTACTTTAAATTCCAGCATACTTAACATAGAGTGTTCTATTAGTTTCAGGTATACAATATACTGATTCAGCACTTCCATACATCACCCAGGGCTCATCATCAAAAGTACACTTCTTAATCCCCATCTTCTGCTTCGCCCGTTCCCCCCACCCACCTCCCTTCTAGTAACCATCAATTTGTTCTCTGTAGTTAAGTGTCTGTTTCTTGGTTTCTCTGTCTCTCTCTCTTTCCATTTTTTTTTTCTTTTTGTTTTGTTTTGTTTTGTTTTGTTGTTGGCATGGCAGGGGGAGGTTGTTTCTTAAATTCCACATGTGAGTGAAATCATATGCTATTTCTCTTTTTTGGACTGTTTTATTTTGCTTAGTATTATGCTCTGTAGCTTGATCCATGTCAGTGCAAAAGGCAAGATTTCATTCCTTTTATGCCTGAATAACATTCCGTTGTGACTATATGTCATGTCTTTTTTATCTGTTCATCTTTTAATAAATACTTGGGTTGCTTCCACAATTTGGCTATGGTAAATAATGCTGCCATAAACATAGGGGTGCCTTTATCCCTTTGAATTAGTGTTTTTGCATTTTGGGGGTGAATGCCTAGTAGTGCAATTACTGGATCTTAGGGTAATCCTATTTTTAACTTTTTGAGGAACCTCCATATTGCTTTCCATAGTGATCCATAGCCCCAGTTTCATTATCCTCAACAGTGCAAGAGGGTTGCCTTTTCTCTATATCCTCACAAACACTTGTTGTTTCTTTTTCTTTTTCTTTTTCTTTTTCTTTTTAAATTTTAGCCATTCTGAGAGGTGTGAAGTGATTCTCATTGTGATTTTGTGTCTTTAGGTCTGAAATGAGTCTCTTGTATGCAACATAAAGATGGGCCTTTTTTTTTTTTTTTTAAATCCACTCTGTCACCTTATGTCTTTTGATTGGAGCATTTAGTCCATTAACATTCAAAGTAACTATTGATAGAAATGTAGTTATTTCTATTTTGTTAATAGTTGGTTAGTAGTTTTTTTCTCTGATCATTTCTTCTCTTTCTTTCCTTCATGGTTTCTGTTTTTTTGTTAGTGATATACTTGGGTTCCTTACTTTATTTTGTTGCATATCCACTACTTTTTTCATTTGTGGTTACCATTTGGTTTATGTGTAACGTCGTCTCCATATAACAGTCTATTTGCTTGCTTATCAAGCATCAAGTCTGATGCTTGCTTATTTTTGAACTCATTCTTTACTCCTCTCCTACTGTTTTAGATATTTGGTATCATCTTTTGCTTCCTTTTATTTTGTGCTTTCTGTTTTCTTACTCATGTATTTTGTTTTCCACTCATGGTGTCTCAACTTTTCTTTTAGGGCTGGCTTAATGGTCATGAATTCTTTTAACTTTTGTTTGTCTGGGGAACTCTTTACCTCTCCTATTACAAATGATAACCTTCCCGGATAAAGTATTCTTGGCTGCAGAGTTTTCCCTTTCATTTCTTAGACTACATCATGCCACTCTTATCTGGCCTGCGAAGTTTCTGCTGAAAACTTAGCTATACCTAATGGTTTCCTTTGTATGTAACTGTCTTCCTTTCTCTTGAAACCTTTAAAAAATCTTTCTTTATCACTATTTGTGTGTGTGTGTGCGTGTGTGTGTGTGTGCGTGTGTGTGCCATTTTTATTACTATGGGTCTTGATGTGGACCTCCTTGGATTGAATTTGTTGGGGGATCTGTGTTTCCATCCCCAGATTTGAGAATAGTTTTCAGCTATTATTTCTTCAAATACATTTTCTGCCCTCACTTTCTGTCCCTTCTCCCTCTGGAGAATAAGGCAAGCATTATATTCCATGATGGAGTCACTGAGTTCTCTAAGTCTATTCTCATTATACGATATTTGTCTGTCTTATACTTGCTCAGCTTCATTGCTTTCCATCTATCTTCCAGGTCACTGATATGCTTACTCCTTTGCTTCCTGAAGCCTGCTATTTATTCCATCCATTGTATTTTTAATTTCACGTATTGAGTTCTTCATCTCTGACATGTTACTTTTTATCTCTTTGTCAAGGCCCTCCCCCTTTTTCTGAAGTTTAGTGAATGTCTTTATGATCATTACTTTAAATTCTGTATCAGGCATATCACTTATTTCTCTTTCACTTAGGTCTCGTGCTGTGATTTGTCATAGTCTTTCATTTCGGACATATTTCTCTGTCTCCTCATTTGTCTACCTCCCTGTCCATTTCTGCGTGGTAGGAAAGTCAGCTACATCTTCTATTCTTGAAAGTAGTGACCTTATGAAGAAAAGATCATGTAGTGCCTTGCAGTACAGTGTCTCCTGTTCACCAGAACATGGGACTTCGTTGGGAGGGGGGGGGTCTCCTATATGTGCTGCTTGTGTCCTGCTATTGTGTCTGAGTTACTTTTCTTTTCAGTATAAACATCTGCATAACTCTCTGCCTGTTGCGGGCTGTTATTGTTCTCAGTGATGTTAGTGATATCCAGGCAGGCCAGTTCTAAGGGCGCATGACAGCAGAAGGAATCAAGGGTGGTGCAGAGATGTTAACAAAATTTGCACTGAGCCACTGGTCCTAGGCTGGATACCCCACTGCTGGGGTATCCACCAGGGCACTGTGCACAATGGTGGTGGTTGTGGTTGGGGTATAAGCAGGACACATGCTGGGTGTTCACAAAATTTGTACTGAGCTGCTAGTCCTAGACTGGCTCCCCCAAAATATGGTGGTGGCCAGAGGCACAGCATAAAGTATCAGTGACTAGGAGCACACAGCATCTCTGTGAGGGCAGCTGGGCAAGGATCATGGTGGCTGGGATGCACAAAGTCTGTGCATGCAGCAGCCGGCTGGGTAGGATGTGTACAGTATTGGCAAAATTTGTGCTGAGTCTAGTCTTAGGCTGGGTCCCCTGAAGCATCAGGGCATGACCCTCAGGAGCAGCAGCTAAGCTGGGTGCACACAGCCTCACAAAAATTGCACTGAACCCTGGGCCAAAGCCAGCAGCCTGGAGTGGGCAAGTCCTTGGGAGAACTCATGTGCAATGCTTACTGTTAGCAGGTTAAATAGCGAGTATCTGTGCAGTGTCACCTCCCACAGGTGGCTCTGTGTTTATGCTTCAGGGTAGGGGAGGAAAATGGCACCTGCCAACTTCTTTTTTCCCCAGATATGATCCCCAATACACTCTGAAATCAGTACAGATTTCCCTCCTGTTTGTTGTGCAAGCTGTCCTTTCTACGTTGCTTTTCCTCTGGCTATTGTTTCTTTATGGGTAAGGATGCAACTATCACTTACCCTCTCTTTTAAATCTCCAGGCTCCAAGTCCCACTTGTTATACCAACTCACAGAATTCAACCCCTCTGATTTCCAAGGCCAGGAATAATGGGACTATGTTTTACCTGTGTGGGCTCCCTGGTGTTGCCCCTCTCCATGACCACAACTACATTCTTCCTATGGGCAGCTCCTGACCACCTTTTCCTGCCCTTCCTAACCTTCCTAGCCTAAATGTGGCTTCTCCCCTACATTTAGTTGTGAGTTTTTTTCTGTCAGTATTCACTCTTTGGCTGAGTGACTTGGATGTGAGTGCTATCTTACTGTAAACGTGCTACTGAGTGAGCTTAGGGTCCACCTATCCTGCCATCTTCCTGGTACCCCCCAACCTATTGTTTCTGGTTATCTATGCCATATTTAAAATTCAAACATAGATAGATCTTAGGAGAAAAATCATACAGGATAATTTCAAAATTATATATACTACTAAATACTGAGCTTTAATGTATTCTTCCCATTTTCTTACCAGTTTACTGGTAAACAATAACAAAGGGAAGACAGGCCAGTAGATCTAAAGACATGAAGATGATATAACAGAAAAGAAAAGGAAGGGGAGCAAGAAAAGGAAAAAAATTCAAAGATTCGGTGAAGAAAAATAGTTAAATTGAAGTGTCTGAGATATAAAAGGGACAAAGATACCAAGAAAAAGGAAAAGAAAACATGGGGGGAAATCTGCTCAACAAATTGACATTCAAATTTCTGGTGACTGGTTGTAAAGCTTCTTTACATGGTCCTGGAAAAAACTTTGTTAAGAGCCCTTTCCTCAAAGATTTTCCTTGTGCTTATTCAGTGGATCTAACAAAATAAGGATGCTTTTGAGCTATTGATTGGTGCGAATGTGGCTTAATAGCAGAATCATTACTTTTTTAATCTTGGAACTGCCAGTCCCTACTATTTTCAACTAAACATCAAGTTGTTCGATTACAGGCTGCCATTACTAATTGTTTTTAAATTTCATAGGACATATCTAGTTCAGGAAGTTTTGTTCTTCAGCAATAGATTTTTTTTTTTTAAAGACTCAGTTTTTAGAACTTTATTTGCTCAGGCTTATGAGCATCTAATTTTGGATGTCTTAATCTTGAAACAGCTTGAACTTCGTTGATCACTTAGAAAAATGTGGTCTCATTGACTCCTGAGTAAAATATAATTTGGGTCACCATCCCCATTTGCTCAGTAGTATTAAAATGATGCATTCTTGTAGGTTTACATGGGCTGGTATCCCTGTCTGTCCTATAGTTCTTTACAGGAATTGAGCAGAAAAGGTCAAATGGGGGCTAATATGTCAAAAGGCTGTAATTAAGATTTAGAAAGATTAATACCGATGGTATTTAATGAAATTGGCTTTTAGAGGAATGCTCATCTATTACTTTGATATTTAACATTTTTTCCTTATTAAAATGTTAGTGCTGATAGAAGCATCCAATCAGTAGCAGAAATATGAGTTTATATAGCCATCAATGAAGGGGGTTGCAACTAATAAACAGAGGTGTATGGTACTGATAAAATTACTAAGTTTTTTACTTAAGATTTTTTTTTTGCTTTTTTTCAGAGCTTTCAAAAAAATTTTAATGCAGTAAACAGTGCACTGACTTAGCTGTATCACTTCACTACACTGATGCAAGTTTTTTTTTTAATTAGTAATTTCAGATGTTTATAGAAATCTCAAATGCACATAGAAAAAAAATCTATAATTTTTTTACAGACAGGAGTAAATTTTGCCTCTAAAGGGACTATATACTATGGTTAAATCCAGCATATCACATTGAAAAAAAAAGACTCTGTAGTCTAAAGTAGCGGCTGATGCCTTTTGGTGTTTTGAAGAAGGAGCTGTTTCAAATTGTAAGGAAATTTCCATTTCAAAAATAGCTACTGAACTATCACAATGACTGCTTTGCATATATTTTTGGTCACAAAAATGCCATTGTTATTTTTTACTATGGATATGCAAATGAGATGTTGATAGGATTAAGTTCTGTCACCTTCTGAGACAGTCTTATGCTTGCAGAATTGAAGTTTTCCTCCCCCCTACCCCCACTATTTCCTTTACATTTAATTAAAGCCATCAAATTCATTTTACTTTCCATTCTGCATGAGGTTTCCCTCTCCCTTTTCTTTTTGGCTTTTTCCTTAGTGATTTTTCTTCTGAATCCTATTCAGTGTTCTTCATATTTGCTCCAGGTTGTGACTTATTTCATTGTATGACATCTTTTTCTACTTTCAGTTCAGGAAGCTATTTTTCTATTTCATATTTAAAATATAAGGAACATTCCGTAGTTTATTGTTATACGCCTATTTGGACTGATTATTTCCCAATTAAATTTGCTAAGCAGTTTGATATCATGCAAGCAGTATACTGCATTTGTTTATGAATAAAAACTAAAATATGTATTTTGGAAGCTCGTAATTGCATTAAGGGAGTCTATGTATGTGTGTGTGTGTGTGTGAAAAAAACAAGTGATTCTTTTTTTTTTTTTAAAGATTTTATTTACTTATTTGAGAGAGCGAGAATGAGAGAGAGAGAGAACATGACAGGGAAGAGGTCAGAGGTAGAAGGAGACCCCTCACTGAGCAGTGAGCCCCACAAGGGACTTGATTCCAGGACTCTAGGATCACAACCTGAGCCAAAAGCAGTTGCTTAACCAACTGAGCCCCCCAGGAGCCCCCCAAAACAAGTAATTTAAAGTTGTTATATCAGTATCTATGTTTCTAAATCCTACAAACCATCCACCTTTTAAAAAATGCACACATGCACCTTCACACACGCTTCAATAATCAGTGTTTAGACTTAATAAAAGGGTTGCATACTATGTTCCATTCTTGTAAACAGGGTAAACACATTCATAAAAAGGCTTGAATACCCAGCATTTAAAAAAAAAAAAAAATTTGTCGTTGGTGTTGTTTCTTAAGAAAGGCAATTTAGGTGTGAATGGAATAAGATAAACTCATTGAATTAGGTAGAATGAGAACTCCCACCATTGGAAAGGGAAGAGATTTCACAGCTGAGGCATTTCAGAAAGAATTTCCTTCTGGGGCAAAGAAAGAGATAATTCATGTCCTGAAAATACTACCATACTTCCTATGTTAGTTATCTCTGCAAATCATAAATTGATGTAAATTAATGAGTGTTACATTATATATTCTTTACATACATCTATGCATACATACACATACATTGCTATTGTCCAAAGTAAATATATCTTTAATGTTAAAAATTATTTTATATTCCTTTTCTAACACTGGCATAAATATCGCTATCGTTAAATATGTTTTTCCTTAGTTCAAATTAAGATAAAATAGTTATTTATATTCAAATATTATATAAATACATACATTGATTAAATCACTAACTTTTGAAGTTTTACTGCTCTAGTACAAACTGTTTTGTACAAAATTATTTTTCCATTCATGTTCTTTCTTTAGAAATGGAATTTGGTGGATATCTCTAAAATTAATTTGCTTTTGAACTTCTGTTCCACTCACAAAGCAAGAAACTATCTGTAGATTATTTTAAAAATCAAAATATAGACATATATGACATTTAAATATTAAAATATGTGTCCAGGTAGGAGATTGTGATCAGTGGAGACAGATGATATTCAACCAAAGAATGCCTATAAAACCTCATCAATTCAACTGAATGTTTGATCTAGAGATTAAGAAATTATGAACATACATTCTTAACATTTTTTCAATTTTGAATATTGATTTAATTCTCTCTGGAGACAGATGAACTATATTATAGGAAAGGTATAATTTTGAAGATTGCAGTATAATGTAAGAAAATGCTTTAAGGGGCACCTGGGTGGCTCAGTGGGTTAAGCCGCTGCCTTCGGCTCAGGTCATGATCTCGGGGTCCTGGGATTGAGCCCCGCATTGGGCTCTCTGCTCGGCGGGGGGCCTGCTTCCTCCTCTCTCTCTGCCTGCCTCTCTGCCTACTTGTGATCTCTGTCTGTCAAATAAATAAAATCTTTAAAAAAAAAATAAGTAAATGCTTTAAAACTTAGAACTTGGTCAAATGAGCTGTTTTGAAAATTACAGAATTGTAGTGAAATCTTTTCCATTTTCATGTGCCCTTCCCTCCCTCAGCCTCCTCTCTCTCTTTCCTTCTCTCTCTCTTTCCTTCCTTCCTTCATTGTTTCCTTCCTTCCTTCTTTCCATCTTTTCTCTCCCTCTCTTTATTTCTTGGAAGTTTTTATATGTGAGTGCAGCTTATAGGGCAGTATAAATTGAAGCAAAGACAGTAAGCAGTTTAAGGTGATATAGGAAGGTGATTTGATGTTGGGCTTATAGTTTATTTAGTTACATATGATGATGTGGAAAATCAGATGACAAAATAGTATTTAGGGCTAATTACTTTTTGTTATAAAATACATAGTTATAACTGTATATATATAGCTATCTATATGTGTATAGGCATAGTGTGTGTGTACATGTGTACTAAAAACGATTAAGAGAGAAAAAGAAAACATTATGTATAGGGGCATCTGGGTGGCTCAGTTGGTTAAGAATTTGACTTCAGCTGGGGTCATGGTCTCAGGGTCCTGGCATTCAGCCTGGCATCAGGTTCCCCGCTCGAGGGGAGTTTGCTTTTTCCCTCTCTCTCTCTGCCCCTCCCACTGATCATGCTCTCTCTCTCAAATAAAGAAATAAAATCTTAAAAGAAAAAATGAACTCTTAGGTAGTCGGCTCAATGAGGCAAGATTATTTTTAAGTTTGTATCAACTATTTTAGTGATCCAAGATTTTTAGATATTCTACCAAGATATCCATGGAAGCAGGTCTGTGCCTAAAATGTGTACTTTGGTATTTCAAAGTTCATTTCATATGTGGCATAGGGGTCCGTATTAGGGTACTCTAGAGAACTGGAACAAATAGGAGATATGTATATATATATATAGAGAGAGAGAGAGAGAGAGAGAGATTTATTATAAAAATTGCCTCACAAATATTATGGAGGCTGAGAAGTCCCATGATCTTCTCTGTGCAAGCTGGAGCATCAGAAAAGCTGGCAGTATAATTCAGTCTGAGTCTGAAGGCCAGAGAACCAGAAGCACCAATGTCTGGGGGCTAGAAAAGATAGATGTCCTAGCTCAAACAAAGAGTAGAAATTGGCTCTTCGTCTGCCTTTTTCTTTCTTTCTTTTTTTTTTTTTTTCTCTTTAGGGTCTTAACATACTGGATGATGCCCACCCACATTGGTAAGGGCGATCTTTATTCAGTCTAGTGATAAAATATATAATCTCTTTTTGAAATACCCTCAGACACACCCAGAAATAATATTTTACCTTAGCACAGTCAAGTGAACACATACAAAGCATCAGCTCCGAATATTATATCTAATTTCACTATTGTAAGTCTGAGGACATAATCTTGTGGGTTATTTTGGGTTCTGTACATTTAATGCATTCTGCTCAAGCTTTACAGGATCACCAAAATTAAGCTGACAAAGGAAGGAAAATAACCACACCCCCAAGATTCTTATAATCGATTTGATATCTATATATGCATAACAAACAATTGGTTAGGATTAGGTGATAAGAATCCTAACTGCTGAATGGGCAATAGATAATTTTAGCTTTTTGGTTTTACAACTCAAGAAGGCAGTGTTAGGGATATCAAATTATCTTTATATACGTAATCAGATCATGTTGCTTTACCTGACAAAGAATCAATTTTAAATCTCAACCAGAGAGTAAATTAGAGGACTGAAGTTGCTTTACTGTCTTCCCTTGTATCATTCTTTGACATGTGCTGAATGACATCAGTGGACTTAATTGGAGATATTTACTTTAGCCTTGGTTTAAGGCATTAAATGTATATATTTCTCCTATTAAAGTCCACAACGCTTATGTGAGAGTAATAAAACAGCAGAGTTTGGCGCCATCCATCTTTTGTTATAGATTGCTGAAATGATGTTGGAGAGTGTATTTATAAGTAGTGCATACTAGTGTTGCCAAATATTGACTTTGCTTGCTAACTCCATCACATAAAACTTCTGACGACAACCTAAGTAAAGTTCAGTTGAAGATAAAATATTGCAAAATAAATGCCAAAAATGGAAACCATTTTTCAAAACACTAAATTAGGAAGTTAAGGAATCAGGGCAATTAATCAATATTTCAAAATGATGAATATATTTTACAAAACACCACTTGAAATGAAAAGCTTAAAAGGGAGGTTTTTCTGTATGTTTAAAACAATGTTTATTTTAGGCTTCTGTGGCATATTTCAGATGAAACTTTTGAAAAACACATTACCTAACATTTTTGCCATAGTTATATTTGTCATCAAAATGACCTGAAGAAATACATGTAAGTCATTTAGTATTTGATGCTAATAATTGTACATGTTTGAGACTCTAAGTTCAAAGTGCTCTACCTACATTTATTCTGTTCTTTTTACAAACCCATATTATTATTATCATCCTAATTTTAGAAAATACTCTAACAGTAAAACAATATTCAGTCAGTCATTCCACTAAGCTTTGTTTTGTGCAAGACAATTCCGAAATTTAACAGCAAATCAAAGTCACCCAAGTTCATGGGCTTACATTCCTTCAGGGTAGGTGAGGGAAGAGAACAGATAAGGAGATAAACAAAAAAACTGTGTTAAGACAAACCAAGAGATAGGATAGGAAATGTGAAGTTGCCTGGAAGATAGGGTGAGGCAAAGAAGGGAGGAATAAGTAAAGATATCATTGTTTGCAAAAATCCACCTGCAGGCAAACGTGGCATATCTAAAATAGCCAAAGAAAATAAACAAGACATTGTCGCCAAAGTTGAATTTAAAATATAGTTGTGAAGATATATAAATATAAAATTTTACATAGGAGTTCAATAGGGGCCCTAAATGCCATCTATATGCTAATGACCCCCTATATGTTATCTCTAGTCTAGTAGGATTTCTAGACTTACAAACCCAAATGTCAATATGATGCTTTGACTTAGATGCCATCTAGCCATCTCAGTCTTGGATGCATGTGATATATCTGTAACTTATACGTGGAGTTAAAAACAAAACAAAACAAAAAAGTCAAGATAAATAAAGCATATACTTATGCCAGCAAAGGGAAAGGTCATCGGGAGAGGCTGTAGCAGGAAGGAATTCATGAAGAAGGATGCTGGATATAAATTTAAAAGTTTTTAAAAAATGTAATTGGATGGAGAGCTAAAATTACATGCTTTGGAATACCTAAACATCACAAACCAAATTTAACATAATCCGCTATATATTACTATCTTTCAAGCTTTGCACTATATCCAAGTTGGTTTTGACCACCTCTGCTTCTGCCATGTGAAATTTTGTGTTGCCAACTGAGGTATAAAAGTGCAAGTACATTTTATCTAAAATTTCATTTTTCTCCCTAATTGGCCAACAATAAAGTAGTTCCCAGATGATTACTAATTTAGGCATTAAACACACCTCATTCTTCCCTTTCCAGCAATCATACACACATTTTTTAATGGTAATTAGTCAACTTCTATTGTTTAACACTTAGTAATCACAAAATAGCTTCTAGTCATCATTTAGCTATTTCTAACAGCAGCATTCAATGAAGTTATTGAAAATCTATGCCTTCCATGTGACCGGAAAAAAATTTTCTCCATACTGTGTTGCAATTTTCTATGAATTTCTTTATATCTCACTTCATTTACTTTATACCTAACATCTCCCTATTTGAGTGTGAAATCTTGCTGTAAAAATACCAGCTTGTAATTTAATCTCTGATTAGAAAAACAGATTTTTAAAAAAATATCAATTCATTTTGTTGGCCTTCAACATATAGTTACTGGTATAACTCTACATGCTGATTTTTATGGCACAAAATTTTGGGAAAATAAGTAGCAGTTTCCTATTCCTTGATTTGGGGTTATCACTGCTAGTTATATACCACTTCAAAATACATGATTAATCATGATTTATCTGATATCAAGAAACCCAGCTATAAAGTGAAATCAGTTGATGTACTTCAAGTTCAGGAGAAATAATTTTAATTAAAAACTGGACAAAGAAAAAGCTTGATATAAATGGAATTATTAGAGACTTACTTTGTGTTAACCCTGGATATGTGTTTGATTAATTTCCTATGTTTGGAATCAGTGTACTTGAATTTAACTTTCCAGGTGCCAGTTGACTCTTTGGCTGTGCCCTTTCTAAACCGCAGTGTTGGGCTCTGTACAGTGGGATTAAATAGAGTAGTTAATGCAAGCAATTGCTATGAGTATGTTCATGGCTACTCAATAAATGCTTCTTTTATTCTTACAGAGGTAAAACTCTCCAGAGTAGGGAAGACCTTTTTCCAGGTATAGGATTGCATGTGCAGAATATAGGTTGGTAGCATATACTACTTATCATGAGGTGGTTTCTTAGAGAAATAGCAGATAATACTGAAGATGCAGCCTGGAAAAACAAAACAAAACAAAACAACAACAACAAAAAACACAACAAAACAGTGCTTCACCTTTAAACAAGTCACAAAATTTCCAATTCATTGATCTCGTAGGGAACCCACACTGCCTGTGACTTTTATTATAGAAGAAAAGGATTTTAAAAGCAGAATCCACCAGTCCATTGGATCTGTTAAGTTTCTATTATATCCATAGACCCTTAAAGCTCTCTTTGTAATTGGCCACTTCCATCATTTAACTGCCTTGTTTTGTGTTTTGGCAACAGACCCCAAGTGAATGGGTCTATCTGGGGGATGAGAAGACAGGAAGCCACCCAAAGGCCCTTTTTTGCCTTTGCTAACTGATGGTTTCCGCGCAGTTTCTGGTGTTTGGAAACACTGTAGTAACTGGAGGAAGAGGCAGCTGTGCTTTGGCCCACATGAGGTAATTTGCAGACACATTTTAATTGCCTTTTAGGGAGCATGAAGGAGTTCCAAATAGTCTAATGAGTTCCAGCAAACACCTGTGAAATGCTTTTAGACGGCCATGTAATACTGAAATTAAGAATGTAATGCAGCAATTGGAGGCATGGTGGTGTTTCTTTCTTTCATTTTTTTTTTTTGTGTGTCATCTCTGAAAAGGATAACTAGAGATGTTTTAAAGACCCCTTGACTATAGTAGGTTTTCCACTCACCAAATGGTACTTTATCTTTGACTTCTTGGACTAACATAATGAATTAAATAATGTTTGATAGAATCTTCCCATCAAACTTTATATTTTAAAAATATGACTCTTGCTTATACAGTAAAATTCAAATGAGAGGAATATTAGGTAGTTATAAATCTCAAACTATGCTTCTATTAGTCAATAAACAGTATTAAAGGGATAGATCTGAAATTTTAAAAAATCATAGTAAGTGGTGCTAGTTGGAGATTATTAAATCTTAATAAAGCTTTAATAATTAAAGCTTCTCTTCCTCCCTCCTTTCCTTTCCATTCTGTTCCTCCTGCTGCCTTTCTCCCTCCCTCTCCCTTTTTTCTTCCTTCCTTCACTTTGTTATTGGTTCATTGTCAATTTAAATAAAGGTATTTTGAGAGATAAATGACATTCTAATCTTGCTAGCAGGCACTAGGGAACAAATGAACTGCAACAGAGGGAAGATTAGTATAATTTGAATATTGAAAAAAAAGGCAAAATTCAGAAATTATAGCCTCATTGTAACTTCAAACCCATCTTGTGATTTTATGAATGTATTTGTGTGTGTGTGTACCACTGTTTAACAACATCTTCTTCCTTCTGAGAAGTAACAACTATCTTGAAATGTGTGTTCATCATTTGAAAAGATCTCTCTATACTTTTAATACATACAGTACATAATACTACACATACATACAGACACACACGTAGTCTAACAGAATCAAGTAAAATACTCTAAAATGAAATCATAGTGCATTGTTTTTCTGCAGGTGTTCTTTCTTCTTACAATAGCTATAGGATACATCAATGTTAATAGATGTAGCTATAATTTGTTTATTTACATGGCTGTATAATGCACCACTGTAAGAATATCCACACTTTATTTTTTTGTTACAGACGTTTAGATTGTTTTCACTTTTTCACTATTACAAGAAATGCTTCTCCTGTCTATGACTGTAAAAGTAATTCTTTCTCAGGAATGGAATCGATAGGTGACCAATTATATGCACTTTTGACTGGGCCATATTTTGCTGAATTTCTCTGCAATGTGATTATACCAATATATTTCTCTACCAGTGGTGCATAAGAATTCCTTTAGATCTCGATCTTTGTTAGATCCTGAAATTGCCAGTCATTTTCAAGTTTGCCCATTTGATGGATAGGAAATTCCGATTTGGTTTATTTTGTATTTCCTGGTGATTAGTGACATTCCACATCATTCATATGCATATTAATTCTTCATGTACAATCTTCTGTGAATTGCCCGTTAATATCCTTTTTTTGTTTTGTTCTTTAATATTTTTAGTGGATTTTAGGAGTTTATCCACGTGGGCCACAAAAATTTCCTTGGTTATATGCATTTAATTACCACCTCCTTGTCCACAGTTTATCTTTTTCATTTTGCTTATATTCACTTTTGACACACACAAAGTTTAACTTTTAATTCTTTATGATTTGTCATTTTATGTCTTATTTTAGAAAGCCTTTCCTAGTCTGGGGATATAATAAAGTTACTATAGTATAGTCTCTTCTATAGGTAATAAAGATTTGTTTTCTATTTTTAGAGTTTAATCCATGTGGAATTTGGGCTGTGTACTTTGTGAGGTAGGGATCCCTGCCTTTCCCATATGGCTAACCCATATTGTTAACAATCTCACCTATCTTGCTCATTTCCAGTGACCTTGATATATAAGTTTCCGTATAAACATGCTTCTAGAGCTGCACTGCCCAATGTGGGAGCCTATGGGTACAGTAGATATTTACGTTTAAATGTGATTAAAATTAAGCACAATGTAAAAATTTAGTTTCTTAATCACACTAACCACATTTCAAGTACTTACTAGGGTATGTAATGACTCGCTACTTTACTGGCCATTGCAAATGTAGAATATTTCCATTATCAAAAAGTGGAATTGGACACTTTATTGGACGGTGCTGTTGAAGAATTAGGCTATCAGCATTAATTCACCTCTTTCTACTCCTACCTCTGTTACTGCCCCCATGCCACAGTATCTTAATTAGTACAGTGTCTCTCTAATTTTAATATCTTATAGGGTAAGTTATTTTTTATTACTCATATTTTTTGGAGGCTTCTTCCCTATTCCTGACATTTTGTTTCTCCAAGTAATAGTGTCGTTTTTTAGGAAATTTGATTGGAATTTCATTGATATAATGTAGAAATCTGGTGACACTTTATATCTTTACATGTTTGCATTTCCAGTATTTAAAAGAGCATATTTAAAGTATATAAATAGAATATTTCCCAATAATTTTGATGTTTTAAATTTAGCATTTTCTCTATAAACATGATGTACATTTTGAACAGCTTTTATTAGAAGTACCTTAAAATTTTTTGTTACTATTCTAAATTGCATTTTTCTATCACCTGTTTATACTCTGAGTATGGTGATATCATTAATTTTTATATATTGATCCTTTATCCAGCAGTCTCACTGAATTCTTACTAAACCTTGTTGTAGAAAATTTCTTGCATTTCTAATATGGACAATCTTAATATTTGTGAATGAGGTCAATTTTTTATATTGTTTCAATTTTTATAACCCTATTTCATTTTCTTTCTTTTTTTTATTATTGATTTAGCAGAGATTTGTAGTACCATGTGGATTAGATTTTAGTACTAAAATCTCATGAACTTTTTTTCTTTTAGCAGATATCTTTTCTTAAGGTTCAGAAGTTTTTCTTTTAATTTACTTTTTATTAGCATATAAGCAAATATATTTTAAATATAAATAAATAAAAGCATATTAAAAATAAGTGTATTATTTGTTTCAGGGGTACAGATCTGTGATTCATCAGTCTTACACAATTCACAGCACTCACCATAGCACATACCCTCCCCAGTGTCCATCACCCAGCCACTCCATCCCTCCTACCTCCCTCCCCTCCAGCAACCCTCAATTTGTTTTCTGAGATTAAGAGTCTCTTATGGTTTGTCTCCCTCCCTGGTCCCATTTTGTTTCATTTTTCCCTCCCTTCTCCCCACGACCTCCCCCCACCCCACCACTCTACCTCTCAAATTCCTTGTATCAGAGAAATCATATGATAATTGTCTTTCTCTGTTGACTTATTTCACTAATCCTAATACCCTCTGATTCCATCCACATAATTGCAAATGGCAAGATTTCTTTTTTGATGGCTGCATTTTATATATATATATATATATATATATATATATAAAATATGGAAAGAACCCAGATATCCATCAACAGATGAAATATATATATAAATAAAGATCTTTTTTGATGCCTGCATTTTATATATATATAAAATTTTATATATAAAATAATCCAT
This sequence comes from Mustela nivalis, assembly GCF_964662115.1. Taxonomy (NCBI): domain Eukaryota; kingdom Metazoa; phylum Chordata; class Mammalia; order Carnivora; family Mustelidae; genus Mustela; species Mustela nivalis. Next base: position 125,259,109 of record NC_139022.1, on the reverse strand, counting down.
CAAAAAAGAAATCTTATATATATATATATTTCATCTGTTGATGGATATCTGGGTTCTTTCCATAGTTTGGGTTCAGAATATTTTTTATTCCTAGTGTTTGTGTTTTATTTAATTATAAATTAATACTAAATTTGTCAAATTATTTTTGTAGCTTTGTTATGATTTGTTTCATTATACCAATTAATATGATAAATTAATGTAAGCATTACGATACTAAAATAATGGCTGTGGAAATAAAATAATGGCTGTTCCCTCTGTCAGTGTTCTTTAAGAACAACTATGAATTCATACTGGCCATTACTATATATCCCTTGTCAGCTTCTATAATTTCAGAAGTTACAAATTAATTTTTTAAAATATGCTCCCAATCTATATCATAGGAAAAAAAGAGTGTTAATGAGATTCTACTGATATTTATGATGAATCATTTGAAATGCTGGCATTTAATAATTTTTAGTTCAAAACATGGACATTTCAAACAGATAAACCTTATTCAAAGCCTCATAATACACTTGTGGTAGTCAGACCTATTGCTTAGTCTGATAATTCTATATATTTATATATTAGTATTGTTTAAGAAATCTTATCTTGATTTTCCAGAATATAATGCCATATTTTTAAAATTGTGTTTTCTGCTGTATTTGTGCTTTGTGACTTTTCCCCCATCAAGCACCAAGAAAGGTTGCTTATTGGTAGGTTAGAAAAAATAAATAGGTTATGTTAAAGGGTGCCTGGGTGGCTCAGTCAGTTAAGCATCTGCCTTTGGCTTAGGTCATGATCCCAGAGTCCTGCTTTGTGGGGATCCTAGTTCTCCCTCTCCCTCTGCTGCCTCCCCTGCTTGTGCTCCCTCTCTCACTCTGTCAAAAAAGTAAATAAATAAAATCTTTTAAAATAAATAGTTGGCTAAGTGTAGTATAATATTGTAACTTAATATTATCATGTTAGCAGATAGAAGAAGTATAGATTTGACATTTTCTATTTTGTCAATCTCACCAGATTGATTTATGACAGACAATAAAGTTGTCACAGGCCTTTTATTGTTGGCAATATTTTAGTTCTCAAATTATGAGAACACTGAGAGTTTTGCTGTATCTGAAGAAGAAAAGTAGTTCTTTGACTGATATGAATGAAATGACAGTTCATCCTGAAAATAAGGCTTGGTGCTATGACTGGAGTGTCACTACTTCCTTAACAATAAAAAATCCCATTTAAAAAATCACTCCTGTTATACATTTGGCTATAACACAAGGTCAACTTGGCCACCAGAGCAGGGCTGTTTAGGAAATGGAAAAAGGGGAAAGGAGTTGTTCAGCACAGGTTCCATGTAATAAAAACTATCTTGTTTTCCTTGTCCAAGTAATCTAAGAACGTCATTTTATTTCATTTCAGGTATCTTAAACACAGAGATTTAGTTATTTTATTTTCTTCCCCTTTAGTGCTTTTTGGCAAGATAGACATTTTGTCTCTGCTACATTTATAAATAAATAAAAAACAAATACAGTTCTTTCAGATCCTTTTTGCCAATGATCTTTTACGAGAACCAAAATAATCTAATACAAGTAAGAGGATCTCAATATAGATACCCAGGAAAATCAGGATATATTGATAGTCCACCAAATGACCGGATTGATATCAATGTATTAGAAACTACCAGATGGCATTCACAATGCTAGTTTAAAAATGATATTTTGCTTTAATAGCATAGAATATCTACTCTTGCCATAAGAAGCTGATATTACCTCAAAACTCAGAACCTGTAAAATAGAGTTGGTAATATTTGTTTCTTCCCTATTGGCATGTTACATATAACCATTTCCTGCTATAGTACGATGTAGACCTAGAAGGGAGGATTTGTGTTAAACTTATTCATTCTATGAGCTTTAATTAAGTATATTTTACACTCTAGAACAATTATTTGCATTTTTTTTCATACTTAAAAATACTGGTTTTTTAATATGGATGTTCCTCAAAAAGTTGGAAATAGAGCTACCCTATGACCCAGCAATTGCTCTACTGGGTACTGACCCTAAAGATACAAATGTAGTGATCCAAAGGGGCACATCCACCCTAATATTTAAAGCAGCAATGTCCACAATAGCCAATAGCCATCTAGGCTCTTTACAGAGAGCCTAGATGTCCATCAACAGATGAATGGATAAAGAAGATTTAGTATATATATATATATATATATATATATATATACACACACACACACACACACACACACACACACAATGGAATATTATGCAGCCATCAAAAGAAAATGAAATCTTGCCATTTGTGATGACATGGATGGAACTTGAAGGTATCATGCTTAGCAAAATAAGTCAATCAGAGAAAGACAATTATCATATGATCTCCCTGATATGGGGAAGTTGAGAGGCAATATGAGGGTTTGGGCAGTAGGAAAGGAATCAATGAAACAAGATGGGATCAGGAGGGAGACAAACCATAAGAGATTCTTAATCTCTCAAAACAAACTGAGGGTTGCTGGGAGGAGGGAGGTAGGGAGAGAGTGGTTGAGCTATAGACAGTGGGGAAGGTATGTGCTATGGTGAGTGCTGTGGAGTGTGTAAACCTGGCAATTCACAGATCTGTACCCCTGAGGCTAATAATACATTATATATTAATAAAAAAATTAAAAATATAGGAAAATGAAGCCCTAATAGCACTTCACAAATTACCTTCAAGATTACCCAATTTAACTGTAGCTGTGTCTCCCAAATATAAATATCTATAAACATAAAAACATGTTTTTATATCTGGTATATTTAGTTCACTTATATTTACTATAATTACTGATAAATTTGTGTTTAAATCCAATATTTTCTAATTTTTCAACTCTTTTTTAAAATATTTCCTCCATCTTTCTCTTCAAATAATCAAACATTTTTATTAATTCATTTTATTTTGCTAATTTTAAATGAGTAACCTAGAAATTAATTTGTGTTTATTATTTTTTTACACTTACCAATTTATTAAATGATATGACAAAGGATATGAAATAATAACCAGATGAAATTATGTAGAAGGCAAGGTATGGGAAAGTGTGCAGAGCTTCCATGTCCTCTCTGAGCATGGCATCCTCTCTGCATCTCCATGTACTCACCAACTGGGAAACTCCAGTTTGCATTCTTGAATTATTAGCATCTACATTCAAATAACTTTATAACTCCCTATACTCTAAGAACCTTAAAATATTTTAACTCCATTCATATCCCCACTTCCTTTTGTGATATATTTTAATAATACATATGTTTTAAATACACAGATCTTATTATTGCCTTAAGTAGTCAATATTAATTTAGATTTAACACATAAAAACCCTTTTCAATGTTTTTTATTTCTCCTGAAATACTGTTTCCATCTGGGACCATGTTTCTCTTGTCAGCATAAATAACTTTAGTGTGTTTTGAGTATGGTTCTGTTGGTGACAAATTCTTGTTTTTGTTTGTGTGAAAACTTTTGTATTTTACCATAATTATTGAAGAATATTTTTGGTTGTTATAGAATACTAATCTGGCAAATATTTTCCATTAGCATTCCATTATTAGTTAGTTTTCACTATTTCTTTGGAAAAGTCACCCATAAGGCTTATATTTTTTTTCATTGAAACCAATAGATTTTTTTTCCCATGTCTGATTTAAATATTTTATTCTTTGTATTTGATTTCAGGTTTTTTATCATTTATTTTGTTTTTTAATTCTGCTTGGTGTTTATTGGTCTTCTTCAAACTGTGTCTTTAGGTACATTAAGGTTAGAATAATTTCTCCAGTATCTATGTTAGTCTAGGTCTTCTAAGAGGCAAACACTTGGACAATTATGTACAAGAAATTTATTAGGGGAAATGTTTTTAAGATTAAAAAGAAATGATCCAGAAGAAGGTAGAAATGCTGTTGGGTCATAATTTATGTCTGATCCTAAGTGAAGGAAACCAAGGAGGATGTTTGAGTGCATGCATCTTAGACTGCTGGGAAGTCCAGGTTTGCCAAGGTCATTGAATCAACACTTTCACAAATGTTAGTGTGAGGAAATGACTTTACAATCATGACAATAAATTGATGAATTTGAGTCAGGCTAAGTAGGTATTAAAGTAGTATGTTTATAAGTATTTTTGTAAGTTTTGCATTATGCAGTCAATTTTGAGTGCTGCTTGGCCATTTAATATGTTGTGGTCTTGTTATATTATTAATGAATGCTTTTGTTTCCAAATCTGCAGAGTGTTGATAATAATAATAATAATAATAATAATATCTGTCTACTAGGGTTGTTTTGAATAAATGAGATAATTCACTTATTGAAGTAAATACTGAAGTAATTACTGAATTAAAATATGGTGGAATTTCAAATAAAATCAGTTTTATATAATGATATTACTAATACTGTCAATATTATTGTTGCTATTATTAGGTGCTTAAGTATTTATTATGCCTGAAAAACTTTTTTTAAAAAATATTTTATTTATTTATTTGACAGAGAAATCATAAATAGGCACAGAGGCAGGCGGGGGTGGGGAAGCAGGCTCCCTGCTGAGCAGAGAGCCCAATGCAGGGCTCAATCCCTGACATCATGACCTGAGCCGAAGGCAGAGGCTTAACCCACTGAGCCAACCAGGGGCCCCTGAAAAACTCTTGAATATAGTTAATTATAAAAGAAAAGGAAACCATCATGGAATGAGATTATCTATATATGTCTGCACTAATTTCACTATTCTGTAGAAAGTAAAGGAGGAGCTCGAGTGGTTCAGTCAATTATATGTCTAACTCTTAAAGCTCATGTCATGATCCCAGGGTCCTGGGATGGAGCCCTGAGTAGGGCTCTGCACACATCAGGGAGTTTGCTTAAGAGTCTCTACCTTCCTCTCTACCCCCTCCCCCACACCCAGCTCTTGCTCTCTCTCTTTCTATCTCTCTCTCTCCCAAATAAATAAATAAATAAAATCTTAAAAAAAAAAAAAAAAAGAAAAGAAGAAAGAAAGAAAGAAAAAGAGAGAGAGAAAGGACCCTGACTAGGCTATGATTGAAAAAGATAATATAAGAGCTGTGCTATATATTCTCATCATAATATAACCAGGCTCATGTCTACATCTTAATCTTTCTATTCTAAGAGATTTACACTGTAATAGTTTATAATAATTATAGGCTCAATCCTAAGCTAAGTCTTGTCCTTCCAAACTATGTTAAATAAATGGTGACTTGTCCACTCACATATTCTTCATATTCTTCTGTTTGCAGAGTGGGATGCGCACAATAGTGCAGTACCCATCATTGATTAACTAATTACAGAATCACTCCATCAGTAAATCAGCACAGCATCTGTGACCCTATATGTCACCACCACAACCCCCTTGTCTATTCCCTGGGAGCTTTACTGAGGCGGTTCTACTGACATAATATATTCATTATCCATTAGATCTGGCACACGCTCTGTGGTGCTCAATTACGATACAATCGAGCGAAGGGTCTGGTGTCGGCCAATGTAATGACTTTCTGATTATCTGTCTTTAAATGATGAATGAAACGAAAATGTACTGCTCAAACCAAATATAAGATTGTTAGGATGCCAAATGAAAACTGTACATAGTCTCCTTTATGGGAGAATGGCAGAGGCCTGCTTTTATTCAGCAATAACTCCCTAAAGATAGCTTCCAAGCTGTTCCCACCTTTTGATTATCAGATTATTATGAATCCACTGAATCCAAGTCATAAATTGACATTTTGGGGTCATCTCAATACCCTTTGAGTAAGAGTTTAATTCATGAAAACTTTCAAATACTTTTGCATTTTCCTCGTCTTTCAGCTTTGCTTCATCTGACTTCCCAGTACTAGTCTTATTGCTTCTAGTTTGTCACCTGAATCAGATTATTTTTTGAGCTGTTTTTGTCTCATGGAGAGCTGTAAAATAATTAAGCAGATTGATACATAGACAGGCATTTAAAAAAACATGCCAGGATTATAAATAAGTGGGAGACTCAAAAACATTTTGTTGTTCAAATAATTATGAAGCAGGTGTTTGATAGTACAATCATTTCTGTTTCTGTTTACATCTTTGGTTATTATTCTGTTAATTATAATTGAAAATCCAATAAAGCTTCATATTGGAGCACTCACAAATCTGACTTAAATTACAGCTTCTCAATTTATTCCCTTAAATAGAACACATTGGACTTTTGGTTATAAAGCAATTTTTAAAATCTGATCCCCTTCCCAAGTCTTTAAATCCTGTATAAAAATTGAGCCTTTTGAAAGATACAGACAAGAAAGAAACATAAGTGTATTAATTTCACAAGTCACAGTTAAGCTTACAGGATGTTTGTTGTTCGCCTATCCAGAAAGTTCCCGTAGTGCCTCCACTGTCATAAGCTTGGGCAGATCTCTGCCACACTCTGTGCTTTAGTTATGTAAATAAATTATGGAAAATAAGAGATACTCTGATTAGAATTTCTGAAATGCATTTACAGTTTATTCTCTTACTTCCCTCTTTGGGAAGCTGACCTGAAATTCAGCCTCCAGATCAAAAGAGAATTCATTTGGATCTCATTTAATTGGAGCAAAGAGTTAGTCTTTTGCTTGTGGGATATTGATAGCTCCAGGCATAAAGGATTGATAGCTCAAAGACCATCGAGGATAATTTGAGAGGTGATGTCCTCCCTATTTATTTTTATTTGTAACAAATTAAATCTACTCGAGGGTGAAGAAATGTGCATGTGTCTACCAGATGCTCCCATTCCTAGGATTATGACTGCCTTCTTTTATATTTTATTGTAAAGAAGGACTACACTAGATATTGCTTAAATGTCTTGAGGCCTTCTAGGTAAAGTAAAAAATAAGGGAAAATTGTCTCTAAGGGCACCATTTAAATGAACTCACTTTTTAATTAAGTACATCTTGGCATTCTTGATTTGGGAACTCTAACAAGAATCTTATGAACTTATAGGTTATAAAATTAGATAGGAGAGATAAATTCATATTTTTTTTCCTTTTGTTGTCAGCCAGAATGAAAAATATTTAAATGGAAACATTAGGCTCTCTAGAGAAATGTGAATTAATTTTAAGATCATTTGCTGCTTTATTTTCATTTCATATTTATTTATTTAAAAATAAATACTAATTTAAAGATGTGCTGATTTTTATTTACATGAATGGTGTAGAAACAAAAAGGTCAAAAGTTTTTTTTACTTTGTAAGACAGAAGTTTTCTAGAATATATTTTCAAAAGAGTACAGGTTTAATATAACATTCTCTTCATTGTCTCTCAATCTTATTTTTGGCTAGTAAATAAATACAAAACATACCAAACTCAGAATCTTGAATACGGTTTTCTTTTAATCGCAAGACTCCAATATATTTGAAGGTGATAATTTAATCATATCAATAAAATATCTGAGGCGCCAGGGCAGCTCTGTTGGTCAAGTATCTGACTCTTGGTTTCTGCTCAAGTAATGATCTCGGGGTTGTGGGATCTAGCCCTGTGTTGGGGTCAGCAGGGAGTCTGCTTGAGATTCTTTCCCTTTCCCTCTCCTTCTGCTCCTTTCTCTGTTCATGCTTGTGCACTCTCTCTCTCTCAAATAAATAAACAAAATCTTTCAAAAAAATAAAATACATGAGGCCATGGTAACTCTAGCTTTTTATTTTTAGACTATAATAAACACAAATTATTTGAGAAAGACACATGCCTACTGTCAAAAAAAAAAAGCCAATTTACCCTTTATGTAAAATTTCTGGATCAGAGAGAAAGAATTGTATTTATTATAGGAATAGTGGTATTCGGAGTGTCAACATTTTTTACACCAGTTATTAGAGCTCTGAGTTGCACAGGGTGATACCAGGTCACACCTGCATTCACAGTGGCTTGTATTATAGGGAGAGAAACCCTGATCTCAAGGAACTCAAATTTTTTATGATGAAAAGTTAGCCTATCCTTTACTCTAAAGGGAGATGTCATCTTGATCTTCCATGGTTCTAAGGAAATCCTTCCTTTTGCTCTAGCAGAAAACATTGCTTCTATATTCCAAGGTTGTTTGCTATACAAACACCCTTAAAAAAGTATTCTAAAACAAAAGCTTGTACCAAGACATGCTAAAATGTGACATATCCATGAAAAATTTTCTCCCAATACCTATAATTAACATTTTCTAAAAAAAAATCATAAAATTATTTCCTTATATTGTTTTAAAAATTCATGGTTTAGAGAGCATACTTACAAACATTTTATATTCCTTTGACCCCATATCTCTGAGCTAGATTTTACTAATCCTATTTTACGGATGAACAAACTGACTCTGGTACAGTAAGTCCTGTAGCATTAATTGAAGCTTCAGAAACCTCAGTCCACATTTTCTGCATCCAAATACATTCCTTATATTTTCTACAAGGCCAGAATACCTCCTTCAGTCACCACACTTATTGGCAACTGAATGTAGAAGAATTGGTTAATTATGCACTAGAATTTAAGACATGTTTGGGAGGCTTGTCATCAAAATACCTCTTTGTCCTGTGGCATCCACTCTTAAGGATTTCTTCTTTCATTTGGAGTATTATCCCAGAGCTTTTATAGCTTTGAAGATCCTCAGGATTCTCTTCAATTCCTCTAGCAATACTTTTAACTATAAAAAAGGCATGTGGATGACTGAGAGTCAGATTTTTATTTGCTCTGCCCAGGTACTGATCGCACCAGTGTTTCATTCTCCTGCGACAACTGGGAACCAGGGATTTGAAGAAAAACAAACTGGGGAGAGAGATAAGAGTGTACACATACTTTGTACACTTTATAACCTTTCTCAGTCATAACTTGCATCTTAGTCTTGACCTGATCAGTTTCCTCTAGAATCTCACTTTCTTGTAATTAGGACACAGTTTTCTACTAGCTCTTGTGTAATCATTTTATGTAATATCAACTTCCCCAAGTATCTTCCAATGTTAGAAAAAAAAAAAAAAAGCGTGACCCTCTTTATACTACTGCTAGTACACATGCTTAAGAATTATTTTCCAATCCTCAAAATAGCAATGGGTGAGGCACAGAAAGGAGTTGTCAATCAAATAAATTCAGGAAAAAATTAAATAAAGCTATTCATATCTTTACACGAGGGTTTCTCAGTGGGCTTAATATGCTGATGTGAATTGTAAATCTATAAGGTAAAAATATATAATATATATTGGAATGTCTAGTGCAGAATATTGCAAATTTGTTTCATACTGGAGCTCTGTTTTCATGGAGCACAATTGAGAAATACTGTCTTAAAATGTCTATAGGGCAAAACCACAAAACATTAGTGAAACCATTTTTTAGCACCTTTAAATATCTAAAATCTAATTGTGTGCCAGCATAATGGAAAAAGATGTTGCCTGTGTTTTCAAAATTTCTTGTTGTAGCGCAAGCAAATAAATTGTGTGTGTGTGTGTGTGAGTGTGAACATACACTCACACGCATGCACACAATTTGGAGTAATTTGAATAATATATAATTTGGAGATATATATATATGTACATATATATATACATACACACACACACATATATATGTATGTACACCCATATAATTTTTTCATTTTCAGGAGTCTAAAATATTATAAAGGAGTTATTTAATAATATAAGCAAACTATCCAAGATGACTAGGGAAGTCCTTATAAATGTTTATACTACTCAGAAATTATTAACATAGGGCTATCTTATAATTTATTATGCCAGTTTATAGCAGACTTTAGAGGCCTTGACACTCTACCTTAGGTATTTCAGTATGTACACTGAAGTGATATCATTATAATGCAAAATACTCATTCAAATATTTTAATGAAGTTTCACTTCCAGCCATGATGTAATAACGTTATTGGACTAGCTTTCAGCCCATAAGCAACTCTAAAAAGGGACAAAGTATACAAAGCAAGTTTTTTCAAATTTAGACCATAGAAGTAAGGACTACAATTGCTCAGAGCAGGGAAACCTATGAGGTGAACCCCACTGTTGTCCCAGATTTTGACTAGAGTCAGTTTTTATGCTGAGCATACACAGGTAATGTCCATGAGAGTCCTTACTGAGCTGGGGTAGAGATGAGTTCAGGACTGCTAAACTAACTGGAGATTATGAAACAGCACAAGACAGGAGGAAGTTAAATAGAAAATAAACCCATAATATCTACATTATACCACCTGGTATTTTTGGCCAAATACTAAACTGTACATGCTCAAGCAACACAGTAAGAAGTGTGCCAAAGGAGAGAGATTGAAGAGCTCTAGCTATACAAATATTCCAGGGACTCCTGACCAATCAAACTAGAGAGATTTGCTATTCACTCTGGTCATTTAAAACAGGTCATTAACCCTGGTGACCTAAGACCCTCAAATAGACATGCCTTAGTTACAGTGTAACTCTAGATCCAGAATAAGAATTTATTGATGATTCCACCTGATTCTGTTGAATCTTGGTTTTATGTTTTGTTACAGAGGGTTCAGAATAATAAATTGCTTACCTGGATAAAACTCAAAACTAAATACTGCTCAGTCCAGACTCTCAACAGTGTTGAGATGTTCAGAATAGTAAAATAGTCAATAGAAATAGACCCAATGATAACACAGATTTTGGAATTACTTGACAAGAACTATATATAGTCTTTATAAATAGGTTCAAGCATTTAAAGTATAAAATGATGGAGATAATAGGGTATAACAAGTGAAAAAATGAGGAACTTCATTTAAAAAGGAACCAAATGAAAAATAGGGGAATAAAAATAAAATAATCCAAAATGAAAATTGCCAGATAAGTTTTTCAGAAATTTGGAAACTATAGACGAAGACATTAATAACTCAAAGACAGGGCAATAGAAATAATCCAGTTTGAAGCAAGGAAAAAAAAAGACTGACAAAAAAATGAACAGCCCTTCAGTGACTTTAATAAGACAACATGCACTATGATATACATGTAGTTGGAATTCTATGATGAAAGCAGAGGGAAACTTAGATTCATTCATGCCAAAGGAAAGAAGGAAGAAAGGAAGGAATGGAGAAAAGAAGGAAGGAAGAGGGAGGGAGGGAGAAGGGAAGGAAGAAGAGAAAGGAAGAAAGAAAGAAAAGAAGAAAAGAAATAATGGCTGAAATCCTTCCTAAATCTGATGAAAAATATTAACACAAGGTGGCAGAAACTCAACAAATCCCAGGGAGGAAAGATAGAAAGAAAACCACCCATATAAACCATAGCCAAATTGTTGAAGACCAATGGTAAAGAAAAAAACATATTAAAAGTATCCAGATTGAGAGTGCAGTGACTTCAGTACCTATAGGGAGAAATACCAGTTAGAAAATGCCAGAATGGCTTTCTTAAAGTGCTGCCCACCTTAAATTCTATGTGCAGTAAAAATACCCTTCAAAAATGAAGACAAAATTTAGACAGTTTCAAACCAAAAAAAGCTAAGCTTATTTATTAACACCAAACCTGTTCTATAAGTGATGTTTCAAGAAGTCTACTTCAGGCTGAAGGAAAAAGATTTATCCTTAAGAATAAAGAACTGTGAAACTGTAAAAGGGGAGGAGGGTGGGGATAAATGTTAAGATATTTTACCACTAATTTTTAAGTGTATTTAACTGATAATTGGTAATTTTAAAGCAAAAACAGTAGCAATGTATCTTGTGGTTCATAATTATATGTAAATAAAGTATATTATAGTATTATTATAAAAGATGGGAGGATATAAATGAATTACAAAATTGTGAGGTTCTTACATTATACATACAAGTGATATATTATCCAAATGGTGTACTATTAATAAATGGCAAGATATCATACGTTAAGGATGTATACTTGAGATATTCTGTGGAATACATTTTACAGAACTAATCTAATCATAATCCTGGAATCTACCTTAAGCAATGAATTAATCAATCGATCAGATTGGGAATGAAGGCAAAATTTAAGAACCAGTAGACAGAATGTACAAAGATGTCTGCTTTAAATCTTAATCACACAGTCCAATTTTCAATGACCAACTGTGCTGAGTGCAACTTAATTTTTACCTTTAAATTTTATTAAAACATATAATACCACTATATTTTCTTTCTTTATTTTTTAAATACATTTTTTAAAGATTTTATTTTTTTATTTGACAGACAGAGATCACAAGTAGGCAGAGAGACAGGCAGAGAGAGAGAGAGGGAAGCAGGCTCCCTGTCAAGCAGAGGGCCTGATATGGGACTCTATCCCAGGACTCTGGAATCATGACCTGAGCCGAAGGCAGAGTCACATTTTCTTTCTTTAGATTATTATTGTGAGCAGATGTGTTAAACATTTGTTTTTCAATTAAAGGATTAGATTTATTAATTTTTTGGCCATGGCATAATGTACAAAATATCATGACTCATTTTTGTGTAATGTTTACTTGGTTGTGATTCCCTAGTTATGAAATCAACTGTCATTACCCTTTTGTCTGCTAAATCACATTATTACATGCTTTCTCTTTCTCTACCCTTCTTTTTTTTATCCCCCCCAACATGTTCTATTACTGTTACCATTATTATTATTATATTTGTTAGATAAAAAAATCACTGTGGGGACGCCTGGGTGGCTCAGTTGGTTAAGCAGCTGCCTTCGGCTCAGGTCATGATCCCAGCGTCCTGGGATCGAGTCCCATATCGGGCTCCTTGCTCCGCAGGGAGCCTGCTTCTCCGTCTGACTCTGCCTTCCACTCTGTCTGCCTGTGCTCGCTCTCGCTTGCTCTCTCTGACAAATAAATAAAATCTTTAAAAAAAAAAAAATCACTGTGAATTTGCTATATGTCTCTAAACCTTTATTTTCAATGTCTTTACTTCTCTTACTGTAGACCAGTAGCAAACAGCCTGGTTCACAGACTACACCTAGTATAAGAATGGTATGAGCTTCATCAAATGAAAATGATACAGTGTTCCTAAAGAAGAAAATCAGCTATATGATATTAACCTCTATCTGCTGTAGGCACTAATTCAATGTGCTAGCATCACTGTATTTTTTTCTGAATTTAAACACTGGCACAGACAGCCGCTTTGGAAGCCTGTGATGAGTGGAAATTAGTTTATATATCAGCAGCAAACGTTATTCTTTAGTTTGAAACTAGAAAAAGAAAGTAAAAAAGAAGGTGGTTTACATATGTGAAAGCAAAGACACATGAATGGTGTTACCCTTTAAATCCTGTAGGTCTGAATGATAAGCATACCTCATTTTTCTGGAGGATTAAGCCTTTGAAGGCCACAGATTCCTGTAAGAGCACACCATTCTTTTCTCTGTAAATAAAGTTCATTTACCTTATTAGCTCCAAAATATAGTGTCAGGTAAAAGTCCTGAAATAATAGGAAAGGGAGCAATGCAAAAGCCATTTCTGAGAGAAGAAAGTGACCAAGACGCCTGTTTGTAGGGAGAACTTGTGTTGGCATATGATTAAGCCAACATCCCATTGTGATAATGGTTTGTTAATCTTCACAGTCCAAAAAAAAACATGGTCTAAAAAAGATCTCAGAGGTGAGAGGTGACTGACTGGAGAAGAGAATCTCTATGAGACTCCATCCAGTTCTGGAAAGAGAGTTTTGTGCAGCATTACACAGTCAGGGCCATCAAGGAAAGATTAAGGAACAAACAGCTAAAACCTTAGGATTTTCCTAATTGCATAATCACCTGATTAGTGTAGGTTGAATTACATAATTGCACAGTGAGACTTGACATTTCAAGACAGAGCATGCCATTCAAAAAGGGAAGCAGGGAGGGGTTTTGGAGATGGAGTTCACAGGGAAACACCGCTGCCTGGCTGAGCAGGGCAAAGCTGCTAAACAACACCAGCGTTCTCATCACAGCTTCTAACTTCCTCTTTTGCCAAGTGAGCAGATCATCGTGGCAGGCTGTTTCTCCACTTAGTAAACTTAAGAAAAGTTAACTTACTTTGGTGTCTTAGGGAGTTCTTTGCTATTACAGGAAGCATATTCTCTCTCTCTCTCAATCTCTCTCTCCCTCTCTCCTCTTTCTCTCTCTACCCTATCAATTGTCTATGTATCTATCTCTATGTATTTATCATCTATCATCTATTATCTATCGATAGATCTATCTATCTATCTATCTCTGGATGTCTTAGAACTATTACTCCTCCTAATTGTGTTGAATATAACTGATACGGTACTGAGCCCTTTACACACTTTAAAAAATATGCTCATTTGTGTTTTTGCCTTTCTTTTTGTTTGCTTTTCCTCTCTTCACTTCTTTTTGTCCTCCTAATGGCCCTCTTTTCTGACATTTCTGTAAGGTGAAATGAGCCAGTTTGTGAATATTTGAGATTTTAGAGTCAGATTTGTTCTTACTCAGTCTTTGACTTTTTAAATAGCTTTTTCACCTTTTTACACAATGATCATCTTTTTAAAAAAGATTTATTTACTTATTTGAGAGAGGAGAGGGGGAAGAAGGAAAGAGAGTCTTCGCACAGAGCCCAAAGTGGGGCTCAATCTCAGGACCCTGAGATCACAGCCTAAACCCAAACCAAGAGTAAGATGCTTAACTGACTGCGACCCTGAGGCTCCTCTCTCTCTCTCTTTTTTTTAACCACAGTATAAAATATGTGTTTTAATTATCTGACTTCCTTCCAACAAGATATTGTGACTCTTAAAGATATTATTCAGTTATTAATCCCCGAGAGAGACTTGAACTAAAAAAAGAAAATCACCCTTTGTTCAAAATTAATACTGAAATACAACCCCTTCAATTTATTCTCACTCTTAGTAGAACAAACTTAAACACAAATTTGTATCCACTGTTGCTAAATAATACTTCTATAATATACTTTTTCTACTTCTCTGTTTTATGAGATTCAGGTTTTTAGATTTTTTCATAACCATGATTTTATATCCAAAAAGTGATTTGTTGAGCAAAGCCCATATTTTAATGGTGACTCATAGTTATCTCCTTTTAAAGAAGGGATTTTTGGAGTCAACTTGAAGTCACTCATCTTGGAATCTCACGTTTCCAGCTAAATTTTCTGAGCTATACATCTTCAAACATGTATCTATACACTTCCCTTTCAGGTACCTTAGGTATGTCAATCAAGATGCTTTTGCCTGCAAAAGAAAATTTTAACTCCAGCTGGCTTAACAATAAAGGTGTTTATAGTCTCCATTTGTGGAAGGAGTGAGGCAGTGCTGGCTGTAGGCATAGTTTCTCAGGCTTTAATCTCTCCTTCTCTGTGATTTTCTTGACTTTGTTCTCCTCTCTGTGTTGGCATCATGCTTAAGTCATCAGGTGACTGCATCAGCATCATTAATCACATTCAGGCATGAGGATGTCAACAGGGTGGGGGGTGGCTTTTTCTATTTCTTTATGCTTCTTAGTAGCAGGGAGCCTTTTCTAAAACCTCATTTCCACTCCCAGATGACTATACTGTATGTCTTACTGGCCAAAGTTAGTTCACATGTCTGTTTCCAAAACCTTTAACCAAAAGAGATGGGGTTATAACATTTGGTCTAGAAATGTCAGTATTTACCCCTGGATTATTATGAATAGCATCATCCCTGAATCACATGGAGGAAGAATTAATATTTTAGCAAAATCAAGGTTACCTAAGAGTTGGACAAAGGAAGGGGATAAATTTTAGTTAGATAACTAACAGTGCTGTACAGATAGGACAAGAAAAATTAGTGAGTTTCATTTCACACTGGAAATCAATAATGAGATTTTGACCCAGAATGTTCCAAATGAAAGTCAATCTTGTGGGGTTTGTTTGTTTGTTTGCTTGTTTATTCATTTTAAGAGGGAAATATTTGGATCCGTAAGTTCTTTATCTAACCCCATTATGAATAAAGTGAAGCAGATAATACAAACAGGTAAAGAGAAGGGGAGATTCATGCTTATGTCAGTCGAGTTCTGACTACAGCTAGGTCTGAGGCTAGCTTTGAATCTGACTTCCAGATATTTGAAACAATAAACTATATTTTGTACTAGACCCTGTTTAAATTAGGTTTCTGCCATCTGTAACCTTCTCCTATCCAAATTATATCTAAAGTACATAAGGTTTCAAAATAAAAAGAAATCATATATTCCTTCAGACTTCCTTGCAACTTGACTTTAAAGCCAGTTTTAATGAGAATCATATAATGGTGAAGTTCAAGTTTCTGCTTTAATATTAAGAGCCTTGTTGTAATTTTCTAGAACTAAAACAAACTCAAGGCCTCTGTACTATTGTATGAGGGAGTAACAGGGGAAAAAAACAGCCACAAGTTTAGAAACAAGGGTTGAATTTTCCTCAAATTGGGAAAAATGATGATGGACCCAAGACATAAAGCCAAAAAAGATGAAGCCTGACAGGAACTAATGTTTAAATTTTATTGCTACATGAACAAAGAGCACTATTGAGAATGAGCAAAAGAAGACAAAACCTGGAAGGATTCTAAGCCAGAATTCTGTTGCTGACTTGTTATGATTTTAGATAATAACAGTTTTGAATGTAGACATGATAAAAATATTTAAAGCACCCTAGACTAATTGGACAATGGAGAGTCACCAACATGATCCAAGTTTGGTTTCAGAAAAATAAGTCAACAAAACTGTTTAAGGTTAATTACAGTAAGAAGGGACAACAGGTAGGGAAGCAAAATAGGACACTTGCATTATTCTAGCCAGGAATGATAAAGGCTGACCTACATAGTAACAAGAAGAAGGAGGAAATATTCTAAAAGTAAAATGTATTGAATTTATTTTAATGGGAAGATTATTAAAATTATTGCCAGATGATTTTTTACTTCTTGCTCTGGTGATAGCTGTATGATCTTGATCAAATGTATAAGAACAAGAATTAGTATATAAATATCCACTAAGTTACCAAATTTATGAATTCTCACATTTTGTTTTTCCCTGTTTATGATGGTCTCCCAATTAGAGATCAATTGTTACATTTCCCACACAGAAAATATAGAAGTAACTCAAATATTATGGCCCTACCCACGTCCATCTACAGTAGAATAGCAGGGCAATTTAGAGCTATTTAGTGTTAGAGTGGCAAGTACAACTATTCAAAAACTTTCAGTATGCTAAGAATAAATGCGGCTAAAATAAAAACCCTTAAGAGAAAAATATGTTGTTAAATGAGTTCATTGGTACTACCATATTAATTTACATCTGTCACATCTACAATCAGATGTATTCCACAGAAGCCAAATGTAATGTGACTCCATGGAGACTGTTATTTTTAAAAATATTTATTGTTTTCTTTTTTTGTTCACATGTGAAGTGAATAAGCTGGCAAAAGCAACCCTGCCAAAATTAATTGAATAAAAATATGAGAAATGTGTCTTTTCTTGGCTTCTCATAAACTAAAAACTGCCATCTGATCTCTAGAAACTTAGATATAATCAAATATGTGATAGGAAATGGGAGGCGATTTCTCTAACATAAACTGGAAAACCTTAAAAGACAGTGAACAAATAGGGCATAATTAAAAGTTATGAAAACAAACAAACAAAAATATAAGCTATGAGGGGTACCTGGGTGGCTCAGTGGGTTAAGCCTCTGCCTTCAGCTCAGTGCATGGTCCCAGGGTCCTGGGATCGAGTCCCACATCGATCTCTCTGCCTGCCTCTCTGCCTACTTGTGATCTATCAAATAAATAAATAAAATCTTTTATATATATATATATAATATATATATATTATATATATATAAGCTATGAGTCAAAGCATTCCATAAATATACCATATATTAAATGGAGGATGCTTGTGTACTTATTTGGTCCATTTAAATGAACTTATTAATATACCACTGTTGTATTCTTCAAAATAGTCATGTATACCCCAATGTAATTACTGTTGCTGCCATACATCCAAAATTCTTTTTTTAATTATTTCTAATTCCTCCTCACCTTCTTTTGAAAGTCCATGGGAAAGGTAAATATTTCATTTAAAAGGCAGGATTATCACAGAGATAAAAAATCAAAACCTAACTATATGCTGTCTATAATACATGCATTTTAAATACAGAGATATGGATAGATTGAAAATAAAATAGTGGAAAATTATACTGTATAAACTATAAACATAAAGTTGGCACAGCTAAGTTAACATCCAACAAAGTAAATTTCAAAACAAAGTATTATAAGCTATAAAGCAGAATATTAAATAATAAGAGGAACATTTCATAAGAAAGATATAGCAGTCCTTAATATATATGTACCTAATAAGTGAGCATTAAAATTCAAGGAACAAAATTGATAGAGCCAACAGGAGGAGTAGAAAAAATTGCATTTTTTATTATAACACCTATTTCTCAGTAATTGATAAAATAAGCAGGTGAAAAAATATAGATGTAAATAGCACTATTATTCAAGTGAATCTCATTAACATTTATAAGCCCCCAAAACCACATTAACTCACATTAAGCCCCAAAAATATACAGTATACTTTATTTTCAATAGAAAGACTTCATTTAGAGAATTCACTGAGATTGAGTAAATGCTGGGTCATAAGTCTCAATAAGTTTCAAAAGTAAATGAAATTTTATAAGTACATTTTTTATCACAACACAAATCAATAACCAATAATAGTAAGTAAGATATTAACAAAAAATACCCAAATATTTGAAAACCAACCAATTTATTTTTAAATAACCTCTGGGTCAAAGAGAAAATTGCAAATTAGAAAATATCTGAACTGGATGTCGATGAAAACACTATATATCAAAATTTGTGAGACAAAGGTAAAGCATAGAGGTAAAGCAGAGCTCTCCTCTGAAAGCATATAGTTATAAATGTCTGTATTAAAAAATATGAAAGGTATAAATTCACTGTGCAAGTTTTCATCTTATGAAGTGAGAGAAAAGAAGAGCAAGCTAAGTAGAATTTAGGAACAAAAAAGATAAGCCTGGATATTAATGAAGTAAAAAATAAACAACATATAAATTTACCAAGCCAGATTGGGCTATTTGAAAATATTTATAGAATTGGTAAGCCCCTAGCAATTTTCAGGAAAATACAAAAATCACAGATAACCAATATTAGGCATGAAAGGAAAAACCTCACTATAGATTCTATAGACATTTAAAGGATAAAAGAGTATTATGATCAATTCTATATCAATAAATTTGACAAAGTCAATGAAATGGACAAATTCCTTGAAAAGCACACATTACCAAAGTGATTCAAGATTCTCCTCAGTCATGGCTAATATTCATCTTTAAGATAAGATTTGATTGTTATCCAAAAGCAAGTCAGAAGACTTAGGATAATTATTGGGTTTAGTAATAACATTTTGCCTCAAAATGGTATGATGCCTATTAAATAATTATATTGAATTTCTTATGGCATTCAAAAGTGATTACTAATCTCCAATTGAAAACAAATTCTTTGAAACACATCTTGAACAATAACATTGTCTAAGGAAGAGTACAATTAGTTTAAGGGGTATGACATTATTATGCATAGATTTTATCACAATTACTCATAATTTTATGGTAATAAAACATATGGAATTTTCTTTGCATTTGTGCATGGAATGTTCAGCTTCAACCTGCAGTTATTTCCTACGGTATTCTTTTTTTTTTTTTTTTTAAGATTTATTTATTTATTTATTTGACAGAGAGAGATCACAAGTAGGCAGAGAGGCAGGCAGAGAGAGAGAGAGGAGGAAGCAGACTCCCTGCTGAGCAGACAGCCCGATGCGGGACTCGATCCCAGGACCCTGAGATCATGACCTGAGCCGAAGGCAGCGGCTTACACCACTGAGCCACCCAGGCGCCCATTTTCTACGGTATTCTTAAAAAAAAAAAAAAAAGTCATCTTTCCTTTCATCCCATAATCTTAAACTTCTTTCTCTGTTCTCCCTCACACCATCAGAGTTGGAGAGTTTGTGATAACACACTTACTCATTGATACAAATGATGTACGTTCATGGCCTGTAAGTGTGGTTTTCATTGCAATCCTAGTAATTAAACAAATTGAATACCTTTATGAAGCATGCTGCCTTCGGCTTACCATAGTCTTCACCACTTGTTTACAATCTAGTATTTTCCATATATTAGTTTACTGTGTCGTGTCTGCAGGTATTTGAGTTGAAGTGTGGTGCTCGCTTCGGCAGCACATATACTGAATTGAAGTATTTCTTCTCTCACCACCATGCTGAAACTGATCCCTCAGTGGTCGCTAATTAGCACCTGATTGTCAAAGATGGAATTCACTCAGTCTTTATGCTCAAAGTATCTCTACAGCATTTAGCACTGTTGATCATTCCTATCCATATTTTTGAAATAGTCTGCGTTGTTTTGTTTTGTTTTGTTTTGTTTTGTTTTGTTTGAGAGAGGAGACGTGCATATACATGTGCAAGCAGGAGGGGCAGGGCACAGGGAGATGGAGAGCATATTAATCAGACTCCACACTAAGCACTGAACTCTACTCAGGGCTCCATCTCATGACACTGAGTTGAAAATCGTAAGTCAGTAGCTTAAATGACTGAGCCACCTAGGGAACCTCTAAAAACAGTATGATAGTGCATTCATGTGGTAAATGTGTGTATGTGTGTTTATGGCTATACATGTATGTTTTCCAATAGAAATCTTTTGATTTGCTTTCTGTATTCTTTTTCTCAGACTGCTTTAACAAAGTATTGAATACTAGGTGGCTTAAAACCACAGAAATGTATTCTCATAGTTCTGGAGGCTAGAAGTATGGAACCAAGGAGTTGTCAGGACCCTCTCTCTCTGACAGATCCAGAGAAAAATCCTTTCTTTTCTAGCTTCTGGTATTTGCTCTCACCCTTTGGGATTCCCTGACTTGTGGGTATCTCATGTCCAGTCACACAACTGTCTTTTCCCAGTGTGTCTTCAAATCATCTTCTTCCTGTGTCTATCTGTATCCAAATTTCCCCTTTTTATAAGGACATCAGTCATATTGGAGTAGGACCCATACTAAGAACATCATCTTAACCTGATTAAATCTATAAAGACCCATTTCCAAATGAAGTGTCATTCTGGGGTACTAGGAGGTAGGATTTTAACATATCTTTTAATAAGGAACACAATTCAACTCATACACCTTCCATTTCTTTGATATTCCTTGATTTCTTTCTGTGCTTGCCTTTTCTCCTGCTATTATAAAAACGCATCCTCAAAGGATTGGTCCTTGCCCCTTCTTTTCTGATTTTCTATACTCTATCTTGGCAATAGAGATTTCAAATATTTCCACTGTGCTCAAACTTTCTAAGTCTCCATTTCTAGACTGTCTTTTGAACTTAAGTCTTACATTTCAAGTTGCCTGCCAGAATTCTTCATTTGGATACCCAGGAGGCATCATGGACCAAATACATTCTAAATCTAAATATATCTTTTCCTTGGATTTCTATGATAAATTTGAAATTCTACAAGTAACATAGTAGGAAACCTCCTCCCTTTTTACTCCATTCATATCTAGAGAATTACTTGGACGTTAGATTTAACTTGTACATGTCTAGGAGTTGCTATAAGCTTAGGTTGGGGAGTATATTACCCGGTTTCACATTCTAGCTCTACTAATTGCTAGGTATGCCGTGGGTGGTTCATGTTCTCAAGTGTAAAATAGAGTTAATTTTATATACCTGATAGGGTTGCCTTGTGGAAATAATAAAATGATGCATTAGTGCTCTTAGTATAATGCCCGGAACAATAAATGATTATTGCAGCTGAAATAATTGTTAATAGTAAGAATAATTACTATATGTCACTATATCTCCATTCTCACTTTCTCTGCTCTGTTTTCAGGCTTCATTGTTATTCACTTGCAATTTATAGCTAACTTGTCCCCTTACCTCAAACCTCTACACATTCTAATCCAGTCTGCAGATGTCTCCCAGATTAATCATTCTGTTCCATAGCTCTGTTCATTCCCCAGGGCACCATCCTTCACTGACTCCCCATTGTCTACAAAATAAAAGTAAAACTTCTTAGATTGAAATAAAAGGCCCTCTAGCCCCAAACCTCCTTTCCAACCTCATTTTCCATAACTCACCTTCATATATCAAATACTTCAACCAAACTGAGCCATTTGACATTCTTCACACATGCTGCATATTTTGGCACCTAGGCTCTTGTTTATGTGGCTTACCTGCCTCAAACTCAATCTCATTTAAATCCTCACCAGGCTTGCAGGCCCAGGCCTTCTTCTACAAGAAGCCTTTCTTAATCACTCCAGCTAGAAGTAATCTCACTCTACTCTAAAATTGAGTAGTGTCTTTCATTTATGTGTTCACTTCCCAAATATTTATTGACTTCTGTTATATTTATATATTAGGCACTAAAGCAGGGACTGGAAAACAAAGATAAGATAACACACATAGTTCCTATGCTCATAAAGTTTGTGATCAGAGAGACATATGTTAAATACATTTAAGAACGAGAATACAATTTCAATCTGTGGCAACTACTGTGAAGTATCATTTATTTTTATTGTATTAATTCATTTATTTATCTTATTTTCCTTAACTAGAGTATAACTCACTTGAGGAGAAGTCACACATACTGCCACACATACCAACTATATTTAAATAATAAAAAACATTTTTTTTTTTTTGCTATCAAAATCAATGGACATCTATAGCAACATCTGCAGCTACACATTTTCTACAACTAACTTTAATATATCAAATAATTTCACCAAATTAAACCAGTTGATATCTCCATACATGCTGCATAATTTGGGATATGTGTCCTGTATATTCCACTTCATATATGATTGAATTTTTTCCTTAAACATGGTTGAATTTCTTACCTACGAATTAATAAGAAGGAGAGACTGCCACTTAAGTAGTAGGTAGAAAGCTTTAAGATATGATAATACTCACCTCATTAATAACTATCCAGATGAGCTACAAAATCCCAGAGCTTTAAAAAGCATATCTGAGAGCGGAGACACAGAGATGTTTAAATGAAGTAAAATCTACACAGCGACAAGTCATGTTTAGGAGTTAGGGACTTTCAACTGACAGAGAACCTCCTGGAGGAGCATAGGTCTTTTTCTCATGCAAGCAACTGACTGAAAGCTGGAGCAAGGTACGAAAGCTGAGAGAAAACTTCTTAGAATCTCCAGGCTTTTACTGAGTATGATCCAGTGGTTTCCAAATATTGGAGATGTGGCAAGAGGACTGAGAGAAAGGCATGCTAGTCCTTCATCAAAGGTACTAAAAGATCCTCCAAAGGTTGCAGCAATGGACAGGTTGAAGCAATGGACAGGTTGAAGAGAAGTTTTCCCAGGCACAGAAATCTGGGAGAGGAAGTGGAAAGGAAAGAGTACCAACTCCCCAGTGATTCTCAAAACAGTTGAAACCAATAGTGAACTCAATCTGTTTAAAGCTGCAACAAAACCTAGATACAGTTCCCCTAATGTTTAGATTCATTAATCATCCATCTCTCCAACACCATCACCTGACAGAAGAGAAAGACATGCCATGTGCTAGCAGTCAGTGTTGTTTATTTCATTCTCTACTGTCTGTGTCTATACTATGTATGGCATATAAACCAAATTATGAAACACATGAAGAAACAAGAAAATGTGACTCATAGTCAAAAGAGGAAACACTCATTAGAAGCAGATCCAGAAATGACCTAGATTACCAAATAAGGCCTTTATAATCACTGTGATTAATATGTTAAAGGATTTCTTAATGATAAATACATTAAAGGGTTTAGCGGAAAATGTAGACAACATGCACTTAAAAATAGGGAATTTCAGCAGAGAGATGAAAACTGTGATGAAGAACAATATGGAAATGCAACAAATGAGAAATACAATACGGAAAAGAAAGATGTTGACAGATGGAGCAGATTATACATAGAATTAAAAAGATTCAGTGAGTTGGTAGATCAGTATAAATTATACAAACTCAAAACATATAGAGACACTGCATTAGTTTGCTAGGGTTAGCATAACAAAGTTCCACTGACTGGGAGGCTTAAATGACTGAAATTTATTTTCTCACAGTTCTAGAGGCTAGAAGACTGAGATGAAGGTATCAGGTGGGCTTCTTCTGAAGCCTCTCTCCTTGGTTTGTAGATGATCATTTTCTCTCTCTATCTTCACATGATCTTCCCTCTGTACATGTCTCTGTGCAAATTTCCTCTTCTCATAAGGACATCACTCATAGTGGATTAGGGCCTATCCTAGTGACTCCTTTTATCTCAGTTATCTCTTTAAGACCCTATAAAAAATACAGTTTCATGCTGATGTACTGGGGTTGGGACTGCAACATGTGAATTTTGTAGGAACATAATTCAGCCTCTAACAGACATGTGGGGAAACTATCGAATAGTCTAATAGACAAGCAATTACAATTTTAAGGTGGAGTCATATAGCAGTGCACAAGAAATATTTAAAGAGATTATGGAGGAGAATTTTCCACAATTAATGAAAGACATCAACATAAAGATTCAAGTGTAGAGAATCCCTTTTAATGGATAAGTATACCCAGAAACATCATAGTCAAACTGTTAAAAACTTTTAAAATATAAAGACAAAATTTTTAAAACATCCACAGGGTGAGAGGAGACACATTTCATAATGGGAAACAGTTTTTAGGGTGAAAAATGATGGCTAAATTCTCATCATAATGGAAGATCAGAAGATAATGAAACAATATTTTCAAAGGGCTGAAAGGGGATGGGGGCTGCCAAAATTATGTTTTAAAACTGAAGATGAAATAAAACCTCTATTAGACACCAAAAGATAGAAGAATTTATCTCTAGAAATCTGCACTACAAGAAATGCTAGAGTTAATTTTTCAGGCTGAAAGAAGTGATAGCAAATGGAGCTCCAGATCTGCAGAAATCAATGAAAAGCATCAGAAATGGTAAGTATGTGGGTAGGTCTAAAAGACTACTGCTATTAAACTAAAAATTATAACAATGCATTGTGAGGTTTATGACATACGTAGAGGTAGGCACAGAAAATTATCTAACATCAAGGTGATTATTGCCTTCAATACCCAACCATTGTAGTTTCTACAAGAAAGATGTTATTGCAAACTTTAGAGTACCACAAAGTATATATCAAGAATTTCTTCTTCCAAATTAACCAAGAAGAAAAGAAATATTTATCTTTCACTGCATTACTTTATTTCCTTTTTAAATATATCTCTCCTTTCTCAGGTTCTCTATATAGTGATATAATCATATATAGTACATAATATAAAATGTGTATACAGACACACATATATATTCTATGAGTGGATACCAACCAATATTATATAAAATTCTCTCATCAATAGGAATTTGAGAAAAGGTTTTTCTCAAATTTGCTATAGGCAACGTCAACAACAGCTAAGGAGCAGAATTTGAGCACATACTGTTTCCTATAGAAGTCTCAGTCTGTGGAAGCCTTAAATTTCTTTGGATCAATTATCTCTCCCTGAGCCACAGCCTTTGCCTTGCCTTGGCGCAACAGAGGCCTCATCATCCTTCCTTTTACACTGGGCACTGATTATCAAACATCCTCTGTTGTGCTGCTTGAACTACCATCCAATTCCCCTGCAGTCAATCTCAAGTAAAACTGAAAGGCTATGTTAAAAGAGCACCAACCTTCAAAGTTGCATGTGGAAAATATTCATTTTCGCACTCTGTGATTGAAGTCAGAGATGTCTTACTGTCAGAATTCTCAAATGTCACTCCTTCTATAAGAGAGTAGAGGCCATAGGAAGTGTGTGAAACTTTCCTTTAAAAAGAACTCCAAGTGAATACTTAGTGGCAACAGAAGGTGCCAGGTTGAAAAATGAAAGCTGCAGGGCCTTGTGAAAAAGCAGAGCTCAAGGATTTGGTTCTGATGATGATGATATCACTGTATAATGTGGCATTAATTTCCCCATCCCCATTTCAAAATTGGAGGTTGAAATGATGACCTGGCTCGGGGGTCACGTGTAGAAAGACTTGACAGTTAAGTGCTATGAATTAGAGATGACAACTGGCACGGGTACCCAGGAGATTTGACTCCAGGTCTCCGTTCTTTCACAATCGGTCTCGTGCCCATAGGTATTTTACATCTCTGAGGTTCCATTCCCTTGTCACAAAATGAGGCATTAGAATTGATGAGGGTCGAGATTCTTTTCAAGGCTGAAATTTTATGAGTGAATGTCCTGAATTTTCTTCTTGTAGAGTTACTTTTACATAAGGACTTTAACATAGAGCAAAAATGGCTTATTGTCAAAATCAACCTTGAAAATTCCACACTGGAGACTAATTTAACATCTACCATTTTTATATAATTTAATACAACTTTTTCCTCGATGGTAGATTTTATTTTTTATTTTGTCCATGGCTAAACACAAGTTGGTAGTTGGCTTGTGTTTAAGGGCCTTGTGTGGAAAATACTGATTTTTATAGACTTTGTCTAGAAATGTCATTTTTGTGTTGTTTACTGTACAGATTTGGACCATAAAAAATATTATTCAGGTGTTCACTTTATTTAAATTAAAATTCAGTGCACAAATAAGTTTTTAAACCTGGTTCTTAAGATTTTCAATTCAGTATACAACAGTCACTATTCTAAGTTTAAGAAGTTTAAGCAATTACCTTTAAAGAATTCTTTGATTACTGTGTGATACCATTTACAAATTTAGTTAATGAAACAATTTCAAACTTTTAATTACATGTATAAATTTAATAAATTTGATTTCCTTTTAATTATTCCAATTGTTTGGTGAGCCACAGTAAGAAGTTAAATAATGCTTACATATATTATAAATAAAACCTACAAATGTAAGTATTTTAAGTTCCCTTTTATGTTCCAATAATGTGTATAATAAGGATAATAAGATTTCAGCCTGAAACACATGTCAATTAATTCCTTAATTTCACAATTTAACTAGGACTGCAAAACTGTCCCATTACTTTATTAGGTCAAAATCTTGCATATATTGTAAATACATGAAAAAGTGAAATATACTGTTTCCTTAACACACAACAAAATATTAATACTATAGCTGTATTTCCTAATGTAGTTTTTCTGCATTTCATTACAAATATACCCAGGGGTAAAAAATATTACCCACCAAGAAAAGAAATACATCATATTATGCAATTTAGGGTCTATCTTCTTAGCCAATTGAAATCAAATAATGAAAAAGATACTAAGAAATAGGGATATCCAGATGTGAAGACATGCAGGGTAGTTTCTACTGGCCCCAGATGCTAGACTCAGCCCATTCCTACAGTCACTATACCTTTAACACTATAATTTAGAAAGGAAGATAAACCTAAACTTCATTTCCTTCAGTTTGAGATCTATTGCTACCTAATTAATCTAATCATTTCACAGAAATATGTTCTTCTATCCAGACTACCACACTAACTTGGTTGAATTTGCACGTTTATATACCTCTTAAGATTTTGAAATGTTAGTCTCTGTAGTTCCAAAAATACACTTGGGATGATGGAATCTTGCACAGAAATAGTCCTCCTGTCTGGTAGAACTACATAACTTTTAAAGAAATTATAAACATTCCTGACTGACTCTGTGGGTCACACTTCTTTACAGTCTTACCAAAGACAGGGGAGGCACTCTTTGAGAGTTATGTGAAACCAAGACTAAACAAAGACACATCCATTTTTTTTTTTTTCCATAATCACTCTGGGTAACGAGGTGCACATCTATTGAAGGGATGAAAAACAAAATCACTTGTTTTATATTCTTGTTTTTATTTTCTTATCCTCACTCTCCTTACTCACATAAACTTGAATTGCCATAAGGTAAGTGCACTTGAGATGCAATCCCTTTCTATTTTCTTAAATGTAATACTATAGGTCCAAAATGCTGCTCTAGGAATGGTAGGGCTTTTGAAAAAGACATCCCTAGGATCCTTCCCCAGAGATTCAACTTTATAAGATCTCATTTGTCCAAGGATTCTATGCATTTTTAAAAACTATGTAAGAGCAATGAAGATAAGAGTTTGGAATCTCTGGCCTATTGGGCCAGGATTCAGGAATTCTTAATACTCATGTTTGGCAATGATCTAAATATATGCCCTGAGAAACTTGTTTGGTCTCTCTGAGAAGTATAACATCTTCATGTTACACATAAGGAAATTGAAGAAAAGGCGCCATTATGACATAAGCCTAATTTCTTCTCCCAGTGTGTAAGCTGCAAGCTGATTTTCAGCAAGTATTCAAGCAGAGAGGAATTAAAACCAAGGAATAAATACAGAAGTATGGGAAAAGCAGGAAGTATAACAAATGTCAAGGAAGTTAGTGTCATTCCATGGCCAAAAACAGCACACTCCCTCCAGGAATATGAGGGTCGAAGTGAGGACTCTGGCAGTTATTTGCTATTTCTAGTCTAACTGGAATCCAAGAACTGGGAGAACATTCCCAGGGTGATCTGTGGTTTTGGTTAATTACGAAATAGAAACACGCCATACTCCATGGCCTCAAGAATTCAGAACCCAAATGTGGTAATGTCCCCTAAAGATATTAGTTTCCTTTCTCCTAGTGCACAGTTATCTGGTCAAATAGATGCAGGCCACTTTACAGAAGGTCTAGAGGATAATATTTGCCGTATATACTGTGGCAGGATCATTTGGAGTAGGGGGTATTTCTGCAAAAACCCAGGCTCCCTTCATTAAGAGTGTTCCAGATCTGCTAACCTGTTTAGGTCTAGGAACAGGGTAACATTCCATTAGTCTCCATTATGGTAATTCAAGTAAAATCTCTTATACCAGATCTAGATGTTTGATTGATTTTGTATACAAATCAATACAATAGTTTATGGTCAGCAGATATTTTTTCCATAATAATCCAGAAAGTAATTATTTTAGACATTGCAGGTCAAATGATGTCTCTTGGCATTGTGGTGTGAAAGAAACACTTCGGAAAATACACATGTGAAAGGGCAAGACCATGTTCTAAATAAAACTATTTTCAAAATGGCTGACATGCCAAATTTGGCCCATGGGCCATGGTTTTCCAACCTCTCATCGAATTCCTTCCAAAGGAACTTTGTTTTATTACACTACCTAAATCCCTTTAAAAAAATAGTCTAAAAGCCACTCCAGCTGTGCTGTTGGTTATTATAACTGCATTCTCTTGCCACTGAAATCAGGAGATTTCCTCAATGATGTCACCTCCTATAATAATCACCTGCAGAGCTCAGCCACCACAAAGTGTTTAAAGGATCTTAGTAGTCCTGGCAATCAGGCTTTCTCAATGAATGAAGAATTATCTTGGCTCTGCAAGGGAACATGGAAAGCAGTGAGCAAGAAAGTAGGTAGAATATGATAAATTCACTACAGCATTCCTATCTCCTAATCTTTGAATTCCTTCTTGAACATTATTAAAGGGAAGTTCTGTCATCACAATCTCATTAAATATTTATCATTGTTAAGTTAGTGTTTTGCTCAACCAATCTGTTACAGCCACTTGAATCTAACACATTGAATCAGTTGTTGTGTTCTGTCCTCCTTGGCCTAACAATCTCAGAATTCTGTCAGATACATATTACCCAGGTTCTACCAATATAAGTTCATACAGTCTTACAATCCCTTCAGTATATAGGCTTTCTTCTTCTAGGCCAAACTTTGATCTTATAATCCTGGGCCTATAGAAATCTGACTCTACTTTTGGGCATGAAGGTAGTTAAGTTGGGATGAGGGTGTGTCTTAAAAATAACTGGCATCATCTAGCCAAGTAACGGCCTCAGTTGAGTTTATTTTAAGTTCTTAAAGCAAGGAAAGGCTAGTTTCCTCTTCCTTGGGCTACAAGAACTGCTTCTTCTGAAAAAGGAGGCTCAGAGGGATTTGGAGTTTCAAAGCTTTCAGATTAATCTGAATTAACTCATAGATCTTCATTGCAATTTTCAGACTGTTAGTTGTTGTTAAGCAAAGCTCTGACATTTATAGAAGAGACATGCTGAAGTTGTGAATTCAACTTATATTATTATT
Organism: Mustela nivalis; assembly: GCF_964662115.1. Taxonomy (NCBI): domain Eukaryota; kingdom Metazoa; phylum Chordata; class Mammalia; order Carnivora; family Mustelidae; genus Mustela; species Mustela nivalis. The sequence continues at coordinate 125,229,247 of NC_139022.1, read as the reverse complement.
CTGTAGCTAATAGGATCCAGTTTGGGGTTTGATTTTCCAATGTCTTAGTTCTATGACCTCATAAGAGTCTCTATTAGGACCATCACAGAACTACTCTGTTTATATTTTAAGCTAAGAATTTAAAGCTAGGAGATTGCCTGTTTCTTCCTTTAAGTTCTCCATTATAGTCAGAAGCTACCTGACGGCCCCTCAGTCCTTGTAATCATGCCCACCATGAAGCAGTCACTTGACATCTGCAAGCCCAGCATTAATAAACATATCATTCCAGGAGATGAGAGGGAATAATTTCAATTACTGTGTTGTCCTTTTACAGTATAGATTACCCATTTCCCATTTTCTACTAATAATAGGAATATAACTATAGATAGGCTTGATAAGATTACATAACCAATTCCAGAGGTTTGTTTGTTTCTGGAAACATTAGTGGTATAATGCTGCATCACTCAGTGTCCAGTAAGGAAAACAGGAACCATTTTAGACATTTCAAGAAGAGAGAAATTTAATAGAAAGAATTGGAGGTAAGGAGATAGAAAAGCAATAGAAAAAGATAGGAAGGTCGGAGGAGCAAAGGAGTTTTTGCTTGACGTTCAAGGAGATGTTCCTTATCTGCCTATAACTGCTTCTGATAGTGCATTCAGAGCCATACCATTGCTGCTAAGAGAGGCTGCAAGACAGGATCCTGCTGAACCTGACACCTATGCTGCTGCCTGTGGTCATATTGATTTGCTCACTGCTCCTGCTTTATTTCCAGAGGCACTGAAACAGGAAGAAAGGAATGAAAGAACTAAGGGAGGGAGGGAGGGAGAAAGAGGATGGAAGGAAGGAAGGAAGGAAATATCCCTTCTCTTTTACAATCATCTTCTAATCTCCAAATGGTAATTTAAAACAATTTTCCGGCTTCCAGTCCTAGGTATAGAAAGGATGGTGGTAGAGGTATGCATGAAGCCAAGAGATAACAGACAATACATAGATTTACAGAGAATCTTTTGGAATTGTATGGACTGTTTCTGGCTCCTAAGAACTTGTATTGTTTTAAAGGTGTAACTATCACTGGATTCCATTGTCCCAACATTTTTGCTTTCAACAAATTACCAGTGATTTTTGTTTTATCTTTGGGAAATAAACATTTTGTTATTTCATTTTTGTGGTAACTGAAGCAATGAATTCATTATGCATATTCTAGTTGGCTTCGTGGAATTTGTTTTCCTACTGTAACCAATCACTACAAATTTTCAAATGACAGACTCTTTCACCATTTCAGTCCCCTGAGTCATTTATTATGGCTGCAAATGAGTAAATTGCTTGGGGCCCAATTCTGCTGGTGTTATGTTGAGAGATTTAGACTAGTCAATGTAAATCCCCTACATACTGATCAAAAGTTTAAAAGAAGAAGAAGAAGAAGAAGAAGAAGAAGGAGGAGGAGGAGGAGGAGAAGAAGAAAAAGGGGGAAAAAAGGAATAGGAAGGAAAGAGAGAGAGAGAAAGGGATTTTGTTCCTTTTAGCTCTTTGCATTAATTAAAACTAGTTAAAATTCAGTGAATTACAAAAAATAGTATCAAGTTTCTCTTTTGTGATGGAGAGTATATAGCTGCCTATACAAAGGGATTTAAACATATGTGGCCCAAAAATACAATATTGAGCCACTACGCTTGAAATCCTTACTTTACTCTGAATTCATTATTACTGTGGGCAAATAAATTTTCTATTTTTTAGAGGATTTTACAAAGTGTAGAGTATGTTTTTTAACCCCCCCAATCTATAATTGAGGAAAATTGTACAAAAAGAGGTAACAATAATAAAATATAAAAACAGGTGATACTTCATAAGAGCTGTATGAAGACTTAATGTCACCACCATTTAACTTTTGTGTCTTCATCAACCCCACATTTATAGATGTGACCCCTAAAGCCCTGAGATAATATGGAGCAGAAAGAAACCCAGGTAGAAGAGAGAATCTTAGGCTCTTTTATTGAATACATGTTGTATTTCTCCTGGCCCTGCTGAGAAAGTAAACTTTCCCCCAAATTTACAAAATGATGCTTTTTCCGTAGTTATTATGTCTCTGAACTATACCTTCAATTGAGGCTATGCCAGCACCTCAATTATCCACTGTGTTAGTTTGCTAGGGCTGCTGTAATAAAGTACAATAAAATGGGTGGCTTAAAACAACGGAAATTTATTCTCTCACAGTTTGTAAGTGTGAAATCAAGATGTCAGCTGGGACATGCTATCTTACGATGCTTATAGGGAAGAATTCTTCCTCGTCTCCTCTAGCTTCTAATCTTTGCTAGCAATTCTTGCTATTATTTGCTTGTAGATATATCATTTCAATTACATGGACTATATTCTCCCATGTGTTTTCACTTTGCATTCTTCTTTCATGTAAAAATGTCCAAATTTCTGTCTCTATGTTCAAATTTCCCCTTTTTATAATGATACGAGTCATACTGGATTAGGCCCAACCTAATGACCTCATTTTCACTTGTCTGCTTCTATAAAGAACCTATTTTCAAATAAAGTCACATTTTGAGATAATGGGGGTTAGGACTTTGACATATCATTTTGGAAGGACTACAATTCGACCCATAACATCCATCTTCCAAAATCAGTGTTCAGAACTATAATTTTCTCATGGTCTTTGGCACATTTGATTTACTGTATTACCAATTAGGCTAAAAATATTCTAGATTCCTCTAGATAACTACTTTCTTGGCGTTTGGTCTGGCACTAAAATTCAAGGTGTCCTTACCCCAGAACCAGCATGTATTTGTAAAAATACTAAGCTATGTAAATGATACATAACAAATAAGAGAGATAACAGTAATTTGTTTATCTGTACTTTATATAATGTTTTAACCATAAACCATCCTTAAAACCCCTACGCAAAACAAAAACAAAAACGAAACTTAAGCAAAAAGTCAAATTGCAAAACTTTTTTTTGAGATAGTTTCCATCATAAAATTATTCACATAACAAAACAAGAGACCTGTTACAGAGAAAGCATTACTGATCATGGAGAACTGTGGCTAGAACACAAAGAGAAGAATCTAGGCAGATTTTAAAATCTTCTCTCTACTCTTTAAGCTGGATGTTCAACAAAATTTACTCAAATTCTGATCATTTCCTTCTGAGTACTCATCCATCAAGTGAATGTTATTAAGTAGAAGGAAAGTAAAAAATTTAATGAAATGAGCCCTCTCTGCCATCTATTCCACCTGTTTTCAGCTGCCTCAATTATAAGCAACTAACCACAGCTTACAAAGATGTGTATGAAAATGAGCTCTACTAACTTTTAGTCCACAGTCTCTTCCATGGAGCAATGACAAGAAGGAAAGGTGAAGTAAAATACATTCATAAATATAAATTTAACCATATCACTGAACAAATAGAAGTTGTAATCATTAGCAACTTTATTTTTCAGCCTTACTTGGTCTTAAATTTGCTCACGTTTGCCTCTTTTCCTGCTTCTATATGAAAATTTACACAGGCACCATGCCTTTTCTGCTTACTCTGCGTTAATTAAAAAACAAAAACAAAAACCAATGGTCACTTAAAGTTACAAAATCAATTTTCATTCAGAAATTAGAATATGTATTCTTTTATCATCACATTTGATTAAAGTTAAATCTTTCTCCTCCTCTAGGTTGTTTTCAATGGGTAAAAACACCTTTAGTAAGAGGTGTTGTAGGGGATGGAGAGGAGATAGGAGGGAAGATAACAGGTAAAAAAAAAATCTTACTTTACTAATAAATTTGGGAGGATGCTTCACATTTAAAATTTAAAATTGTCTCTTTCTCTTACAAGGTGTTTATATGGGTTCTTCATAGAAACTCTCTTCCTCCCACCACTGCCCCCTCTCACCTGCAGATAGATTCCTTGATGCCGGAAATGACCTCTTACCCAACCTGTGTCTGGTAGTTTCTTTCTCAGTCTTCGGGACTGTGGTGATCCCTACATTTTCTGTCAATTGGGCACACTTGTTACTCTATATGGTGTTTGGTCAAGACATAAGAATACCCATGCTAGTTCTCTCACAATTATAAATTTCCTCTGATCTATAGGAAAAATCGCATACCCTCTACTACAACAGAGTAGGAGGGCAGGCTTTCCTATGCCATGGTCTGTCCCTGACCCATCATTCAGCAGTAGCCATCCCATTTTCTGACCTTTAGATGTCTCAAGAGCAAGTATGACTGCAGTCTTCACCAAACCTAAGTATAGGATACATACCATACTGAAATGGTCTCACTGAAGCCTCTCCCAACTAAGTTGAAGCGAGAGTCATTTCACCCAGTCTCTCTCATTGGTACAAGTGGCACTCATCACAGACAGTAACTCAAGTCACACATAATTCTCTTATCAAGGCACTTTCCGATCCTTGATACTGATAAGGACATTTAGGCTGATCTCATAGAGTCACATAAATTTATTTTCAAAAATATGCATCTCATTTGGGGACTTGCTATTGATTTTCTTTGCTTCTTGGCTAAAACTTCCATATTAATATCCTGTTAAACTGCTATAGACTCTGTGCTATAGAAACTACACCAATGAGAAAAGAAGCACAGGGACAGTGGCCAAACAGTTCTTCAGCTTGTAGTGTGACCGTTTCCATTTTCCGTAGCATCTGCAACTTCTCTGGGTGATTTCATGCTTTGAAGCAAACTCAAACTCCTCCCAAACCCACCCCACTTACATCCTGTAGGGGAGAGCGCGCAAGAGCGCATGTCTCTTCTGACAAAGGGAGAGCCCAAAGATGGCGCCTTCCCGTTTCACTCACGGAGAGCGTGTCAGCCCTCTGCAGATGTGTGTCACACCAGATGCCTACCCTTCAGCCTGATGCTCCAAGACAAACAAATGGGCTTTTCCCGCACAAAGTCCAAGTTGTGGAGTTTTCCTTGTCTGCTTCTGTGGAGGACCCTGAGTGAGTCACCCAGGTGAGTCCTCCTGAAGAGCTTTTTTCTCACATCGCTGTGGCCTTGTGGGTCTCCTGTACATACGCGGCTTTGGTTTTCAAAGCTAGATGTTTTAGGTGCTCGTCTCTCAGGTGCAAGTCTTTAAAGTCCGGGTTGCCCAGAGTGGGGTTTCTAAGGCTTTGCTTCCCAGGCAGAAGCTCCACGTTCTGAGTTCCCCTCTGACTAGGCAGCCAGCCCAGGGGGCGGCCAGGCCTTTTATAACCTCAGGCTGGTTTGTGTCCCTGCCTTTCCTACCCACTTTCTTGTGAGTCTTTTTCCTTCACCCATCAGTAGGAATCACTCAGCCAGGTTTTAGGGGGGTTTGTTTTTGTTTTTTACCCCCGACGAAGTTGTTCCATGTGGAGCTGTAGGTGCAAGGGTATTTGTGGAAGAGGTGAGTTCAGGATCCATTATCGTTGTCTTAAACCAATCAGTTAATAGCGATTTGAATGTGGACATGTGCCTTATAATACCATGGAAAGGCAGTCGTTTAATAAAGGATGACAGGAGGGTCCCCTTCTCAACTGAGGCCTTGATCACTCTTTCCTTGAATGATTCTATTATTATAATCACAAGAATGTAGTCTCTTTCCTTCTCCTATTTCCTGTGTCTTAATTTGTTTTTGACCAAGTCAAGGCACTGGGAATCATGAGCTGGCAGAAGTGATCTTCCTCAGGTGCAGACAATAATGGGATGCATTTTCTTTGCTTCTTTTATTTTTTTTAAAGATTTTATTTATTTATTTGACAGAGAGAGAGAGCAAGAGAGGGCTTGAGCAAGGGGGGAGGGATGCAGACTCCCAATGAACAGGGAGTCCAATGTGGGACTTGATCCCAGGACATGACATGATCATGACATGAGCCAAGGCAGAGGTTTAAATGACTGAGCCCCCACGCCCCCCTCCCCCGCCAGTGCATTTTCTATAGAGAATTTGGAAACAGTAATAAGACCAACTGAAAGTCAATCTGTATTATTACCGTGCACCAGTAATTCTAAACAGTGCTGTTACCAGTTGAACTGTATCCCTCCTTGCAAAAGGTATGTCGAAGTCCTAATTCCCACTGCCTCAGAATGTGACTTTCATTGGAAATAAGACGTTGAGATGTAGTTAGTTAAGATTCTGTCATATTAATAGTAAAGTGGCCCTAAATCCAATATGCATGAGGTTCTTGTAAGAGACACAAAGACCGGGAAAGTGTTCTATGTATATGTAGGCAGGGATTGGAGCAGTGGACTGGTAAGCCAAAGAACATCGAGGAAAGTGTTTATTCATTAAAAGTTGGGAGAGAAGCATGGAAGTGATTATTTTTCTGAATACTCAGAAGGAACCAATCCTGCCAACACCTTTATTTCAGATTTTAGCCTCCAAAACAGCAAGAAAATAAATTTCTGGTGGTTTTAATCCACCCAGTTTGTGGCACTTTTTTATGCTTGGACTAGGGAACTAATACAAATAATGATGATAAAATACTCCCCAGTCTCTTAAAATCACTAATTTAGTTACTAACGTAACAAAACAAGTATTAGTAAATACTTTCAAATTCTTTAGCCAAATACATTTTATTTCCAAACCTAATAAAGTTCTCTACTGGAGTGCAGTGGATTCTTCTTCTGATTGAAACTTCGCTTTGGATTTGGATAGGAAGGCCAAAGGTGGGAGGAGTAACTTGAGAAGCAGGACGCAGTGAGTAGACTAGTGAAAAGCTGTGTCTGCCATGTGTTGGCAGTGCTTAAAAGAAGTAAGCCTGGGGGCGCCTGGGTGGCTCAGTGGGTTAAAGCCTCTGCCTTCAGCTCAGGTCATGATCCCAGGGTGCTGGGATCGAGCCCCACATCGGGCTCTCTGCTCAGCAGGGGGCCTGCTTCCTCCTCTCTCTCTGCCTGCCTCTCTGCCTACTTGTGATCTCTGTCTGTCAAATAAATAAATAAAACCTTAAAAAAAAAAAAAGAAGTAAGCCTGCTGACAACATCTATTATAATATAAATGCCAGGGTGAAAATGCTCTGACATTAATACTATGATGTCCTGCCTTCACTCACCACAACCATCATAAAAATGCCTGTAAGTTGCTTTCTTACCTAATTTTTGCTCTGCTTTATCCATTTCCAAACTCTAACTTCCGGTCCAAGCTCCCCAAAAGTTCTTGGATAAAATCAGTTTTGTTTTGTTTTGTTTTTGTCTTTAACACCTTCATGTCTAAGAGTCAGTCTGAAACACCTAGAAAAATGACAGCATGACCCAAAATGTCCCATCAAGTCTTCTGAGAGCAGAGACAATGATTGATTTCTCAAGTAAGTTACCAAAATTGGTGAATCGCTGATTTGCAAAACTGGACAACAAAAAATAAACAACTATTTATTTTTTCTTTCTTTCTCTCTCTCTCTCTCTTGCTCTCTTATCCCAGGGCCCTATTTTGACTAGAGAATACTGTTTGCCCCATACTTTTCCCCACATGCAAAGTACCTTGGAAGGATATTATGCATTCCCAACCTGTCAGCTTTGGCTGAATTACAGAGTGCTCAATTATTCTCTAATTGAATAGCTGCCCAATGCAGGCCACGTAATGACTTCCTGATTATCTGCCTTTAAATGATGAATGAAATGAATATGTAACATTCTGTTCAAATATAGCATACTTAGCATGCCAAATGAAAACTGATTTTGTGCTCCTCTCTCTGAAAAACGTATATTTTATTGTAATTCAGTTCAATGGTTGTTCGGCTGCTTGTTTTCTAGTCATCAAGATAAACATTGAATGAGCTATCTAGGAGAACATTAGTCTTCATTTTTGCTTTCCAACAGATGCTAAAGGTGTTAAACATTGTTTAGATTATTTGGGTTCCTCTCTTTACATCATCTCATTGGGGAAAAAAATAAGGAAGGTCATATTTTTTATGAACAGTTCTTGTTGGCAGTGTTCCAATACACATTGGCAAAAAAACAAATCTGTTATGATGAATGTGTTGCAAAGACAACACCATTAAAATATGAATAAATTATTTATTGGCAAGAGTGCTTTTTATAAAGCGGCAATTTACAGTATTAGCACCAAAAAAGAGAACATGATTTGAAATCTGATTGTATGCCTCATATATAATAATAGTGGTTTGTATGACCAGTTCTTTTTCTTTTTACACACTTTTACCTTCAATACACTAATTTATAAAAACCAACTCAAGAAACTGTATGAGAGAACTCATCATATGTAGTAATAACTTTTAAAAAAAATTTGTTTATCAGAGAGCATGCACAAGCAGGGGAAGCAACAGGCAGAGGGAGAAGCAGGCTCCCCACTGAATAAAGAGCCCAAGGGGGTCTCAGTCCCAGGATCCTGGGATCATGACTTGAGCTGAGGGCAGATGCTTAATCTACTGAGCCACACTGGTGTCCTATAGTAAGAGGCAACCATTCCCACTCACTTAGAAAGAAGAGAACTCTCAGGCAAGTAAGGAAAGAAAGAATTATGGAAAGAGAAGAAAGGGAGAGAGGAAGAATTTTGTTACCTCTTCTAATATGTGGATAATATTGCATATTAATTGGTGCTTATGTGTCATTCCTAGGAATGGTTTTGTATGGTGTATATTCTGGGTCAGCTTTCAGTAAAATGCTCTCTGAGATAAAGGAGAGAACATCCTCTAACAACTTCTTGAAATTTTCCCTTAATTAAAACAAAAAGATATATTTATTTATTTGAGAGAGAGAGAGAGCATGTATGCTCACAGGTGCAGGAGTGGGAGGAGGGGCAGAGGGAGAGGGAGGAGAATCCTTAAGCCGACTTCCTGCTGAGAGTGGAGCTGGATTCCAGGACCTGAGTTCATGACCTGAGCTGAAATCAGGAGTCGGCCACTCAATGGATTTAGCCATGCAGGCATCCCTCTAAATTTTATTTTTATATTATAAAGGGAATTCCTTAATTAAAACAGAAAAAAACCTTTCACATGTATTTCTTTCAAGATGTTAAGCTAAGGAGGGGAGGAGTCAAGATGGCGGAGAAGTAACAAGCTGAGACTGCTTCAGCTAGCCGGAGATCAGCTAGATAGCTTATCTAAAGATTGCAAACACCTGAAAATCCATTGGCAGATCGAAGAGAAGAACAGCAATTCTGGAAACAGAAAAACAACCACTTTCTGAAAGGTAGGACCAGCGGAGAAGTGAATCCAAAGCGACCGGAGGATACACCCCGGGGGGAGGAGCCGGCTCCCGGCAAGCGGCGGAGCAACCGCGCACAAAATCAGGACTTTTGAGGGTCTGTTCCGCTGAGGGACATCGCTCCAGAGGCTAAACCGGGGCGAAGCCCACGCGGGGTCAGCGTGGCCTCAGGTCCCGCAGGGTCACAGAAGGATCGGGGGTGTCTAAGTGTTGCAGAGCTTGCGGGTATTGGAACGGGAAAGCCGGCTACAGAGACAGAGCCGACAGTAAGCTCACAGCTCGGTGTTACCTTGAACCGGTCGCAGGCTCGGTGAGCTCGGAGCGCGGCCGGAGGTCAGGCAGACGGGAGTAACTGGGCGCTGTTCTCTGAGGGCGCACTGGGGAGTGGGGCCCTGGGCTCTCGGCTCCTCCGGGCCGGAGACCAGGAGGCCGCCATTTGTATTCCCGTCCTCTGGAACTCTATGGAAAGCACTCAGGGAACAAAAGCTCCTGAAAGCAAACCCGAGCGGATTACTCACCCCGGCCTCGGGTAAGGGCGGTGTAATTCCGCCTGGGGCAAAGACACTTGAGAATCACTACACCAGGCCCCTCCCCCAGAAGATCAACAAGAAATCCAGCCGAGACCAAGTTCACCTACCAAGGAGTGCGGTTTCAATACCAAGAAGAGCAGCAGAATTCCAGAGGAGGAGAAAGCCAAGCACGGAACTCATGGCTTTTTTCCTGTGATATTTTTTAGTCTTGCAGTTAATTTAATTTTTTCTTTTTCTTTTTTTTTTTTTCTCTCGCCTTCGGGTAAAAAATTTTTTTTTAACTGTTACCTTTTTCTTTTTTAACGATTTTTTACTAGTTTATCTAATATATATATTTTTTCTTTTTTACATTTTTCTTAGGTGTTTTCTTTTTTTAAAAATTCTTTTCTTTTCTTTTCTTTTTTTTTTTTTCTTTTTGCTTTTTTTTTCTTTCTTCCTTTTTGAACCTCTTTTTATCCCCTTTCTCCCCACTCACAATTTTGGATCTCTTCTAATTTGGTTAAAGCATATTTTCCTGGGGTTGTTGCCACCCTTTTAGTATTTTACTTGCCCCTTCATTTACTCTTATCTGGACAAAATGACAAGACGTAAAAATTCAACACAAAAAAAAGAACAAGAGGCAGTACCGAAGGGTAGGGACCTAATCAATACAGACATCGGTAATATGTCAGATCTAGAGTTCAGAATGACAATTCTCAAGGTTAAGCCAGGCTCGAAAAAGGCATGGAAGATATTAGAGAAACCCTCTCGAGAGATATAAAAGCCCTTTCTGGAGAAATAAAAGAACTAAAATCTAACCAAGTCGAAATCAAAAAAGCTATTAATGAGGTGCAATAAAAAATGGAGGATCTCACTGCTAGGATAAATGAGGCAGAAGAAAGAATTAGTGATATAGAAGACCAAATGACAGAGAATAAAGAAGCTGAGCAAAAGAAGGACAAACAGCTACTGGACCACGAGGGGAGAATTCGAGAGATAAGTGACACCATAAGACGAAACAACATTAGAATAATTGGGATTCCAGAAGAAGAAGAAAGAGAGAGGGGAGCAGAAGGTATACTGGAGAGAATTATTGAAGAGAATTTCCCCAGTATGGCAAAGGGAATGAGCATCAAAATTCAGGAGGTTCAGAGAACGCCCCTCAAAATCAAGATGAATAGGCTCACACCCTGTCACCTAATAGTAAAATTTACAAGTCTCAGTGACAAAGAGAAAATCCTGAAAGCAGCCCGGGAAAAGAAGTCTGTAACATACAATGGTAAAAATATTAGATTGGCAGCTGACTTATCCAAAGAGACCTGGCAGGCCAGAAAGAGCTGGCATGATATTTTCAGAGCCCTAAACGAGAAAAACATGCAGCCAAGAATACTATATCCAGCTAGGCTATCATTGAAAATAGAAGGAGAGATTAAAAGCTTCCAGGACAAACAAAAACTGAAAGAATTTGCAAATACCAAACCAGCTCTACAGGAAATATTGAAAGGGGTCCTCTAAGCAAAGAGAGAGCCTACAAGTGGTAGATCAGAAAGGAACAGAGACCATATACAGTAACAGTCACCTTACAGGCAATACAATGGCACTAAATTCATATCTCTCAATAGTTACGCTGAATGTGAATGGGCTAAATGCCCCTCTCAAAAGACACAGGGTATCAGAATGGATAAAAAAACAAAACCCATCTATATGTTGCCTTCAAGAAACTCATTTTAAGCCCGAAGACACCTCCAGATTTAAAGTGAGGGGGTGGAAAAGAATTTACCATGCTAATGGACAACAGAAGAAAGCAGGAGTGGCAATCCTTATATCAGATCAATTAGATTTTAAGCCAAAGACTATAATAAGAGATGAGGAAGGACACTATATCATACTCAAAGGGTCTGTCCAACAAGAAGATTTAACAATTTTAAATATCTATGCCCTCAACGTGGGAGCAGCCAACTATATAAACCAATTAATAACAAAATCAAAGAAACACATCAACAATAATACAATAATAGTAGGGGACTTTAACACTCCCCTCACTGAAATGGACAGGTCATCCAAGCAAAAGATCAGCAAGGAAATAGAGGCCTTAAACGACACACTGGACCAGATGGACATCACAGATATATTCAGAATATTTCATCCCAAAGCAACAGAATACACATTCTTCTCTAGTGCACATGGAACATTCTCCAGAATAGATCACATCCTCGGTCCTAAATCAGGACTCAACCGGTATCAAAAGATTGGGATCATTCCCTGCATATTTTCAGACCACAATGCTCTAAAGCTAGAACTCAACCACAAAAGGAAGTTTGGAAAGAACCCAAATACATGGAGACTAAACAGTATCCTTCTAAAGAATGAATGGGTCAACCGGGAAATTAAAGAAGAATTGAAAAAAATCATGGAAACAAATGATAATGAAAATACAACGGTTCAAAATCTGTGGGACACAAGAAAGGCAGTCCTGAGAGGAAAATATATAGTGGTACAAGCCTTTCTCAAGAAACAAGAAAGGTCTCAGGTACACAACCTAACCCTACACCTAAAGGAGCTGGAGAAAGAACAAGAAAGAAACCCTAAGCCCAGCAGGAGAAGAGAAATCATAAAGATCAGAGCAGAAATCAATGAAATAGAAACCAAAAAAACAATAGAACAAATCAACGAAACTAGGAGCTGGTTCTTTGAAAGAATTAATAGAATTGATAAACCCCTGGCCTGACTTATCAAAAAGAAAAGAGAAAGGACCCAAATAAATAAAATCATGAATGAAAGAGGAGAGATCACAACTAACACCAAAGAAATACAAACAATTATAAGAACATACTATGAGCAACTCTATGGCAATAAATTTGACAATCTGGAAGAAATGGATGCATTCCTAGAAACATATAACCTACCACAACTGAACCAGGAAGAAATAGAAAGCCTGAACAGACCCATAACCAGTAAGGAGATTGAAACAGTCATTAAAAATCTCCAAACAAACAAAAGCCCAGGGCCAGACGGCTTCCCGGGGGAATTCTACCAAACATTTAAAGAAGAACTAATTCCTATTATCCTGAAACTGTTCCAAAAAATAGAAATGGAAGGAAAACTTCCAAACTCATTTTATGAGGCCAGCATCACCTTGATCCCAAAACCAGACAAGGATCCTACCAAAAAAGAGAGCTATAGACCGATATCCTTGATGAACACAGATGCGAAAATACTCAACAAAATACTAGCCAATAGGATTCAACAGTACATTAAAAAGATTATTCACCACGACCAAGTGGGATTTATTCCAGGGCTGCAAGGTTGGTTCAACATCCGCAAATCAGTCAATGTGATACAACACATCAATAAAAGAAAGAACAAGAACCATATGATACTCTCAATAGATGCTGAAAAAGCATTTGACAAAGTACAGCATCCCTTCCTGATCAAAACTCTTCAAAGTGTAGGGATAGAGGGCACATATCTCAATATCATCAAAGCCATCTATGAAAAACCCACCGCAAATATCATTCTCAATGGAGAAAAACTGAAAGCTTTTCCGCTAAGGTCAGGAGCACGGCAGGGATGTCCATTATCACCACTGCTATTCAACATAGTACTAGAGGTCCTAGCCTCAGCAATCAGACAACAAAAGGAAATTAAAGGCATCCAAATCGGCAAAGAAGAAGTCAAATTATCACTCTTCGCAGATGATATGATACTATATGTGGAAAACCCAAAAGACTCCACTCCAAAACTGCTAGAACTTATACAGGAATTCAGTAAAGTGTCAGGATATAAAATCAATGCACAGAAATCAGTTGCATTTCTCTACACCAACAGCAAGACAGAAGAAAGAGATATTAAGGAGTCAATCCCATTTACAATTGCATCCAAAACCATAAGATACCTAGGAATAAACCTAACCAAAGAGACACAGAATCTATACTCAGAAAACTATAAAGTACTTATGAAAGAAATTGAGGAAGACACAAAGAAATGGAAAAATGTTCCATGCTCCTGGATTGGAAGAATAAATATTGTGAAAATGTCTATGCTACCTAAAGTAATCTACACATTTAATGCAATTCCTATCAAAGTACCATCCATCTTTTTCAAAGAAATGGAACAATTAATGCTAAAATTTATATGGAACCAGAAAAGACCTCGAATAGCCAAAGGGATATTGAAAAAGAAAGCCAACGTTGGTGGCATCACAATTCCGGACTTCAAGCTCTATTACAAAGCTGTCATCATCAAGACAGCATGGTACTGGCACAAAAACAGACACATAGATCAATGGAACAGAATAGAGAGCCCAGAAATAGACCCTCAACTCTATGGTCAACTAATCTTCGACAAAGCAGGAAAGAATGTCCAATGGAAAAAAGACAGCCTCTTCAATAAATGGTGCTGGGAAAATTGGACAGCCACATGCAGAAAAATGAAATTGGACCATTTCCTTACACCACACACAAAAATAGACTCAAAATGGATGAAGGACCTCAATGTGCGAAAGGAATCCATCAAAATCCTTGAGGAGAACACAGGCAGCAACCTCTTCGACCTCTGCCGCAGCAACATCTTCCTAGGAGCAACGCAAAAGGCAAGGGAAGCAAGGGCAAAAATGAACTATTGGGATTTCATCAAGATCAAAAGCTTTTGCACAGCAAAGGAAACAGTTAACAAAATCAAAAGACAACTGACAGAATGGGAGAAGATATTTGCAAACGACATATCAGATAAAGGACTAGTGTCCAGAATCTATAAAGAACTTAGCAAACTCAACACCCAAAGAACAAATAATCCAATCAAGAAATGGGCAGAGGACATGAACAGACATTTCTGCAAAGAAGACATCCAGATGGCCAACAGACACATGAAAAAGTGCTCCATATCACTCGGCATCAGGGAAATACAAATCAAAACCACAATGAGATATCACCTCACACCAGTCAGAATGGCTAAAATCAACAAGTAAGGAAATGACAGGTGCTGGCGAGGATGCGGAGAAAGGGGAACCCTCCTACACTGTTGGTGGGAATGCAAGCTGGTGCAGCCACTCTGGAAAACAGCATGGAGGTTCCTCAAAATGTTGAAAATAGAACTGCCCTATGACCCAGCAATTGCACTATTGGGTATTTACCCTAAAGATACAAACGTAGTGATCCAAAGGGGCACGTGCACCCGAATGTTTATAGCAGCAATGTCCACAATAGCCAAACTATGGAAAGAACCTAGATGTCCATCAACAGATGAATGGATCAAGAAGATGTGGTATATATACACAATGGAATACTATGCAGCCACCAAAAGAAATGAAATCTTGCCATTTGCAACAGCATGGATGGAACTAGAGTGTATCATGCTTAGCGAAATAAGTCAAGCAGAGAAAGACAACTATCATATGATCTCCCTGATATGAGGAAGTGGTGATGCAACATGGAGGCTTAAGTGGGTAGGAGAAGAATAAATGAAACAAGATGGGATTGGGAGGGAGACAAACCATAAGTGACTCTTAATCTCACAAAACAAACTGAGGGTTGCTGGAGGGAGGGGGTTTGGGAGAAGGGGGTGGGATTATGGACACTGGGGAGGGTATGTGCTTTGGTGAGTGCTGTGAAGTGTGTAAACCTGGTGATTCACAGACCTGTACCCCTGGGGATAAAAATATATGTTTATAAAAAATAAAAAATTAAAAAAAAAAAGATGTTAAGCTAATTGATTTCAGACTCTCTGAATATGCTTCTTTGTCTTATCTCTCTTTTTTATGTCCTTCTGTTTTTTCTTTTTTTCTGTATGTTCTCTTTTGTTTTTCATTATTAAACATGAACTGATAGCTCCATAGATAAATCTAGCCCACAAATGCTTTTGGTTTGGTGCACTAGCATTTTGCAAAAACTCTGAATTTATTTTCATCATTTAACATGGGCAAGTTTCATATAAACACGTGTTATCCAGTTTCTCATTGAAATTCATTTCTAAGAATACAGGCCAATAGGAGTTTCCTCTTTAGATGAGCCATGCACTGTCTAGTTGGCCAAAAATTCAGCCCATTTTTCCCACATACATGGTAAAACTAGCATGGTAAAACTTTGCAGTCTCTAGGACACATTTCAGATTCCATTTTTGATCCAGCCATATCCACAAAATGGTGTGCTCAGTCCAGGGACACGTGGAATCAATCACTGGTTTCAGAAGGCAACATTAGAACTTGTGCCAAATATTATTTCTATATTAAGTTGAGAAAGAAACTGTGTTTTGCTAAGATTAATATACCCATTATCACGGTGCCCATTTTTATTGCACATATCTGTTAGGGATGTGTCTTACATAGCTCATAGGGCTTTTAGAGACTAGTAAGCTTTCCACGTTATGGAGCAATGGACAGTTGCACCAACTTTTGTGGTCACTTTTAACATGGTGTGATGTTATGGTTTAGTTAAATATAAGAATTGTCTGATCAGGAAATAGGTATCTGACATTAGAAGGTGCCTATAAAGAAATAGAGGTAATAAATAACATTAACAATATGAGTATAAGTAAACATGACAGAACTGTCTATACTCCTTTTCCCAATACAGTCCTCATCAAGCACATTATGAGCTAAAACCATATAATCTGATAAGGTCTGATAAACTGTCCACTGAAAATGAATTTTTCAAAGTAAAGGTGACATTTTAGCACTCAGTGTGAAAGTGACTGTTTTTGTGCTATGAAGAAAACATTTTGAAAATGGATGCTTAAAAATCCTTCTATTCCATTCTGAAAACTATACTGTGTCATCTGTAAGAAGAAAAAATGTCTAGATTAATCTCTTTTACACACACATGTGCATGCATGCCCCCATACAAACTTAGCTGTGGATTTTTTGTAACTGTCTTAAACATCTCCCAAATATGAAACTTCTGTGCATTTTTAAGTCATTTTTACAAAAATTTTAAAATGCATTCCTTCCTTAAATTTTGCAGTTCAATAGTAAAAGGTATCACTTAAATCAAAGATTGGATTAAAAAGTTTTTATTATTGAAAAATGATCTGATGTTTTCTTATATTTGGATCTCTCTATATACAACTACAAATATATGATAAAAATTATATATAATACTATATATATTTATGTATGTATATGTGTGTGTGTGTGTGTGTGTGTGTGTGTGTGTTTAGAGAGAGAGAGAGAGAGTCTCTCCTAGGTATGATAGCCATGAAACTTAACATTAAAATTTTAAAAATCTTATAACCAGGTAAAGTGTATTATAATTTTAATCTTCAAAACTAGAAAGCTATATTTGGTTGGATTTTCCCTTAAAAAATTACTGCATTTCATTAGTTATAGAGTATGCATGTTAACATCTCTGAAATTAGATTGTACCTTACAATTGATGAGTGGCCTATGATCGTTAAACTGGCAGTATTTTCTCTTTCTTAGTGCTAAAGAAAAAATTATAGAGCATCTTATATTTAATGGAAGATAGCACTAATAATTATGCTAATGATACTATATTTAATGGGAAAAATAAATTCTGTATAATATATAAATATAATTTATGAAATATTTTGATTTCATCTTTTTTCTGAAAGAGCACTTTAATGCTCAGCCATGTTTCCTGTCTCAAACTGTGTCCTATTTGTTTGTTTGCTTATTTTCTTTCTTTCTTAATTTTTAATTTTTTTAAAGATTTTATTTATTAACTTCACAGAGAGGGAGAGTATAAGCAGGGGGAGGAGCCGAGGGAGCAGGTAGCCTGATGTGGGGCTCCATCCTAGGACCTGGGGATCATGACCTGAGCCGAAGGCAGTCGCTTAACCAACTGAGCCGCCCAGTTGCCCTCTTTCTTTCTTTCTTTTTTTTTCTTCTCATTATACCTGGTCTCTATGTATAGATAACAGATTTGTGATTATTAACTTTTCTTTTGAGTAGATAAATCATACACTGTTTAACAAAGCTAAAAATTATGGGAAAAAAGGAAGGGAAAACATTTCTTAGAAGTGTTTAGCTAAGGGTGCCTGGGTGACTCAGTGGGTAAGTATCTACCTTTGGCTCAGATCATAGTCCCAGGGTCCTGGGATTGAGCCCTGTGTTGGGCTCCCTGCTTATTGGATAACTGCTTTTCCCTGCCCCAACCCTGCCCCCCCATTCCTGCTCTCTCTTGCTATCTATCTCTCATAAATAAATGAATAAAATCTTTGGGAAAAAAAAGTATTTGGCTGTAAGCTTACAGCTAAAACCTTAAGCTCCTGTGATTCATAAGTATTGACTATAGGCTGAGATATCTGTGTTGTATAACCACTAACAGAAATTAGGGGACTTTTTTCTCTTTTATGGATTTATTTATTTGAGAGAGAGCATGTGGAAGAGAGCATGAGTGCTAATAAGGGGGAGGAGCAGAGAGAGAAAGAGTGAGAATCCCCATGCAGATTCCCTGCTGGATGTGGAGCCCTTCCAGCAGAACTTGATCCCAGTACCCTGAGATCATGACCTGAGCAGAAATCCAGAATTGGATGTATAACTGAATGAGCTGCCCAGGGACCACCGGAGGACTTTCTATTTGTTAGTTCAAAAACTCCTCTAAGAAGTTTGATGGTTCTGACAAGAAGGTTATTTAGCCCAGATGTATCCTGGTGTCCATCCTAACTCTTGAATGTGTTTTCTGACTCTGTCTGTGGAATCTGGATTTTGCCACCAGCATTAGCTCTGCCAGTGGGACAGTTCCTATCCCTTCTAAGCTTCTTAGCATTCCATTTGTATTGTTCTAAAAATCCATGGCCTCCGATTTCCCCCGCATCATCCTTTGTATCTGACACTCTAGTAGTGTTTCAGATTTATAAGTAATTAATCCACTGAGACTTTAAAGAAAAAAATACAGCTTTTTGGAGGAGACGTCTTTTTTTTTTTTTTTTTTTTAACATATAATACATTATTTGCCCCAGTGGTACAGGTCTAAGAATCATCAGGCTTACACATTTCACAACACTCACCATAGCAAATACCCTCCACCATGTCCATAACCCAGCAACCTTATCCCTACCTCCCACTGCATCTGCCCCCTCAGCAATCCTCAGTTTTGTGAGATTAAGAGTCTCTTATGGTGTGTCTCCCTCCTGATTCCATCTTGTTTCATTATTTCCCTCCCTACCCACCATGACCCCCTACCCTGACTCTCAAATTCCTCAGATCAGAGAGATCATATGATAATTGTCTTTATCTGACTGACTTATTTCACTTAGCATAACACCCTTTAGTTCCATCCACATCATTGCAAATGGCAAGATTTTTTTTTTTGAAGATTTCATTTATTTATTTGACAGACAGAAATCACAAGAAGGCAGAGAGGCAGGTAGGGGGTGGGGGAAGCAGGCTTCCCACCAAGCAGATAGCTCAACATGGCACTTGATCCCAGGAACCTGGGATCATGACCTGAGCCGAAGGCAGAGGCTTTAACCCACTGAGCCATCCAGGTGCTCCTCAGTTTGTTTTGTTTTTTTTTTTTTTTTTTTTTTATGGCTGTATGGTATTCCATTGTATATACCACTTCTTCTTTATCCATTCATCTGTTGGTAGACATCTAGGTGCTTTCCATAGTTTGGCTATTGTGGACATTGCTTCTATAAACATTTGGATGCACTGGCTCCTTCAGATCACTACATTTGTATCTTTAGGATAAATACCCAGTAGTGTGATTGCTGGGTCATAGAGTATCTCTATTTTCAACTTTTTGAGGAACCTCCATGCTGTTTTCCAGAGTGGCTGTACCAGCTTGCATTCCCACCAACAGTGTAGGAGGGTTCCCCTTTCTCCACATCCTCACTAACATGTTATTTCCTCCCTTGTTAATTTTAGCCATTCTGACTGGTTTGAGATGGTATTGCACTATGATTTTGATTTGCATTTCTCTGTAGCCGAGGGATTTTGAGCACTCTTTCATGTGTCTGTTGGCTATTTGGATGTCTTCTTTGCAGAAATGTCTGTTTATGTCTTCTGCCCATTTCTTCATTGGATTATTCTTTGGGTGTTGAATTTGATGAGTTCTTTCTAGATTTTGGATACTAGCCCTTTATCTGACATGTCATTTGCAAATATCTTCTCCCATTCTGTCAGTTGCCTTTTGGTTTTGTTCATTGTTTCCTTTGCTGTGCAAAAGCTTTTGATCTTGATGAAGTCCCAATAGTTCATTTTTGCCTTGCTTCCCTTGTTTTCGGTGATATTTCTAGGAAGAAGTTACTTAGGCTAAGGTCGAAGAGGTTGCTACCTGTGTTCTCCTCAAGGATTTTGATGGGTTCCTTTCTCATATTGAGGTCTTTCATACATTTTGAGTCTATTTTTGTGTGTGGTGTAAGGAAATGGCCCAGTTTCATTCTTCTGCATGTGGCTGTCCAATTTTCCCAACACCATTTGGTGAAGAGACTGTCTTTTTTTTTTTTTTTTTTCAATTGGACATTCTTTCCTGCTTTGTTGAAGATTAGTTGACCATAGAGTTGAGGGTCCATTTCTGGGCTCTGTCTTCTGTTCCATTGATCTGTGTGTCTGTTTTTGGGCCAGTACTATACTGTCTTGATGATGACAGCTTTGTAATACAGCTTGAAGTCTGGAATTATGATGCCACCAACTTTAGCTTTCTTTTTCAAGACTCATCTGGGTATTCGGGGTATTTTCTGGTTCCATATAAATTTTAGGATGACTTGTTCCATTTCTTTGAAAAAAAAAATGATGGTATTTTGATCAGGATTGCTTTAAATGTGTAGATTGCTATACATAGCATAGACATTTTCACAGTATTTGTTCTTCCAGTCCACGAGCATGGGCGTTTTCCATTTGTTTGTGTCTTCCTCAGTTTCTTTCATTAGTACTTTATAGTTTTCTGAGTACTTATTCTTTGCCACTTTGGTTATTTCTAGGTATCTTATGTTTGTTGGTGCAGTTGAAAATGGGATCGACTCCTTAATTTCTCTTTCTTCTGTCGTGCTGTGGTGTGTACAAGTGCAACTGATTTCTGTTCATTGATTTTATAACCTGACACTACTGAATTCCTGTATGAGTTCTAGCTGTTTTGGAGTGGAGTCTTTTGCGTTTTCCACATAAAGTATCATATCATCTGTAAAGAGTGAGATTTTGACTTCTTTGTCAGTTTGGTTGCCTTTAATTTCTTTTTGTTGTCTGATTGTGGAGGCTAGGACTTCTAGTACTGTGTTGAGTAGCAAAGGTGATAGTGGACAGCCCTGCTGTGTTCCTGACCTTAGGGGAAAAGCTCTCAGGTTTTCCCCATTGAGAATTATATTTGCTGTGGGTTTTTCATAGATGGCTTTGATGATATTGATGTATGTATTCTCTATCCCTACACTTTGAAGAGTTTTGATCAAGAAAGGATACTGTACTTTGTCAAATGCTTTTTCAGCGTCTATTGAGAGTATCATGTTCTTGTTCTTTCTTTTATTAATGTATTGTATCACATTGACTGATTTGCAGACGTTGCACCAACCTTGCAGCCAGGAATAAATCCTGCTTTTTCATGGTGAATTATTCATTTAATGTACTGTTGGATCCTATTGGCTAGTATTTTGGTGAGAATTTTTGCGTCTGTGTTCATCAAGGATATTGGTCTGTAATTCTTTTTGATGGAGTCTTTGTCTGGTTTCGGGATCAAGGTAATGATGGCCTCATAAAATGAGTTTGGAAGTTTTCCTTCCATTTCTGTTTTTTGGAACAGTTTCAGGAGAATAGGTATTAATTCTTTAAATGTTTGGTAAAATTCCCCTGGGAAGCCATCTGGCCCTGGGCTTTTGTTTGTTCTGAGATTTTTTGATGACTTCTTCAATCTCCTTACTGGTTATGGGTCTGTTCAGGTTTTCTATTTCTTCCTGGTTCAGTTTTGGTAGTTTATATGTCTCTAGGAATGCATCCATTTTTTCCAGATCACCAGATTTTCTGGTGTGTAGTTGCTCATAATATGTTCTTATAGTTGTTTATATTTCTTTGGTGTTGGTTGTGAACTCTCCTCTTTCATTCATGATTTTATTAATTTGGGTCCTTTCTCTTTTCTTTTTGATACATCTGGCCAGGGGTTTATCAGTCTTCTTAATTCTTTCAAAGAATCAGCTCCTAGTTTCATTGATTTGTTCTACTGTTCTTTCAGTTTCTCTTTCATTGATTTCTGCTCTGATTTTTGTTATTTCTCTTCTGCTGGCTTCAGGCTTTATTTACTGTTCTTTCTCCAGCTCCTTTATGTGTAGGGTTAGGTTGTGTACTTGAGACCTTTCTTGATTTGTGAATTAGGTTTGTATTGCTATATGCTTTCCTCGCAGAACCACCTCTGCTGTGTCTCAGCGATTTTCAACAGTTGTATTTTCATTTTCATTTGTTTCTTTGAATTTTTTCAATTTCATTTTAATTTCCTGGTTAATGCATTCATTCTTTAGTAGGATGTTCTTTAGCCTCCATGTGTTTGAGTTCTTTCCATCTTTCCTCTTGTGATTGAGTTCTAATTTCAAAGCATTGTAGTCTGAAAATATTCAGGGAATGATCCCAGTCTTTTGGTACAAGTTGAGACGTGATTTGTGACCCAGGATGTTATCTTCTCTGGAGAATGTTCCATGTGCATTAGAAAACAATGTGTATTCTGTTGTTTTGGAATGGAATGTTCTGAATATATCTGCGATGTCCATCTGATCCAGTGTGTCATTTACAGCCTCTATTTTCTTGTTATTTCCTGGTTATTGTTATTTGCTTAGATGATCTGTCCATTTCAGCATGGGGGGTGTTAAAGGCCTCTACTATTATTGTATTATTGTTGACATATTTATTTGATTCTGTTATTAATTGGTTTATATAATTGGCTGCTCCCATGTTAGGGCCATAGATACTTAAAATTATTAGATCTTGTTGGACAGACCCTTGAAGGATGATATAGTGTCCTTCCACATCTTTTATTATAGTCTTTGGCTTAAAATCCAATTTATATATTATAAGGATTGCCACCCCAGCTTTCTTTTGATGTCCATTAGCATGGTAAATTGTTTTCCACCCCTTAACTTTAAATCCAGAGGGGTCTTTCGGTCTAATATGAATTTCTTGTAGATAAAATATCAGTGGGTCTTGTTTTTTTTTTTTTTAAGATTTATTTATTTGACAGAGAGAAATCACAAGTAGACAGAGAGGCAGCCAGAGAGAGAGAGAGAGAGGGAAGCAAGCTCCCTGCCGAGCAGAGAGCCCGATGCGGGACTCGATCCCAGGACCCTGAGATCATGACCCGAGCCGAAGGCAGCAGCTTAATCCACTGAGCCACCCAGGCGCCCCAGTGGGTCTTGTTTTTTTTTAAACCATTCTCATACCCTGTGTCTTTTGATTGGGGGCATTTAGCCCATTACATTCAGGGTAACTATTGAAAAATATGAATTTAGTGCCACTATATTCCTGTAAGGTGACTCTTACTGTATATTGTCTCTGTTCCTTTCTGGTCTTTTAGGCTCTCTCTTTGCTCAGAGGACCCCTTTTAATATTTCCTGTAGGGCTGATTTGGTGTTTGCAAATTCTTTTAAGTTTTGTTTGTCCTGGAAATTTTTTCTCTGTCCTTCTATTTTCAATGACAGCCTAGCTGGATATAGTATTCTTGGCTGCATTTTTTTTTTCTCATTTATTGCTCTGAATATATCATGCCAGTCCTTTCTAGCCTGCCAGTTCTCTGGATAAGTCTGCTGCCAATCTAGTATTTCTGCCATTGTATGTTACAGACCTCTTGTTCCGAGCTGCTTTCAGGATTTTCTCTTTGTCACTAAGACTTGTAAGTTTTACTATTAGATGACAGGCTATGGACCTATTTTTATTGATTTTGAGGGAATTTGTCCATGCCTCCTGGATTTTGATGTTTGTTCCTTTTGCCAAATTAAGAAAATTCTCTGTTATAATTTACTCCAGTATACCTTCTGGCCCTCTCTCTTTCTTCTTCTTTTGGGATCCCAATTATTCTAATACTGTTTCATCTTATGGTGTCACTTATCTCTCGAATTCTCCCCCCATGGTCCACTAGTTATTTGTCTCTCTTTTGCTCAGCTTTATTCTCCATCATTTGGTCTTCTGTATCACTAATTCTTTCTTCTGCCTCATTTATCCTAGCAGTAAGAGTCTCCATTTTTTATTCCACCTCATTAATAGCTTTTTTTATTCCATCTTGGTTAGATTTTAGTTCTTTTATTTTTCCAGAAGGGATTTTATTTCTCCAGAAAGGGATTCTCTAATATCTTCCATGCTTTTTTTCAAGCCAAGCTAGCACCTTGGTAATCATCATTCTGATTTCTAGTTTTTTTTTTTTTAAAGATTTTATTTATTTATTTGACAGAGAGAGATCACAAGAAGGCAGAGAGGCAGGCAGAGAGAGAGAGAGGAGGAAGCAGGCTCCCCGCCGAGCAGAGAGCCCGATGCGGGACTCGACCCCAGGACCCTGAGATCATGACCCGAGCTGAAGGCAGTGGCTTAACCCACTGAGCCACCCAGGCGCCCCCTGATTTCTAGTTTTGACATATTACTAATGTCTGTATTGATTAGGTCCCTAGCTGTTAGTACTGCCTCTTGTTCTTTTTTTTTTTTTTTTGGTGGTTTTCCACCTAGTCATTTTATCCGGATAAGAATAGTTGAGTGAGAGAACAAAATACTAAAAGGGGAGCCATGACCCCTGAAAAATATACACTAAACCAAATCAGAAAAGATCTGAAACCGGGGTCGGGGGAGAAGAAATGGGAAAAAAAAGAAAAGCGCGCGCGCATGTGTGTGTGTGTGTGTGTGTGTGTGCTTGTGTATGTATGTGTGTGTGTGTGTGTGTATGTATGTATATATATATATATGTATGTATATATATATATGAATGAATGGTGATTAGAACAGAGCCACATACTTGATTTTGAATGTATTTTGGTCTGTTAGAAGAAACTTCCCAAAATTTTGGGACATATACATATATGTATATATGTATATATACACATTTTTCTTTCTTTAAAATATGGGTAAACATGATGAAGGGATGGAATATGAATGTAAAGATGAAAATTTAAAAAGATTCTAAAAAAGGAGTTGATAAGATAAGTTGGTTGAGAAGAGAAAAGAAAAAAAAAATGAAAGAATGTGATCAGTCTGGAGACTAGAACAAAATCCTGTGCTAGATTTTGGGTATATTTTGATTAGAAGAAATTGTATCCCAAAATTTTAAAGAAAGAAAAACCTATATGTATACAAAAAATAAAGTTAAATTCAATGAAGGGATAAAATATGAGTATAACAATGAAGATTAAAAAATTTTTATTTTTATTTTATTTTTTTAAAAGACTTTATTTATTCATTTGATAGAGAGAGATCACAAGTAGGCAGAGAAGCAGGCAGAGAGAGAGGAAAGGAAGCAGGCCCCCTGCCGAGCAGAGAGCCTGATGCGGGACTCCATCCCAGGATCCCGAGATCACGACCTGAGCCGAAGGCAGCGGCTTAATCCACTGAGCCACCCAGGCGCCCCTAAAAAAGATTTTTAAAAGGTATTGATGATAAGATAGCAAGGTAATAATGACATGTTATATTATTATAATGATAATAAGATAAATAGTTTAAAAACAGTAAAATAGGCAAGAGGAAAAATAAAAAAAAATGAATGAGGAAAAAAATTTTAAAAATTTAACTTTGAAAGACTAAAGGATCATGTGAAAAAAACCATGGATTTGATGTGTTGCTTTCTTCTAGCTCTGGAGTTCATTGATTGGTGAACTTGGTCTTGGCTGGATGTTCTTGCTGCTCTTCTTGGGGAGGGGCCTGTTGCAGTGATTCTCAAAAGTTTGCCAGAGGCAGAGTTGCACCGCACTCGCCAGGGGCCAGGTTAAGCAGTCTGCTTGGTTTTGGTTTTGGGAGCTTTTGTTACCTGAATGCTCTCCTTTTGGCTTTGGAGAAGGGGAATTAAGATGGCAGCCTCCCAATCTCTGGCCATAGGAGCTGAGAACTCAGGGCCCCACTTCTCAATGCACTCTCAGAGACAAGCAGTCAGTCTCTCTTCCTGGTCTCTAGCTGCATTCTGAGCTCACCCAGCCTCTGCCAAAAAGTTTCTATCTTGGGCGGATGGCCCATTTGGAGTCTCCAATCCCAGCTGGTTCCTGCAGTGCACTGTTGCACTGCTCCTCCCAGAGGAGGAAAGTGAGTCTCCCTGGATCTGCTGCTTATTGGGTCCCTGCCCCAATTACAGTTGCCTGACTATGCTGTAGATCATGGTTTAAGGTAATCCCGAGCTGAAAGCCCACTCCTCAGCTCCGTCTCTGTAGCTGGCTTTCCTCTCTGAGCTCCCTCTCTGGGACCTCTGCCACACTCAGACAACCCAGGTCTTTCTGTGACCCAGTGGATTTATATATAATAATATATGGTGTTTTCATTATGCTGTGTGTGTGTGTGTGTGTGTGTGTGTGTGTGTAATTAAATGCCTTATATTATCGGAATTTCCGTTTGGTAAAATGGAATATACCAGTGTCCCAGGGCTGTTGTAATAACAGCTAGGTAATGTTTGTTTAAAGTGCTTGGCACATAGGTACTACTTCAGTAGGGATGTTATTGCCATAATTTTGTTGATTTATTGTTATTTCTCTCATTCTTCCTTTATAGATAAGGGACCTATTTCATAGAAATTTACTTGCTTTGAAGAGTTTACCTAATATGACAAGCCTCAGATTTGAATCAAGGACGAAAGCCTCTTTTAACCATTTTCTTTCCACCTTCCTCCTAGGATTTTGATTGTTTTGTGTTTTTTAATTTTGTTTTACTGACTCCTGTCCATTCTTGATGAAGGTCTTTGCCTTACACATGCTATGTGTTACTTTCTGTTTATTTTTTTCTTCCACCATTCCACTATTTTATTCCCTACTGCCAGTGGCTTTGCTTCTCTCCAGTATACTTCCTGGGGGAAAGATGAAGTTAGGAAATAAGCTGCAAAGCATTCCTTTTTTCACACTTGCCTCAATTTCTTACTTCTGCTTATTTTTAGAGCTTTACATTGATTTTCTGTATATGTTAAAATGCGTGTTTTGAGTTTTTTTAATGATTTTATTATTTGACAGAGAGAGAGAGAGATCACAAGTAGGCAGAGAGGCAGGCAGAGAGGGGGGGAAGCAGGCTCCCTGCTGAGCAGAGAACCTGATGTGGGGCTCGATCCCAGGACCTTGAGATCATGACCTGAGCCAAAGACTGAGGCTTAACTCACTGAGCCACCCAGGTGCCCCCAAATGCATATTTTCTTATTTAAATTGCAACTGTGGAAATCTTATAATTCTATTAAACACGTGGAATATATTTTTTATTGTTGTTGCTTTAATGTCTATCAATGAAACTTCAAAATTAAACACCATCATCACAAATGCCAGAGGACCTAGGGCAAGGACCTGGGTGAAGTAAATGAGGTACCTAGGGTACAATATTTAAGGAAGCTCTTTATCTCAGCCTTATGCATGTGCAAAGTCAGCACCTCCAGATGATGCCTTCTTAAAATTTGCATCAAAGGAGTTTCACTTGGCTTTGCTTAAGTCCAGGCTCTGAGTATCTAGGTATTCTTTCATAGAATCATGGTTTCCTTATATTATTTCTGGATTGGGAAGGAGGATATTTGTTATTTTGGCTTTTTCATAATAATGGGTTGAACTTCTAGCTCTCTTGGAATTTGCTGTGGCATAATAACAAGTTTAAAACCAGACAATGTTCTACTAAAGGCCAGGTGTTCAGAGTATAATAAACAGCTCCCTAAAGATTAGAAAATGAATATTTAACTAGATGACTACATTTGATTTCCTTCATTCATTTTTTATCATTTCACTGAAAACTTTCTTGATGGAAATCACATTGACAGGATTTTAATATCTTCTCGTAAATGAAACCTGTCATTCGTATAGGTATATTTTACTATCTGGTAAACTCTGGTGACCAGTAATTTTCTCCATAGTTAAGACATAGGAAACTTCATGCAGACTGTACCTCAAGAGTATAAAATTTTTCCTGAGAAGTTGATCGTTATGATGAAACTAGTTACGTTAATTAGGTCCTGTTTACGAAGAGCCTGATTTTTTTGTTTGTGTGTGTGTGTGTGTTTTACATAGGAGAAAAAAAATAACCATCTATGAAAGCTTTAAGTGCTTAATTGTTTGTATTTTACTTTCAGAGGCAAAGAGAACTATCCTGCCCATCAAAACAGAATTTTGTGCAGAGGGTTTCAGATTCCTTCTCAAAAAACTAGACCCAAGAAACAAAGCTCTCTAGAACTGGCATTTACTAAAAATTAGCAGTTAATACAGTTACTTAGGAAATAGAGGCCAGAACATCTGCCTTTATATTTCCACTGGATTTATCTTATGATTGTAGTTCCAGAAGTTCTAATGTAGGAAGAAATGGTTTAGAGTTCCAGTATCAGATTTTGCTAAGTAAGTATTTTCCAATTACACAAATGACAGCTTTCATCTGATTGCCTATCAGAACTCAGAGAAAAGTCCCAAAACAATGCAAAAAGCTGATAACATCATCAGGTTTCTCTATACTTGTACATATTCCTAAATATTGCCTTGTGAACTTCATTCTCATGTTTACGCTGGGAGAGGGCCCAAAAGCAATTTTATTGTTATTGTTTTTAACTTGTGCTACCAACATTAAAGGAGATTTGCAAGTGTGTTATTGTTGTTTGTTATAAATTCTCTAAGATTCTCATGGAAGATTGAACCCAATATAAACTCATGGGATGTCTACACAATATAAGATGTCCTGTTTTGTAACTTTCATAATGCTTTTCCATTTCATTTCTTTGACCTGAATTAAGTCCAAACCTAAGATAAATAAAGACTTTCTAGTAATCTCTCTATAAATGATGAAATGTAATGTATACAGTCACCCAACAGAAAGACAAATAAATAATTCCTGTGACCTTTGGGAGGAAAATGAAACTTTTAAAAGCTTTTTTTTTATTTTATTAAGTTTGCTTTTGTTTATTTTAAAACATTTTTTCTTTACTTTCCATATCCTGTTTGTTAATGATCGTAGTGATAGGCATTGCATTTCAGAATCTACTCAAATCCTCATGGAAGCAGCAACTGAGACTGAAGAAAAACTGGTTCTATCAGGTTAATCTAGGATTTCCAAACTGAGTTCAGATCAAAAAAGAAACCCAAGTTTTCCCAGTGAATGGGGATCTTGGTTTTATTCATATAAAGCTCTTCCATCACCCACTCCAGCATGATGCTTCTGAAATGCAGAAACCTGTCACTTCTGAGATAAATCCACTAATCCACTTCTGTCCTTGGCATTCTCTGTGTTCGGTGGGCAGATCTTTTTGGTGTGGATATTTCCTAACACTTATTCTCAGCGCTACCTTTGTGTCATAAGCTGATAGCTTTAACCGATGCTTTTCTTGTCTTCCAGATTCAACGAAGACATCCAGACGGCTCTGTGTGGTGTTTTGAGAGCAGCCCCTGTTGAAGCTCTTCTGTAGGTAATCCCTGGGAATGACAGCACATGTGTCACAAACCAAAAGAGTTGCTACTGTGTTCACCCCATCAAAGCATCTGTGAATTCTTGTTCCTAAGTGAATATGCAAATCAACAATAGTTTCATTTGGTATTTTTCTTGTTCTTAGTCAGGATTTTAACCTTTCTTATTGTTCACATACATGAAAAAAAAATGCTTGTGTTTATCAGAAAAAAACAGAAACAAAAGCAAAAAGAACCCTTGCTGCTCCTCTCTCCTCCTAGGCTAGTTTTCCGGGTCTCTCATTACACTTAGTATAATTCTCTTATTTGTTTCATCTCTAGGCTAAAAGCTTCTTGCTGATAAAGACAACATTTTAATCATTTTTTAACCCTCAGGACCAGGCATGTAGGTGCTTAAAGAAAGTTGTTAAAATGATTAAATGAGCTAATGATAACAGAAAACTTAAAAAAAAATGATGTCAATATCCACATAGAGATCCAGATATAAAATCTACCCTTTGCAACTCCATCATATTTTCATTTTATATGTTTACAGTTTTCACTGGTGTTACTTTTTGA
Organism: Mustela nivalis; assembly: GCF_964662115.1. Classification (NCBI taxonomy): domain Eukaryota; kingdom Metazoa; phylum Chordata; class Mammalia; order Carnivora; family Mustelidae; genus Mustela; species Mustela nivalis. Next base: position 125,199,621 of record NC_139022.1, on the reverse strand, counting down.
TCTAAGTAACTGTCCTGACTTGGGTATACTGTTAAACGAGCACATGGCAATGTGCTGTTTTTGTTCGTTGTATATACCTTCACACTGGAGAAAGAAATGTTCCTATTGGAGGAAGGTTTGATGTGTTCTAATGAGGCCAACTGTCTCAGAGCTGGTGCCTCTCACCCTAAGAGCTCTTCTTGTCACCTGGTGTGGTTCCATCTAAGTGTTAGCCAATTGGTGAATGAGATTTTGGAAAAATTCCAAGTTATATAGTTAATTATGTGCTTTTTTTAAAGCTTGACTTTGTTGTCTTCATGGATGTCTTTTTTCTAGTAAGTGTCTTGTTTTGCTTTTTTTGCACATCTAATCTTATTTACAGTTTCCTTCTATAAAATAGAAACACAATATAGTACCGAGGCAAATTGTGCATGGCATTAGATTTATTCAAACGTTTTAAAAAGGCAGTGAGAAACTGCATGTTCCAGCACTCCGAAAACAAGAAGGAATCCTACAACTAAAAGGAATTTATCATTTTTATTGTCATTCATTTTACTTTTTCAAAAAACATATGGGAATGTCAGACTTTTGAACCTGCGACATGAGACATTTCAGTACTTCCATGAAGTTTTTCAGTTTTTCTGGTCTTTTTCTGTTTTTGTTTCTGTTTTTTTTTTTTTTTTTTTTTCTTCCACAGGCTGGCTTATTTTTGTGTATATATGCTTTCTACAGATTTACAGGTTTTTTTTTTTTTTGGCTTTTCAGTTTATTCCTTTCACTTTGGTTTTGCTTGTTCATGCCTATAGAGAATAAACTTTATGATAAAGCTGATACATCAACTCTAAAAACGACATGTCTGTAGGACTTAGGGGGCGGGGGTTGGAAAAAGAACAAGCTGAGGAAAATTAAATAGTTCCCAAAGAGCATTTTACTTTCTGAGTTATAATCCCAAAGAAAATTGCTATAATGTAAAAGTCTTGGAATAAGAACTCCTGATATTAGATACATGTAAACTATGGTCAAAGGAGCTAAGAAATTGATGAGCTGCAGAGAATATCGGCTGCTGTGTTTAAGATGTTCCATGGGTGTATTCTGAAGTGGAGTGTTCAGTTTGGTTAGATACTTTGGCAGCCTGGGTATTATTGATCTATTGAAGACAAAGAGGAAAACGTTCTGATCGGTATGCTAAGAAGAGTTTGCTTCCTAGGGAAGGCAGGCAGTTTCATGCTTCCTAACTTTTCATTGCAATTGTGAAGCCCACCTAGGAAGACAGAGGCTTGAATTATTAAAGAAACAGAGTTTTCTAGCCTTGAAGCAGAATTTTTAATATTCTGCAAATTTTATAACATCTTGTTTGGAAAAACACATTTTCCCCTCATGTTTAGAGACAGAAAGAAAGAAAATTCACTCAGGGGTGAGAAAAGTTAACCATGACACTTAAAGTCAGTTGAATGTACTGAGGTATGACTTGGGTTTTACACACTTAAGGATTGGTGATTTAGAATTGGAACAGCCAGACTGCTGTTGTTATGATCCTAAGATCATCTGTGGGGAAAATTAATGTTTTTATTAATACTTTAAAATCTTTTATCTAGATAAGCTGCCATGATAATAATTAAAATTTCAACTCATGTATGAAACTTTTTTCCTGAAAATACCCTATTTTTGTATTATGACATGAATTAAATCTTTTTTAAACATAACATAAGAAAGCACAGTACATAGCATGGATGAATACATGTTTATTTTCTTCTTTGCTGGAGAACACTCTAGGTAATAGCTAAGGATGAGGGTTTTAAAAGAATATAGGCTTGATATGAATTGCCTTTACCAATTTTCTAAGTGTAAAATCTTGGCAAACATTTTAGCATCTTCAAATTAGTTTCCCAACTTGTAAAATGGAAATTATAGAAGAATCCATCTTATGAGCTTGTTACGAAAATTCTATCAGAAAATAGATGGAAAACAATGTCACAGTATATGAAATATAATAAATAATCTAAATATGTTGGGTATTCGTATGGTTCCAGTAATTCTATGGAGGATACAATGAAAAAAGGTAGGAATTTGTTTGATTCAAATGCTGTGAGCCCTTGCTCAATTAGTAAAATATCTCCAAACTAAAACCTTTTGTGTGCAATGACAAATCTATAAATATATTTTGATCCTACTTCTCTTTGGATTGGTAGTCAGGTCTGGCAGTACGTTAAGTTCCAAGAGAAGTAGAGGTGGACAAGGTCTTCTTTCTGCTTTGACCAAAGTGCTCATTAGTGCCTGCTAATGAGAAAAGCTTAGGTCAGAAGCCAAAGAGAGTATACTCTCATGGTAAGAAATGGGAGCGGTCAAGAGGCCAAGGTCAGAAATCAGGGATCCAGGTTACATCCTGAGAGTGGATAGCCCAGTATAGAGAATCAGGTGGCCATAAGCAGAAGGTGCACACTCTTGGACAAGAGAAATGAGAACAAATTGTCATAGATGAAATGAATTATAGCAGTTCATTCTTTGACATCAATCCTTTGGAGTTCAGGGGAAAAAAAATTGAAGCATATTTTTTTTGGATGCCAGATAATAGAAAAATATTGCCTTCAAAGCAATGTGCCTATATAATATGAAAATATTTTCCTAATGAAATGGGAATTAGAGATAGGATTGTTATAACTTAGAGATCAAATCAAAGGATCCTGTTTGGAAAAAAAGGTATTCTTTGGTCTACCCATGATGCTTGTAGACCTTAAATGAACAAATGTCTTAGTTGATATTTGGGTTTGATTCGCCCATTCATTTGTTTGTTCATACATTTTAAAATTTTGTTTCTTTTGAGAACATGATCATGGAAAAATCTTTATCTGGCAAATATTTCTCTTTTACCTCAGTATGTTGACATGTTCTGCTTTATCTCATTTTTTCCTTAGCAGCCGAAGACAGAGAGGCACTTTCTCTATTTATAGAGCCATGTGATCATTGATATTATGTGTCTTTTCCTGCTACCATGCTTGTCTCTCCAATAAACTTTTTCTCTACCAAATCTTTAGAAAGCTCTTTGTAAAACATATACCCAAAGATGGCATTGCCCTGCCTAACACCCTGCATTCATTTCCCCTTGGTTTCAGAAGACAGTCTAAACTCTTCACTTGGATTTAAATGGCCCTGCATACTTGCATCCTTTTTTTTGTTGTTGTTTTTGTTTGTTTGTTTTGCTGAACTCCCAAGCCCCATGACTTCCTTCTCTCCTGTTATTCACTGCTCCCAAGTCAATAGGATCCTCTTACTTTTCTTGGAGCATCTCAGCCCGTCAACCTAATATATCTTTGTCTGGCTGCTCTTAACTATGTTTGCCGAAGTTGACTTGTTCTTTGCCTTTATTCGTGTTTCAGCTCAGATATTATCCAATGAGAGACGACTTTTTTAAACAATATACATTATTCTGCCATTGCTCCATTTATTGTCTTTACAGCACTTATTACAGTCTATTATTATTTTGACTGATTAAATTATGTTAAAATGCTCTCTTTTGATTCTGTTAGCATGTATACTTCGTAAGATTAAACATTTTTTTCTCTTGTGATTGTGACTCTATCAGAACCAGAAAAAAAAAAATGCTTAGCAGTTCATAGGTCCTCAGTAAAACTTTTTAAAGTAATAAATGAGTAAATCATAGTCTTACTATGTTGTCACGGCCATGGTTGATAATCTTTCTTCATGCTTTGAGTTACACAATGTTTATGGAGGAATTATCACTTGAAAGGAACTTAAGACTTGGGGACATACAGATTTATGAAGACTTGTTTCCTTCCTTCTATGATAGGGCTAACACACATGTTGTCACTTTGTGAATTCCTGGAGTGCTATGTGTAGATAGATTCCAGGGCTCTGTCTCAACTGTTGAAATGATGCCAGCAACACAGAAGAGGGAAGAAAAAATACTAATATCCTAGATTTGCCATTTTTGTTTAAAAGAATAGACACATTTTGAAAATATTGTTCTTGTTGAAAAAATGGCTTTCTGTAATTCCCTTTTAGGTGCCATGATGCTTTTAGCCCTAGAACATTTTTCTAGGCAAAAATTACTCTGCTTCTCCAACTCCACCCTCTTTCTCCTTCCACTTCCTCCTCATGGCTCCCTACCTGGTTGTGGCCCTTCAGGCCTCAGCAAATGGCTCTTCTTCAGGGCTTCATCCTCTGACTACCTCTCTGCCTTCCCCAGACTGGACTAATTCTTCTACTCTACACTTTTCATGGCCTTCTAGTCTTCCTTTCCTAGCACTTACCATTGTTGCCATTGTACATGGATTAATGTCATTAGTGGATTAATGTCTGTCTCTCCACCTGGACAGTGAACTCCATGAGGATGAGTCTGTCTTTGTTTTGCTTGCTATTCCCAATACCAATTACATGAGATTACACTGTATTTTTCTTAGAAGCTCCCTGTCAATATAATATGATGCTAATTCCAAAGCACTGAATCTATTATGATGTAATTTTTTTTAACATTGCCTTTAATGATTTTGTTACATTCTCACTGCTGTGGCTTTGTGCTTGTATCTGGACATGATGATTTTATCAAGTAAACAATTTAAAAAATGTACAACACTGAAAGATTATGAAACCGAGAAAGCTATGGCAGTCACCAGTGGAAACACAGCCACCAGTGGAAATGTTCGGGGCCTAACCAAGCATCGCCTCTTCCATTTCGAAGCATCCAACTACTTTTGCCTACATTATTCACCTCCCATTCTAGTTTCTTTCGCATCTTATATTATGGAGATTAGCAATGAAAACTTTCCCTATCCAGTTAGAAAACACCATGTAAATAGCCATTTTCTTTCTTGTGCTGCCTGTGTCCTCTCTCTCCCAAATGTTGTAGGCGTAAAAAACATTTTTGTATTGGCTGAGAGCTTTGCTTTGCTTATCAGCTGATTTTGTTCATTTTTTTTAAAAGACAGTCTCCAAAAGTCCCTCCCTACGTTTTAAAAAAGAGTGAAGACATGAAATGAACAAGATACTTAGATTTGGAGTGACAGCTACTTACATGTATAACTTTGAGGTTGCCTTTGCTCTTAAATCAGCTTTTAATTACCATTGTAGTTACATTGGTGAAAAAACAATTCTATTATTTCCAGAACACAGCAAGGATATGACCAATAGTATCTCATGAGTACAGTTATTTTAAGGCTTTTATTACTAATTATAGTTGGTTTATTATAATTCATTGTTCACTGGCCTTCTAGGCTATTTACTTAAGGTTCTATTCAGCATTACAGCTGCTGCTGCAGCTGCTACTCCTCTGAGACTGTACGACTTCATGAGAGTAACAGGCCTCCTGTTTGGAAAAGGGTGTAATTGGGCTCAAGGGAGATACTTAACTTGATGTCCCCTGGAATGTGCTACAAGAGAGTGCATTATTCCCAACTTTTAGAAGAGGTTAAGAATGTAGAGAATGGTAGATGAGCCCTTTAACCATTACACACTGACACGAGCAACACTGAAACTCTTCAAGTATGTATCTACTTACTCAGCTAGCTATCCATAGCCAGTTTTTCCCTTTGTATTAGATGCCACCGTTATAAATGAATTTTCTCCTTCCTCCCTCTCTTTCTTTCTGTCTATTTGTTTGTCTTTTCTTTCTTTCAGTTGTCCCCAAACCCAGCCATGGAGCCCAATGTAGGGTTTAAACTTAAAACCCTCAGATAAAGACCTGAGCTGAGATCAAGATTCAGATACTTAAACTGAGCCACCCAAGCACCCCTATAAATGAATTTTCTTGATTGTGCAATCCCCAGTCCAGCCTTATATCCTCTTTTTGTAAATGAAAGATAGTGGGTTTTTTAAGTTCTTAGGCAATTCATTTATTTCACGAACATATCTGAACACCTACTGTGTGCCTGGAACAAATTTTGCATCTCCTGCAGATATTTCATAGCAAGCAGATAAAAAGATACTCATTCGACCTCTTTCTGTAGACTGGAAGAATCCCTACTCAGGCTATTAGGTACTTTGACAAGTGGTTTCATGAAAGTATGCAACAACAACCTGATGGCATGATTGCCCTATTTTCTAATTGAATCAAGTAGCAGAATCCTTCAGTAAGTTTGAAATGGGAGGGAAGGGCAAGAGAGAATGTGAGGTGTCAAGACCAAAGATATTTCTCTAAATGTGTGAGCTCTGAGGTTGATCAGATTCCTTCTGTTTTGCCCTGTTTATGTAAGGGCAGACATTTTAACCAACCTATGTTTTAAAACTTCACTCTTTTATTTAATGAAAACAATTATCCCTAGATACAAATTCTTGTATCTAGGGTTTCAATTAACCCTAGATACAAATTCTTTAGTCAAGCTTTAGAGAGGACTATTTAAAATACTCTTCTTAGCCATCTGTAGATCTCTGATTGAAACCTTCAAATACTAGCTAGCCTCCATTGGACAACACATTTCTGATTATAGTAGATCAAATGTAAACTAATGTTTCCAAGAGAGTTAATTCAGTGCAGAGGCCATTATATCTCACTGTCTCTACTGAAGTATTTTAGAATAAATTATAGATAACATTAAAGAGAGATTGTCATCTTGCTCCCTTCTTGAATACTTGCTAAGTTACAGAATCAGCAGTTTTGCCACAGGGCTGCAGTGAGAGCAAAGCTGAGACAGACATCTTGGGAGAGCATTTCCCATGTGAAAATCAGCAGTAGAGGCAACCAGCAGTAGTCAAATCCGATCAAACCGAATGAAACATAAAACATCTCCTTTCCTAAATCAACTGGTTTATTCCATTAAATTTGACCCTAATCTCTTTCCTCCCATAGTCTTGACATTAACCCTGTACAGCTAGACAAAGAAGAGCAAAAGCAAAAATAAAAACCAGCCTTCTTCACCCTACCCCAGGTTCAGGACCCTGAGCTTGAGATTTACTTAGTGACAGAGGGAAGGAGATCAGTATTCTGCTGGATGATACCATAGATATAAACTGGTCTGAGATGAGTTTGTATGAAATAAGGTGTTTGTTGTAGTAAAGTATACGTAACAAGACATTTATCATTTGAACCATTTGAAAGTATAAAGTTTAGTGGCAGTGAGTACAATTCCATTGTTGTTCAGTCATCACCACCTTCCAGTCCCCAGAGCTTTTCTGAAGGCATTAAATACTAACTCCTCATTACCTTCATCTACTTTCTGTCCCCATGAATTTGTCCAGTGCAAGTACCTCATGTAAATGAAATCAAACAGTATTTGTCCCTTGATGTCTAGCTCATTTCACTAGCACAATGTCTTCAAGGTTAATCCAAGTTGTAGCATGGGTCAGAATTTCCTTTCATCTGAATAACCTGTTATGGGTGTATGTGGGGTGTGTGTGTGTGTGTGTGTGTGTCTGTGTCTGAGTGTTTACAACATTTTGTTTATCCAGTCATCTCTTGATGGATACTTGAATTGTTTGCACATTTTGACTATTGGGAATAACACTGTTATAAGCCAGGATGTACAAATACCTGATTGAGTCCCTGATTTCAGTTCTTTTCAGTCTATACCTCAAAGTAGAATTGCTGGATTTTAGTATATGTGCTGCGGAAGCGAGCACAGAATTGCTGGATTATAAAGTAATTCTGTATACTTAATTGCTTTTAAGCATTGCTTTGAAGGATATACCATTTTTCATAGAAGTTGCACTATTTTACATTCCCAACAGCAAGGAACAGAAGTTCCAGTTGTCCAACATTCTTATTTTCTTGTGTGTGTTTTGTTTTGTTTTTGTTTTGGTAGTGGTCATCCCAGTGGGTCTAAATTGATACCTCATTGTGGTTTGGACTTGCATTTTTCTATTGATAGTGATATTGAGCATCTTTCCATGTGTTTATTAGCTGTTTTTATATCATTTTTGGAGAAATGGCTGTTCAAGTTCTTTGCCTATTTTTTTTTTAAAGATTTTATTTTTCAGAGTGAGAGAGAGTGAGTGAAACACAAGCAGGAGAGGCAGCAGGCAGAGGGAGAAGCAGGTTCCCCACTTAGCAGGGAGCCTGATATGAGACTTAATCCTAGGACCCTGTGATCATGACCTGAGACAAAGGAAGATGCTTAACTAACTGGGCCACCCAGGCATCCTGCTTTGCCTATTTTTCTTTTTCTTTTTCTTTATTTATTTATTTATTTATTTTTAAAGATTTTATTTATTTATTTGACAGAGAGAGATCACAGTTAGGCAGAGAGGCAGGCAGAGAGAGAGAGAGAGAAAGGGAAGCAGGCTCCCTGCTGAGCAGAGAGCCCGATGCGGGACTCGATCTCAGGACCCCGAGATCATGACCTGAGCCGAAGGCAGCGGCTTAACCCACTGAGCCACCCAGGCACCCATGCTTTGCCTATTTTTAAAAAATGGATTTTTTTGTTTGTTGATATCTAAGACTCCTTCACATAGTCTGGATATTAATTCCTTATTGGGTAAGTTATTTGCCAAATTTTCTCCCATTCTGTGGTTTGCCTTTTTTACTTTGCTGATAGTGTCCTTTTATGATGAAATCCAATTTATCTGATTTCTGTTTCTTTTACTGCTTATGCTTTTGGAGTCATATCCAAGAAATCATTTCTAAATCTAGTGTCATGAAGATTTCCCTTTATGTTTTCTTCTAATATATTAATAGTTTTGCTTTTATATTTAGACCTTTTATCCATTTTGAATTAATATTTGTATATGGTGTAAGGTGAAGGTCCCACTTTATGTTTTTGCACATGTGTATCTAGTTTCCCAACCTCATTTATTAAGAGACCATCCTTTCCCTGTTGAATGGTCTTAGCAGCCTTGTTGAAAACCATGTGACCATAAATATGAAAGTTTGTTTCTGAGCTCTTTATTCTATTCTACTGTTCTGCATATCTGTCTTTATGCCAGTACCACACTATTTTTTTTATTTGTTTTTTTAATATATGACTAAAAAGAGTAGTTACAGAATTTGCACAGGATGTCTGAGATGTAATGGGATAATGGGAAGAGGACATCAGGCAGTATGGTTAGAGGCAGTGATTTGAAAAAGTATAAAGTAATTTTTTAAAAAGTAAAAATTAATTTTAAAACCCTAACAGGTTGAAATTATTTGTATTGGCCAACTTTTCCACATTGACACTGTGAATCAAACAAGCATACACCTCAGTGGCATACAACAGTGAACATTTATTTGGCACACAGTTCTGCAGGTTGCTTGGGCATTGGCTGGTCTGGGCTTTGCTAGCTCAGCTGTGGTGGCTGTACTCCATCTGTCTTATCCTTCTCTTGAGACCAGAAAGCTACACATGATCATCTCGTGGGTATGCCAGAACCATAAGAGGGCAAGTAGAACAAAGACACCTCTTAAGGCATTAAGCTTGGAACCATCCACTGCATCACACTGCCATTTCTGCTTCATTCTGCCTCATTCTGCTGGCCACAACACATCCCATGGCTGGATCTGTTGCTAGGGGTGAAGAAATATGTTCTATCCTATTAACTGGAAGAGTGAAAAGTCATTTAGACCAAAGTTCTTGGTAGTTTTAAAGTAAAAAATTAACTTCTCTTATTATTTATATTTCACTTATGAATTTCTTTTAGGGGAAAATGGCAGCTAAAATCTATTTACAGGAGACAGTTTGGGAGGTGGTGGAATTAAAAAAAAAAAAAGATGATAGGTGTCTTTTTCTCCTTAGATGTGTGTGTGTGTGTGTGTGTGTGTGTGTATATATATATATATATATATATATATATATATATATATATATTTGGATTCATTTTCATTAAGTGTATGAGTTCTGCTACTTCCATGTCTGTATGCCTGGTTTCCTTACTGTGAACTACTTGAGGCCAGGTGCCTTATTATCATAAGAAGTACTACTACATCTAAGCAATACTTATAAAGCACTTACTGTGTGCCAGACTCTGTGCTCAAAGCAGTACAAGTACTATTCTACCCAATTCTCCAAATAACGATCTTAAGTAATAATAGAATCCTCATTTCACAGATGAGAGGCACAGAGAAATTTATTTACTGGACAGATTCATACATCTGCTTTCCCTGGTAGCTAACCCTAAGTAGTAGACCCAAAACTCTACAATGAGGGCAAGATTGCCATGAGACAGAGGCATGGGAGGCTATTTTTGCCAACTATCCTAAAATAAATTTTCCAAAGGGAGAATAAAATTGCCAGAAATACTATATCAAAGCAGTCATAAAGTGAAATAATCACTTTGGTTTGATCTTCAGCATTGTAAAGAATTCACAAATTGTTCCTTGGCATGACAGTAATCCATTGGTATGGTACCTTACTTAGGCAGACTAGACTGTCTTGGAGAGTACTACCACCACTGTGTATCTATGAATATGCATAGGTATATATCTCCTACTTCTCAAGTTTTTCTTTGATTTGTTTGTTTGTTTGCACCTAAGCTTTGGGTGTTTGGTAAATTTTGATTGAATGAATAAATGCCACAAATAATTTACATGGTGAAGACAGATTGTTAAGATATATAAAACATCTCTTACAAGCTACAGTTCTTGTATTTTCTTTCACCATAACGAAGTTATACTAGTTTCTCACTGAGTTGTAATTAAGTCTTTGGGTCCAGATATAAACTGCTCTGCCTTGGTCTATGAATTAATGGTTAAAGATTAGGAAAAAAACAAAAACAAAAACAGAAGTAGAGAAAGATTCTGTAACCATTTTTCCACAGTCTACATTTATTTGGATTCAGAATAAGATACAGAAATTTTAACATTTATTATGAAAATAATATGATGGTATAACATAAGATGGTTTTAATGATTAATTTCATATGGCCAGAACACTGCACAAATTTAAATGATACTAATGCTTTCATTTTTTCATAGTCAATATTTGCATTTCTCAATAGTGAAAATCTGCTAAAAATACCAAATGAATTATGGTCCTGAGGCTGTGAGCAACTGGGATTATTTTAAAAGCAAATTTCAGGCTTAGCTATACATCTCTTGATAGAGGTCAAAATTTTGAACATTGGGATGTTAGAGGTCTAATTCAGCTGTCCATGCTTTCTAACATGTCTGAATGTTAGCAATCATTATACTTGGAACCAATAAGTATCTTTGCTCTTATTTTAGAACTGCCTTTGATCTGAAGAGGACAAACAAGAACCTCAGTTAAGCTTTTATAATAGGGTTATTTTTATGGTGTGAATTATTTACACAGTGATTCTTTCAGAAATAGTGTTCTTCTACCCTCCTTAAAAAAATAGTCCCTCTTCAAAATAATCAATAAAATGGAAATAGAGACTTCTCTAAACATTATTAAAACCTGAAGAAAGCATATTGATAACATCAAACATCATTGTTGGGGGTGATTATGATAACAAAGTTTTTCACGAGGCCCTATTTTCTATTGCAAAGGAATGGAGTATTAAGAGAAAACAGTACTCTGAGCCAAATATAGAATCAGTTAATATTTTTCTTTTTCATTTCCAATGAAGTAAGTCATTAAATTAATTCCAGAAAAAAAGTCCATTTTTTTTTTTTATATAAGAATTTTTCTCTGGAGCACAGATAAAGCTAATTTATCCCCACATCAAAGACTTTTTATTCTCCCTTACAGAATAAAATGTAAATAATGCCTTTGAAAGCTGAAGGTGGCATTGTTTGAAAGGCACAGTGCAATGCTTTTGACTTTCTCTGGTTAGCAAAACAAGAACTGTTGTTAGAATTGTTTTTAAAACAAGGATAAGTAGGCTGTAAAAAAGACTCAAGAATCAAACCCCATAAACACGACATAAACTGTTTGATAATTATTTTGGCCTTGTTTCTGTGGTTATTCTTCATTTCCCAACATTTGCTAAGTTATAAATAATGGAGTATACGAGAAGAGTGTTGTTGTTAACAGTAATGAACAATCCAGACTGGGCTTTAGAGCAGCACGTTTTATAAAGTTGAGTATGGGTGCTTGATTTAGGACAGTTCCTAAAGCCTTGCTTGGACTTCTCCTACCCAGATAATTATTATCATTTCAACCCATTTCATTAGCTATAATTTTCTGCTTCAGGCCTGTCTTACATAATAACCAAAATGTCTGGACTAATTCTCCATCTCTCCCTTCCTCTCCCCTGCAGAATTTAACTGACTTGTCACTGATACATTACTGTTTGTGCTAGTAGTGCCATCTCCATGTAATTCAGTTTGTATTTCAGGGTTACAATATTATGTCAAACTCCTCAAAACAAACAAAAAGCCAACTTCAGTAATTAATTCAAATTCAGCCTCGAAGCCCAAATTTCTTAGCAAGATCTTCTAAAAAGTGTTACAACGTACATGGAAAGTTTTTGGACACCGGAGATATTTTGCAGACCTCTCCCACCCACAGGTGCCACATAAAATGTCACATCTTTTCTGAAGCCTTCCCTGAATTCCCTGGTTAGAGTCTGTCACTCCATGCTATATGTTTTGTTCTCTTGATACCAAGTGTATAATTATCATGAGATACTTATTTATTTACAGATTTTTATATTTCCTACTAGATATTGTAGCCCTTCAAAATACATACTATATAATGTTCATTTTTATCTCTCATGATGATCCCCCAAATAAATACATGTTTATTAGCTGAAATAGTGCTTAAATAGTTATTGAGTTACTCTAATTATATGTTTGGTTTTGTTCATTTGTTTTTATATCTCCAACCCTTAGACTGAGATTCTGGGGGTGAGAATCCATATACGTTTTGTTCACTACTGTGAACCAAGACCTGATTAATGGCTTTGAATGTTTAAAAGAGTTTCTGAACATAAAATTCTTTAACTCAAAAGAATGAACCTCTATTGATAAATATTTTGGTATCATGGAAAAGATGGTTTTAAGGTATAACTGTAATTTTCAAAATGTGGGCTGTGACTCATATTTATTTTATCTATCAATTCAGTTGACTGTGACCACCATTTTAGGAAAAGAAAAATGCAGTTGGATTGTATTGGTTTTCTATTGTTGCATTAAAAATTAGCACAAATTTAGCAGCTTAATTTCTTATCTCACAGTGGGTTGGGTATTGGGGCACAGGTTAGCTGGAGCCCCTGCTCAGGGTCTCAGGTCACAATAAACATGTAAGTGGGGACTACGTCTTATATTAGTCTCACGGTTCTTCTCTGTGATACTGTGATTTATAACAGGAAATATGTATTTGGTCTCTGTCCCATTTTTGGTAGAAATTCTTGGAATTCCCAAAGTGTTAAGAGCACAAAATTGGCTTTTGTTGTGCTAGTAGCTGATTTTTGGTTGGACTGTACCGAAGAATGGGTGTTGGTTGCCTGTAGAGCCAACCATGTGATTAGAGTATTAGAAGTTTCAGCCCACCCTACTGCCTGACCTCTGGGGTTGAACTGGAGTATGGACTAGAGGTTGAATGAGTTGCCAGTAGCCAATCATTTTATCAGTCATGCCTATGAAATGGAGCTTCTATAAAAAAACCAAATGACTGGATTCAGAGATCTTCTGGGTGGTGAACATGTGGTGTTTTATTTTTATTTTTTGTCACAGATCACAAGTAGGCAGAGAGACAGGCGGCGGAGGGTGGGGGGGAAGCAGGCTCCCCGCTGAGCAGAGAGGCTGATGCAGGGCTCAATCCCAGGACCCTGAGATCATGACCTGAGGTGAAGGCAGAGGCTTAACCCACTGAGCCACCCAGGTGCTCCCACATGTGGTGATTCTTAAAGAGTGGTATGATCCACCTGCAGGGTATGGAAACCCTGCACCCTTTCTCCATACATTGCCCTATGCATTTCGTCCATCTGACTATTTCTGACTTCTTTCTTTTTATAATAACTGGCAATCTAGTGAAAAACCAAGTTTTATGAGTTTGGTGAACAGCTTTAGCAAATTAATTGAACCCAAGGAGGGGGTTGTGGGAACCTCAGATTGACAACCCGTCAGTCTGAAATACATGTAATATCTTGGATTTGGGATGGTATCTAAAGCCCAAGGAAGGGATCTTGGGGATCTCCAATTTGTAGCAGGTCAGTCAGAAGCACAGGTGGCAACCTGGGCTTGCAATTTACATCTGAAGTGTGTGGGGGCAGGGAGCAGGGGAGGCAGTCTTGTAGGACTGTGGAACCTGATGCTATCTCCAAGTGGATAGTGTCAAAATTGAGGTAAATTTGGGGGATAAACAAATATTGTGGTGTCCAAAGAATTGCTTAGTGGTATGGGATAATGTCTCCCATCCCATACCGGAATTAGTACTAGAACCCTTTATATTTCAATATCCTCTATTTCTTTAAGACATGACCTGCTGACCCTCTTTTAAAGTACTCACCTGATTAACTCAGGCTCACCCAGGATAATATTCCTTCTGATTAACTTAAATTCAGCTGATTAGGGGCAAGAGACTTTAATTATGGCTGAAAATGTCTTCACCTCTGCTTATAGTGTAACCTAACCCAGGGGTAGCAACTTATCGTATTCATAGGCATTGTCCCTACTAAGGGGAAGAGATTATTACAAGAGCCTAACTCATTGGGAGTCATTTTAGAATACTGCCTACCATATTGCTTTAGTGATATGTGTGTATGTATGTGTATAATCTCATCATTTAGTTATGTGTATGTCTGTGAAAGTAGTGGATCCTAATGTCATAATGCAAAACCCATTTTGCACTGTGGGTCATATTCAAAAAATTTGAAAATCTCTTGGCTATAGGATACATTTACAATGCTTCTCAATTTCCAAAGTAAGGAAATACTTACTCCAACCATAAACAATGTCAAGCAGCTTTAGAAATCCATTTTTTTGGATATTCATTATAGACTATTATAATTTTTTCATTCACTCATTCATTCAATCATTATTGAACACCTTCTGTATGCAAGGCTTTGCATTAAGCAATAAAGACCATAAATTCTTTGAGATCAGCAGTCATGATGGCAGATCTCTGTATACCTAAATAAAATACCAAAGTAGTGCCAGATGGGAGTTGGGGGAGTGCTGTTAGAGAATTTTGAAAAGAAAACAATGGTAAAAGTTCTTATTTTGAAGAGGTTTTAGTATTACTATTTTTGCTAAAGGACCATATTTCTTTTCCAGCTTTCTAAAATTCAACTTCATAGCTCAATAATAGGAGAAATAAGACAAGTAATTAAGAAGAGAAGAAAGGAAAAGATTAAAGAAGAACTTATAAAGGAGCCTGGGTCTGAAATAGGATTCTCATGTGTTTTAAAGAAATAGTATCATTCTACTCAGCAATTAAAGAAATTAAAGTGCATTTCTAATATCATATCTTATATTTTTTATAGTTTTATTACTTGCCTCAGGTCACATCTCAGGGATAGAATGAGCAACCACTCAAATTATTATTGATAAGGCTTGTGAGTCTTTGCATTTGCTAAGCTGGCTGTTGGTTTGGCACAAGCTGTGAAAACCCCCAAATCAAGCACACACTCTGCTCTCATCTATCTTTGCCACAAAGCAGAAGCCAGCGGCAATGAGGAGATCATTCACATTATACTTTGATTGTTATTTGGACATGCAGACTCCCCAAATTGCTCATAAATGAATGTCACTTCCCCTAAACAAAAGCATATTTTGATTAGCTAATTTTACTGGGACACACTATCCATTGTTAATGCACTGGAATACCATTGTACTTCAAAGCTTAGGTCAAAATTTTAAAGCCTCTGTCTCATTTTCTAGTGTATCATCTATAGAAAGGGCTGCTCTCTTTCTAACATTGAGGTATTGTGTGTTGTGCAAAGAAATGTTTTTCCTTAGTATCTTGAGACTTTCTGTTTCCAAATGAGCTCAGATTCAAGGTTAACGCACAACAATCATTTCCTGGGCAGTTAGATGAGGATATGTTCAGTTTAATGATTGTGAACCAATTGTCAGAGGACTCACGGATTGCACTTCCATATTGCCTTTAAATTTCTGTCAGAGCCATTGTCTTCTATGATCCTTTGATATTTTCCCCTTAATATTGATAGTATTTTTCTTGTAAAGATCTCCAAGAACTTAATGAATGTGTCTCATTACTCTTTTATTAATGTTGTTGATTAGATTTATGGATTCATAATTTAGGCTTATGAAGATTTGTTCCCATTGAGACACAAAGCCCTAGAGATAAATTAACCCTCCCCCATCTTCATTCTTCCTTCGTGTTCCACTAATATTAGAAAAAATAAGTTTGGAATGCAAAACAAAAGAAAGAATTATAGTTGTCACTAATTGATTGTTTTTCAGCATTCATGTGCAGTGTATAATTATCTAAAATTATGTTAAAATCCATAATTTTATGTGAAATGGAAGAAAAAGTGAAGCTCCATCTAGAAGGTATTATAAATATTATAAACTCTATTAAATCTAACAAAGTACCTAGAATGACAACCTTGAAATACTTGAGTCAAACCCTTTATCTCTTGCCCATGAGTTCTGTAAAGATAGCTAAAAATAAATTGTTTACTCATTTTCCTGTAATAGAGATTTCAGTTCTCTATTTGCACAGCTTTCTTAGTGATGTTGCAGCTATTTCCACTTCTGTGTGTATTAATGCAAAAAGAGTTCAAGGGTAGATGTCCTTCAGATAATTCAAAATACATGTTATAGTTGCGAAAGTTCAGTTTCAATTGAATAACCTGCACTTAGCTCAGAGTGACATTTAATTTAGATGTTCAGTAGTATAGATTATTGGTCCTGGGGGTTATACCTTGCCCAGTAATGAGTGCAAAAGTGACATATGACTGATGTTATTGTTTGCAAATTATTATACTGTTAGTGAAGGTAACTATTAAAGACAATCAAATATAGCTTAGCTGTGTGGTGAAATCATTACTTTCCGCAAATATCTTGTGATTTATTCAAAAGCTTTTGCATTTTGAAGCACCAAAGAATTTGAGTAACTATCTACCATAATCCAAGGAGGTTGTGACCTCATAGATTAAATGGAATGATGAGTTTCTGTTGTCACAATGACACTGTCTGAAGATGCTGCCTTGGCAGTACAAGGTTAGCTTGATGGGATTAAAGCAATGAATGGATTTACATAACATTTGAAATGTTGGTATATGATCTTCTTTGTCAAGTAAAATATTGACTTAGCAGAGATTGATTTGCTGTTGAAAACACTCATTTCTGGTGTAGAATAAAATTCTGAAAAACATTTATCTTACTAATAGCTCTTCTCTCCAAATATTTTTTGAGGGCAGTTTCTCTTTGGACCACAATTTCATCAATATCTAGACTCCTACTGTATTCAAATTCCTTACCATGATAATAATCTCTTACTACTCCGTATTTCTGCTCACTGAGATCTACAGAATAAGTTAGCAAAGATGGTGATTGGCAACCTTTAAAATGATCTCAGGTTTTTAGATATTCTTTCTCAGTGTAACTAAGCTCTCATCTAAGTTCATTGACGGAGTAGTTTGACTCATAAAAAGAGTTAAAAAAAAATGACTCTAATTCTGTAGTCCACCATTTCACTGAAAGAATTAATGGCATATTTAAATGTTCAGTTTTCCAAAAAGCTCTTTCATTGTTCTCCATCCTACCACAGTGCTGAGTTTGTATTTAAACGTTTCATTTTGTGCATTTTAGACTGTCAGGCTGAAGAAATACCAATAAGTGTGTTAGGTTTAGATAATCGAAAATTCCCTTTACTCAGCTTCTTAGTCTATATTTATCTGTCTGGCTGTGAAATCTATTCCAAGAGTATTCATCTACCACCCAAATCTATTCACCAAGCATCAAGACTCATCAGTGAGATGGAATAATGCCATTTAATTAGTCTTTGATATACAGCTTAATTAGGTCTTAATAAGGGGTAGTGCATCCTAAAATCAATTATCTTGCTCTTTTTAATAAGAGCAACTAATTAGTAGGAAAATCACCACAGTTCTCTTTTTATCCTGAAGCTTTCCATGGTGCTAGGAAGAAGGTTATGAAGAAGAAAAAATACTCCAGAATATTTAGAAGAAATGTTATATTGAACCTAAAAGGATATATTCAAAATAGTTGCAATAGATTAGAAATATTTTACAGAAAATGCAATGCCACCAGTTCAGCATCTTTGCATATTTTGTGGTTTTCTAGTTTATGTGGTTTTCTAGTTCCTACCTATATGTTTAGTTCTTCCCTTAGCATTGTTAAGTATCCTAGATATAGGCCCACTCTAACTATGTCTGCAGTGATTAAGGTGCCACGTTTTCAATAAATCATCTTGATTAACTGGTACCTGTTTGGATCTAGCCTAAGAAGTGCCCCCCCCCATGCTGCTGAAGACAGTTACTACTTGAGTAGCTATGTGTCCTAGGTCTTAAGACTTTTCTATTTATATTTTATTTTGCACAATATACTGGGTTATACTTAGCTGCGCAAAAGAAGGATTGCCTTTTCATGATGCTCATAAATTTACTCAGCACATTTGTTCAACTTCTGTGAATTAGGTACTGCTCAAGCCACTGAGATTTGGACGTGAATAAAACAAAGTCCTTGCTTTCAAAGAGCTCACATTGTAATGAAATGAAATCGGAAATGAACACAAAAATAAGGGAATTTCAGAAAATAGTCTGTAAATGCAGTCAGGTAGGGTACTGTGGTAGAGAGTAACTGGGGGCAGAAGATGTGCTTCAGATGGGAAGGTCAAGGAAAGAAAGGGTCTCTGTGGAGGTATGTTTCTCATAGCTGAGACTAGAAGGAAGAGAAGGAGATGGTCAGGGGTAGGTCGAGTAGAAGAGCAGAAGTAAAGGCCCTGAGTCAGGGAAAAACTTGTATTTGAAGAATGTAAAGAATGGCCCTGTCCCAGGTATCAGTAATGGAGGGGAGGAGGGGTGAAAAATGAGGCCATATAGAAGTTGGAAATCAGCTCAGGGTGAGCCTGGTAAACTATGACAAAGAATTTGGATGTTATTTTGAGTAGAGTAAGAATGTGTTCATTGGGAGAATAATGTGATTGACCTAACATATATATTTTCACAAACAGAATGAGTATTTCATTATAGAACCTACATTGTAAGTATATAGGTTTTTACTGTACAATTGCTTCAATTTTCTATATGTTTGAAATTTTTCATAATAAGATGCTGAGAAAAAAATCTATATGGCCATTGAAATAGAAGAATTTAAAGCATGGGGCGATCTAAGCATCAGATGATGTTAGTTTAAATTAGGGTTTTAGTGGGAGAAATGGAGAGCGAGACCCACCTCCCCCAAATGAGAAGGCATAGTGATCATATTAAAAAAATATAGGCAGTTATGTTGGGCCTCTGAAAAAAATTGTCTAGTGATTATTTAATGCACTTTGAGGAAGTTCTTTCTATGGCCTAGGCTTTCCTAGCAGAAGAGAAATACATTAATAGTCAGAAATGCCTGCCTTGTCAAGTTTGTCAAGAGTTGGAAGAGGACTTCGTGGGGATCAGACTGAGCCAGTGGAGTGTACTTTGAATTATGCTCCATTACTTATGAACTGAAGCAACACTGTACCATCTGTCCAGGTATATATGACTTGTTTTAATTCAGGCGTGTTTAAGGATACAGTAAAGAACTTGGAAACGGGTTCAGTCTTTGCCTAGTTTCCTTTGGGAAAAATCCGCTCACCTCAGCAGGAGGCTAGCTTCCAGGGAAGTCCTTCAAAGAATCCATTAATACTAGCTACTAATCCATTAATACTTCCTGCTAACTACTTCCTGGGAATGCATGCTTCATAGAAGGGACAACAAAGGATCACTAGGCTCTTTTGGAAGAGCCTAGTGATCAAGCTCAAGAGGGTATGGGTTACAGACTTTATGCTTGGCTCCAACCAAGTTGTATACAATTGGTACTTAATAAATGATGATAAGGGCACCTGTATCAGGGAGAGCAAATACCTTAAAAGGGGTTTTTTTTGGTGTGTGTTTTGTTTTGTTTTGTTTTTGTGTTTTTGTTTTTTCCCTTTGGTACTAAGAGCTGTTAGCATCTTTTTACTTTTGCTTGTCTCAGCAGTATGCAATCAAAAGATGCACTAATACACATACAACTTAGGTATATGTCACATTTGAGAAGCCCTTACTGGACCAAATCCTTCAATAAACTTAACTTATATTTTTAACTTGAGTACTTTCAGAGAGCATAATGACTTCTCTTACAGAACTCATTAGGTCTTACCTAGTAGATTTAAAAAAGCAAAAAACTGAAAATAGACATGGTCTACCATAAAGGAAGTGCTGGAGCTTTAGTTGGTTACTCAGAATTTGAGACTGTATCACAGTGATGAACAGCTGCATTCTTGCTTCAGTCTTTCTCACTTAATACTGCACTGCTGCATCTTCTTGTGTTGCCTTCCCATAGTAGGCAGTGATCACAGCACACCACCACTATTTAACAAGTCTGACATGCTCTGTGCCTCTTTGTTTTTCCCTTCAGTGTGTTAGTCATGCTTTTTTGAGGGAAGAATTGTTCTGAGAAGCCAATTCCCCTCCTGAGGCCTAGTAAATTGTTGCCTTCCTTTGATAGCTAATCCTGATTTAAATGTTGATCCTGATAGTTCAGGTCTCAGCTTAACATCCTGTGAGTAGTAACTGCTGAATGGGAAAAGCAATAGAGCTACTGTGAGGCAGACTATATCAGAGGTTCCACAGAAGAGAAGAACAGATGTTTTGGTCTCATTTAATCCCAAAACAATGAGATTTGGGGAGGGAAAGTGAGTAGGTTGGAGCCTATTGTTGGAAGAAAAGGGTAAACAGCTCCAAGTCTTTCTAATGAAAAGATTGGATTAAACATGGCATTTATACATTCAGAAGGAACTAAATGTGTGACCTAATCAAGAGCAAAGGATTTAGGCAGACTTCTTGATGTAGTTTTAAAATTAGAAGATGATCAGAATGAGGTTTACAACTAACAAGTTGAGGTTTATTAGTATTCTGCCAACATATATACACAAGTTACACTCAAGTTTAGGGCCTCAGTACAGAGCTCAACCCCATAAAGGATCACCTAAAGGAAGGGTGGATGGACTGATAGGTGAAGGAAGGCCCTCAGAGTGAACACAATTTCTGACCCTTAAATGACATTATTGCTACATTTTAGACCTGAAAATCAGAACCACACTTCATTATTATAGCCATATGCAGGAAACCAAGATTTATGCCAAAAGTCTCCAACCTCATCTCTTCCCAGGCATCTTGGTGAAATGTCACGTTTGCTTTGTCCAGAGTAAACCAAGGAACTGCTAATACTGGAAACTCTGGATAATCAACATGCATCAACTGCATTGAAAAACTTGGCTCTAATTTCAAACTCTTAGAGGCCTTCAGTTGACTGAAGCCTTAACAATTGGCTCTGGCTTACTGTTGCCTCTGTTTCTAAAGTCTCAGTACTCATCCTCAACTGAAACCTCAATAATTGCCTGTTCCACACGAGCTATCACTTTATTATAAGCTTTCATGCTCATTGTTTTTATACTGAGTTGTTGTTTTGTCTGCATGTCTTGTCATGGATAATAGATGGATATAATGTACAGCTAAATTAAATATAAAGAACTGGTTGAAATACTTCAGATTCAAACTCATTCAGTTTCCTTGCTTTGTGACCCTGAGTAAGGAGTTAAGTTCTCTGAGCCTCAGGGATTGTGGTGAGGAATGAAAAGTTGCTTATAAAACTCTTAGGATAATGTTTGGCCGTAGTAAACCTTCAAATGTTTATTGTCATTATTTTAAGGCTTAAAGAATATTTTCCCTCTATTTTGCATTATTATATTCTGTAATTGAGCATAATATTAAGAACTGAGGTGCTCCAGCCCTTTTTGTATTTCCTATATAAAACGTTTTTTTCTTCTGTTACCTTTCTTTATAAATTGTGCTGTTTTGGTAGGTATTTTTTCATTACCCATACATACACCTTGAGAGTTAATACATACTAGTACTTTCACTTAAACCTTCTCTTCCCACCCCCATACCAGGTTGTTAAAACTAAACCCGTTATTATTTTATCTTCCTACAAAGTATTGAATTGACTCACCATGATAGTATTTAAGCCCCCAAAATGTTGCCGTATGACCAATAATAAAATTGTTTTAGGTATCTCTTTTGGCCTCTGTGAATTCTCAAATAACATGATTTGATGCAAGAATAAACTAGTTATTAATTACAATGGTGATAAGAAGCACAAGAATGCCCCTGCCATTGTTTTATGTTCTTCTGTGCAGAGATCTATGAAGACTAGAAGCAAAAGGCAGCCTGTTTCTCTATATGGCTCACTTCTGTATAGTTCAGATAGCCATTTGTGGCTTCTTTTGCTATTCTCTTTAATTGATTCCTTATTCAGCAAATAGAAGCAAGATACAATTAACCTTGTGAATAGTTCTTTAGGGGGGTACATATTCAGATTTGATTGGGTCTCAGTTGGGTCACTCTCATTGACCTGAAGGTCGAAAAAAGAACATGCTCGCTGCTTTTGGGTAAGTAATATTGAATTAAATCTCTTCAGAGACTAGTTTTAAGCCTGGAAAAGTCTTCTGGCTTAAACAGTGAGAGATAATTGGAGTGTCTTGTGGCATCAAATGTTTGAGTGCAAATTAATATTTCGGTGTGATTGCTTGCTATATGTTTTTAAAGGACTCTCACTGAAAGTGAGTTTAGTTTACATACAAGCCTCACAGTTATCTATTGAAAACCAGTTACAAGTAGTAGTTATAGCACTAATTACTGGACAACCGTTCTTTTAGGGTATGAAGGTCAAATCATGTTTTCCTGACACATTAAACAAATATCTACATGAGTGAGGATGTTTCAAAAGTTAAATGCCTTCTGAAGACATATATTTAATTGAAATTTCATAGAGCAATATTTCTGTTTTTCTCTTGTTTTGAAATAAAGATGTCCTCCTCTCTTGCTAAAGAATAAGTTGTGAAATTTGGGGTTTGGAGGGCAAATAATTCAGGGCAAGAGGAATCCTTTTCAAATCTTGGCATACAAATGTCTGTGAAACTGGTCCAAATTGGAATGGCTTTTATGAAGTTTTTAGACCCATAGAGCCACCCACGTCATCTTTTCTGCATTCTGATTCTCCTAACTTCAATTTATTAAAAAAATTTTAAAAAGTTTCTCTGGTCATTTTCTGACCCCAGCACATATTTTAACTTTAAAATATTTCTTTTCCTCAAGGTAACACTCTAGATATACAACACTCCGAAAAGACCATATATAATTTGATTTATTTTCTTATAGACCATATTATACCTTTGAAGCTTAATTTTTATGTAGTTTTAAAGATGGAATATTTGATCTTCAGGTGTGTTTTATCCATTAAATACAGGGTGCTTAGAACCTGTGATCTTACAGAGGGACTTAAAAAAAATGCTTGAGACATAAAAAAATATATATATGTCTTAAATCTGGAGAAGAAAAAAACTGAATTTGAGGTCAATGCATGCTTAATTCAGTGTTCATGACATAGCATATCAATTCCATTAGTTGTTAAGTTTAATATCATCAAAATTTCCTAACATAAAAACATTTTGCAGGTGAGATGGCCTTGCTTTATAAGAATTCCTGGTGTGCACAATTACTGTTGAAGAATCACTGCCAATCATAAATTAAGTCAGTGACATATAACTAAATAATTTCTAAAAGTTATAAACAATAACTGTTCACCACATTAAAATCACTTTAATGTCAAACACACTGCAAGTGAATATTTTCAATATGATTTCAGAAAAGTGCCTCCAGATATAAAAGCAACTTGAAGATCTAAGGAATGCTAAAAGTGGGTCTCTTGGCCCTCAGGGAATGATGTTATCTACTTAACTCTTATCCTAAAATGTATATATTCAGAACTGAAAGCAGGATCTTGAAGAGATATTTGCACAGTTATGTTCATAGCAGTAATATTCAAAATAGGAAGAGGTGGAAGCAACCCAAAGGTCTAGTAATGGATAAATGGATAAATAGAATGTAGTACATACATACAATGGAATATTATTCAGCCTTACCAAAAAAAAAAAAAAAAAATCCTGTCATATGCTACAATGTCATCGAACCCTGAGGATATTTTGCTAAGTGAAATAAGCCAGTACAAAGGGACAGATATTCTGTAATTCCATGTATACCAGTTATTGAAAGTAGTCAAATCCATAGAGACAAAGTAAAAGGATGGTTCCTAGGAACTAGGAAATGGGGAGTTATTTAATTGGTATAGACCTTCAGCATCGCAAGAAGTAGTTAGGAATATCTATTGCACAAACGTGGGTATACTGAACACTACTGAACTGCATACTTAAAAATAGTTATGATTGTAAATTTTGTGTTTTTACACTTTTTTGTTTTGCTTCAAGTTTTATTCAAATTCTAGTTAATTAACATATAGTGTAATATTGGTTTCAAGAGTAATTTAGTGATTTATCACTTACATGTAACACCTAGGGCTCATCACAACAAGTGCCCTCCTTAATACCCATTACATATTTGGCCCACCCCATCCACCTCCCCTCCATTTACTTGCAGTTTGTTCTCCGTAATTAAGAGTCTCTTATGGTTTGGTTCTCTCTCTTTTGCCCCCTCCTTGCCCTCTGTTCATTTGTTTTTTTTCTTAAATTCCATATGTGAGTGAAATCATATTGTATTTGTCTTTCTCTGACTGACTTGTTTTGCAAGTCACTCGAGCTCTATAATACACTCTAGCTTATTGCAAATGGCAAGATTTCATTCTTTTTGATGGCTGAGTAATATTCCTTTTTGTGTTTTTTATGTGTATATACACATAAAAACATGCATACACACACACACACACACACACAACTTTATCTCTGTCCACTTATCAGTTGATAGACATTTGGGCTTTTTCCTTAATTTGGCTATTGTTGATAAGGCTGCTGTAAACATTGGGGTGCAAGTGTCCCTTTAAATCAGTATTTTTGTATCCTTTGAGTAAATACTTAGTAGTATAATTGCTGAGTTGTAAGGTAGTTCTATTTTTAACTTTTTAAGGAACCTCCATACCATTTTCAGAGTGGCTACACCAGTTTGCTTTCCCACCAACAGTGTAAGAGGGTTCCTCTTTCTCCATATCCTTACCAACATCTTTTGTTCCCTGTGCTGTTAATTTTAGCCATTCTGACAGGTATGAGATGATATCTTATAGTTTTGATTTGTATTTCCGTGGTGATAAATGATTTCGAGCATCTTTTTTGTGCATCTTTTAGCCATCTGTATGTCTTCTTTGGAAAAATGTCTTTTGCCCATTTTTTAAAACTAGATTATTTGGTTTTGGGTGTTGAGTTTGATAATTCTTTATAGATTTTGGATAATAACCCTTTATCACATATGTCATTTGCAAATAATCTTCTCCCATTCCATAGGTTGCCTTTTAATTTTGTTGATTGTCTTCTTCACTGTGCAGAAGTTTTTTTTTTTTTTTTTTTTTTTTTTTTTTTTTTTTATTTTCATGAAGTCCCAATAGTTCAGTTTTGCTTTTGTTTCCCTTGCCTCCCGTGATGTGTGTAATAAGAAGTTTCTATGGCCAATGTCAGAGAGGTTGCTGCTTGTGTTCTCTTCTAGGATTTGGTCTTACATTTAGGACTTTCATCCATTTTTTTTTTTTAAAAGATTGTATGTATGTATGTATGTATGTATTTATTTATTTGGATTTATTTGAGAGAGAATGAGAGAGAGAGAGACCATGAACTGGGGGGTAGGGGTAGAGGGAGAAGCAAACTCCCCACTGAGCAGGGGACCCAATATGGGACCCAATGTGGGACTCAATCCCAGGACCCTGAGTCATGACCTGAGCCAAAGGCTTAATGAATTGAGCCATCTAGGTGCCCTCTTTCATCCATTTTGAATCTGTTTTTGTATATGGTATAAGAAAGTAGATGAGTTTTATTCTTCTGCATGTTGCTGTTCAGTTTTCCCAACACCATTTGTTGAAGAAACTGTCTTTTCCATTGGACATTCTTTCCAGCTTTGTTGAAGATTAGTTCGCCATAGAGCTGAAGGTGTATTTTGGGGTCCTCTCTTCTGTACCAGTGATCTATGTGTCTGTTTTTGTGCCAGTACCATACTGTTTTGATGACTACAGTTTTGTAATAAACTTGAACTCCAGAATTGTGATGCCCCCAGCTTTGCTTTTTTATTCCCAGATTGCTTTGACTTTTCATGGTCTTTTGTGGTTAAGTATTATGTTCTTGACCCCTTACTCTATTCCTAGGATTGTGCTATATGTAGAAATACTTAGATAAACACAGGTCTTTGATTTGTATTCATATCACTTTCTCCAATATAGTGGGAAAGAAAAAAAATACACACACACACACACACATCTACATATATATAATATTTCTCAAACTTGAGTAATTTAAAGCCAATTTAAATTAAACAGAAAAGTAACAAAAAGATAAGACATGAATTAATTTTGTGTAAGGTTAATGAAATATGTACATAAGTAAAACCTGATTGAACATATAGTGTTTAACTTTTGGATAATTATAAAGCAAACAAAATGATAAATAACATTGTTACTTCTGTTTCCTTTAAATATGTGAACCATTCTTTGTATGGCAATGAGGAAATATTAGTTAGGCTTTCACTTGGGAGAAAATATTTTTACATTGCGTATCCTATGCTATTTTCTTTAGCATATGACAATATAGTGCAGTATGCTCAACATGATTAAAAAGGTAAATGGAAACTCCAGCATTTAAATAGTACCAAAAGCTCTTAGTTACAAATGTTCAACTGGATGATCTAGAAATGCTTTCCATATAAATATTTTAAAATCACTAATGAAATAAACTTTTTTCTGAAAAATTATTTTCAAAAAGAATTTGAAGATACCCTCTGAGAATACAAGTTTGGGACCCCAGTTTGGGAAAACCTAAGTTATAATATAATGTAAGAAGAGGTACTAAAGATATATATATATATATCTTATATATAAAGTGATATTGGAATATGAGAAGATAATTTATTCTGCTAAAGAGCATCAAGGAAGGCTTCAGAGAGAAAGTGTCAATTAACATTTAAATTGGACTTTGTTAGCTGAGTATGAAATGCCAGTGGGGTAAGTGTGTATCTGTGTGTGTTGCCAGAGAAACAAATTCCAACAGTGGGAGTAACTTCAGCAAAGGCCAAGGCATAAGATAGTGTGGTACATCTGAGGGAGCAACATGTAGTATATTTGTGAGTGTAGCTAAAGATAGAAATAGGAAGGTACAGAGGACTAATTTATAAAGGACTTTAATGCCATATTTAAGAATTTTGAACTTTATTTAATAGCAGTGTGGTACTATCAGACTGCTATTATAGAGAAAAGGTTGATTATATTTTTGTTTTAGAAATACACTGATAAAGTATTACATAAGGACAGGTTGTATAGCAAGAAAATAATAACTGCCACCAGGAGTTAAAAATAAACCTAAAATATTTGTCAAGACTGAAGATAAATTAACGTAAAGGCAATTATTTTGTTTAATGTTAAGGAAACAAAACTTTTTTTTTTTTTCTTAAGGAGCGACCAAAACTTTAAAGAAATTTTTTATTACTGTTATCTAGTTTTTGAAATACAGTAAATACCACCACAAAACCTTTTAAAATAAATAGCTGGAGTTTCCAACTAAAAGGACTAAGAGGAAATCTTACATTTGTAAATATTTTTCAAGCGAGAACAGGTCACTGAATTACAGATGTGGAAGAGATGAGGAACTGAACATTTTAAGACTCCCAGTGCTGTTTTTTTTTTCCCCCCACTGAGTATGATTCATGCTTCCTTCAAGAATAGAACTGAGAAGATCTATCTTTTTGTGATAAGCCAAGTTGAGAAAAGTGCAGGCATGGGAATTTAGGTATGGGTCATAATAGATTGATTTTGGTTACAACTTGTATTGAAAAGAGAACAGATGAAAGAAAGATTCTCATTCATTCTTTGGAGTTATAAGACATCACTTAGAAGTTGAAGTTGAGGCAGTCATTAAAAACATGTTGCTAGCCTAACTTCCTGGATATCCACAGATGAATTAAATTCATGATGTCAGGGGTGCCTGGGTAGCTCAGTTGTTTAAGTGTCTGCCTTTGGCTCAGGTCATGATCCTGGGATCAAGCCCTGCATCAGGCTCCCTGCTTAGTGGGGAACCTGCTTCTCCCTCTCCCTTTGCCATTTTTGCTCTCTTTTACTCTCTCTCTATCTCAAATAAAATATTTAAAAAATTCATTTTTTCCACTTGAAGTTATAAACTTGCCCGTCTCAACATGATAGCTCTTTTTGAATTTTACCTTTAGTAAATGGCATGCCTATTCCCCATTGAAACTCCCTCCTCATTGCTGAAACTATTACCCTGGTAGACCTCTGGAATCCTTTCTTTCCCAGATTTTCTTGCCAAATTTCTTTGCTTCTATATTTGTAGAATTCATCCATCCTGCTCTGAGGTAACTGCAAGCTACTCCCTCTATTTAATTCCTTATGATCTCCAGCCTCTATTCTTAAAATATATTTGCCTCTGGTTTTGCTGTCTTCTCAATATATCCTTTACAGATCAGTCCCTAATATATTGGGACAGTATGATTTCAGTCTCCTAGAGTCATATAATTGGTTTAATATCAAGCTTAATGTTTACAGGCTGAGTATCATGAGACAAAATTATTTAACCTTTGTGTCTCAGTTTTTCTCATGGTAAAGCTGTGAGGATGAAATAACATGTAGAACAATACATGGTACATAGTGAATGCTTAGCAGTGTTGTTATGGTCTTTGTTGTGTGTCACTTTCCAACCCCCCCCCCCCTTTATCTCCGTCTCAGGAAAATCCAACATGGTAATCAAGACCTTTTGTAATCTAGCCACTGTACAGCTCTCAGAGGTGATATTAGGAACTGTGGGCTTCAGATATATAGAGGGACCCATAGTTTCCTCAATGAACCATGGTTACCCTTCCCTTTAGACCTTACACATGCTGTTTTCTTTGAGTTAAGTATCTTTTTTCCTTGTCAAATAATTTAATTTCTGATTTCCTTCTTTTTTCATGTTAATGCTCTTGGAGAGCAGTTTGCCAGCCCTATCGGAACACAGTAGAAGTACCCTATATGTACCTCTGTCATGACAGTTACTACACTGCTTGGTTGCTTATCTGTGACATCAACCTAGCTAAACCCTCTCAGGCCAGGATTTTAGGCCTTACACATAGCTAAAAATCTCAGGATGTAGGCTAAAATGTATCTCGAATGAAAGAGGCTTGGATTATGTTAATAGCCTTTCCAAATTTCAGGAGATCATAAGAAACCTCTCTGTGGAGAATAAACCCATTTCAGTGATAGATTATAACTCATTTATACAAATCAGAATTGTACAATTGGAGAACATATATGAACTATTTAATAAATCAACCCCATTATTTTAATATTTTACCTGTTTTCCATAGACAGACTTGAAATTGCTCCCTGGAAGAGTTGGTAATTTGCATACTTAAATATAATTGACAAAATATATAGTTTTCAAATGAGAAAACATAGACATACATTTCAAAAGAATAGTGTCTACAAAATATTTGAACACAAAGGAAATTTTGATCAGAAGTCTCTTGGAGGCCATTTAGAGAAACCAAAATATTCTGGTGACTGGAACAATTGACATTAAGTAAACTAATTCCATGGTTTTCTTTTCTCAAAATGGTCTATTATTTCTTTGGTTCATTTGCAAAATAATTTTTAGTTTCAAAAAAAGGATTGTGTTGATATTAGGGAAACACTTGAGAATTGTAATTAGATTGTCAAGAAGAAATTATTATAATGATGCATCATTTCTTACCCAGTATATTAGATCTCTGTTTTCCATTTTTCTGTTGTTCTTCTCAGGTTATCAATTTTTTTTCCTAGTTTTTTTTTGTTTGTTTTTGTTTTTAACTACAATGTTCAGTGAAATCTCCCAAATAGTTTATACTCTGAGGAATTTATATTCTTCTAAAAGAAAAGGCTCTAAGTTAAAATTGGGGCACTGGCAGTGCTTCACAGACCCAAACTAATTCCTGAGATAATGCTGAAATCATTTTTGACCTCCTAAAGAGGATATGGCATGGAATGTACATTCAGTCCTTTATCTGGGAGAAATTTAGCATGGAACCTGTACATTTGTTATCCTAGGAATCTGCAGTTTCTCTTTTTGTCATTCTTTATATGTTTCTGTCTTTGTTTTGTGTATGTGTGTGTGCACATATATATACATGTATATGAGAGAGATATGGAAAATATTTAATATTACAACCATCCTCTCTATGATGTGCTTCAGTGAAGTTAAATTTATCTTTCCCTGAAAGACTAGACTGGTGGCTCAAGCCTGGCCAGGTACAACATCAAAATTGACTAAAATCCAATTTTTTTTTCCTTTTTAACTACTTTACTTAGTAACAATAATTTCATTTTGGGGAAGTTGCTATTAACTTGTCACCACCGGACAAGAGCCTGACTGAAAAGATAACAAGTTCATTGTAAGGAGAACTGAGAGAAAGAAACCATGATCTATTTGAGCTCTTTCATCACTTAATCCAGCAGTACTCACACCCCTTGAATTATCAATTATATGAACCAATAGATTTTGGGTTTTCCTTTGCTTATGGGAAAAGGAATCCACACTGACATATGAATATTAGGTAGTTTCTCATGGGTTCCAAAGTTTTGCAACATATAGGAGGTCCTCAAAAGAGATTTAAAACATAGATCCTGTCCCCAAACAGAGACTGGTTCATTTGGGAGGGAGAAAGGAAGGAAGAAAAATGCTGGACTCTACATTTTTAAGAAGGATCTCCAGTTATTCTAATGTGGATAGTCTACACACTATATTTTGGAAAAACTTACATGATGATTGCCTGTTTTCTTTTTCACAATTGTCCAAAGGCTCTGCTGAGGGAGTGTTTTAGACTAATACTGAAACCAAAATGAAAAGTAACTTGAATTTATATCCCTTAATCATTTACCTTTTGAATTTCCACTATTTCCTTTGAGTTAACATTCTGTCTACAAGGGTCCTGGAATAAATTTTTACAAATGTAAATAGCTCTGCTGTAGATTCTGAAAAATTAACTGTACTTCTACTTTACTTTAAGATAATTTAGGACTTAAGAGTTATTATTATTTGTTTGTGAACTTAATGAGTAATTTGTTAATATACCATCAGAGTTAAATTTTATATGAACCAAAATACTCAGGTCATCTGACTGGCCTATTCCTCTTCCTACTCTTCCAGCTATCAAAGCCAAAGAAAATTTTACTGTCCAGCATTCTCTAGATCAGGCTTAGATAAAAGAGTTTAAAAATCTGTTTATTTGTTTATTTTAATTCAGAAAGAAAGGAAAGAAAAGGAAGGGAGGGGGGGAAAATAAACTGGAAGACTGAAGGAGACTATTGAGAATTAATTATATTAACTATTGAATCTACTAAGAAGAATAGAAACTATTTTTTTAGCAATTCAATTGCATTAATTTTATTTAATTCACTGATTTGGTCAGTGAGTATTTATGGAGTATTAGCTATGTTCCAAGAATTGCATTAGGAATAAAATGATGCAGAGACATGGTGCTGCTTTCAAATAGTTCTCCGACTAATAGAGAAATCCAAATCTATTCAATAACTAGCATATATATATTTTGTGTTGTGCCATACAGGGTGGTGTTACAAAATGGAACTTTACATTTGTAGGAGAAACACACATCTTGAAAAGACACTAGAACTGTATTAAATAAGTGATTCAAATAGTTATTAATTGAGCATAGCTCAGAGAATTATCTTACACAGTTGGTGTGGCCTGGAGAAATTATTATTTCAAAAGATAAAAACACAGAAAATAATTGCTCTACATTGGTTAATTGAAGGAACGCACCCTGAAACACACACAGGAGAGTCCGTGGACCTACTTGTATGCCTTGGAAAAGCTGCGTGAGCTCTAATAGCAGCTCTGCAGTTTAGTAGTAGTCACAGGAACTCTCCAAACTAGTTTCCCAATTTTTAAGGAATGATAGTTTATTGTATTAGACATTTGCAATGCTCTGTATTCCTCTGTATAGATCTGTATTTCCTTTTAGTTTTGTTTTAATTCTTCCCGAGGATTTCCTTTAATGATGAATTATTTCAATAGTAGTTGCATAAGTCTTCATTCATCTTTGTGGAGTATATTTGCTGGGTATAAGCTTCCAGGTTGACATTTGTTTTTTACTACTTTAAAGGTGTTTTTTTTTTTTTTTTTTTTCCCCACTGTCTTCTTGCTTATGTTGTTTTTAAGAAAAAATATTCTGTCTCTTTATCTTTGTTCTTTTGAAGTAATGTCTTTTGTCTCTGGTGGTTTTAAGGGTTTCTCTTTGTTACTGGATATTGGAAATGTTATTATGACTTTTATATAATTTTCTTTATATTTCTTGTATTTAAATTTCTTGAGCTTCTTATATCTATGGGCTCATAGTTTACATCAAATATAGTAATTTCTACAAATTTTTTTCTTCCCTTTGTTCTTTCAGGGATCCAGTTCCATGTATATCAGTTCACTTAAGGTTATCTTACAGTTCATAGATTCTTGGTTTACTTAAATTTTTAAAAAATCTGTATAGTTTTTTGTGACTTACTGCTCTTTCAAGTTTAGTAGTTATTTCTTCTCCAATAACCAGTTGCTATTAAGTATCAGTGTATTGTTGATTTCAGAAATTTATTTTCACATCTATAATTTTGATGTAGGTTCGACTTTAATATCATTCACTTCCTTACTTTTATGATATATACTGCATAATACCTGTTTTAATGTCCTCCTCTGCTAATTCTAACATCTGTGTCAGTTTTAGACCAGTTTCAGTTGACTGATTTTTCTTTTCACTATTAGTCATATTTTATACTTCTTTTCATATTTGTTACTTTTTTATTGCCTTTCCAACATGTTTTATCATGTTGAGTGCTGGATATTTTTGTATTCCTATAAATATTCTTGAGATTTGTTCTCAGATGTAGCTCAGTTACCCAGGAACAGTTTGATCCGTTTAGGTCTTGTTTTTAAGATTTGTTAAGCAGATTAACAAGGCTATAGATTTGTTAGCCTAAGGCTGATTATACTTCACTACAGAGGTAAATTCTTCTGAGTATTCTACATAATTCCTTGTGAATTTTGAGCTTTTTCACAGTTTGTGTATTGGGAACAGACACTCTTCCGTTTCTATTTGAGCACTGGGTACTGTTTCCTCTAATCCTTTTCCTTTCTAGTCAGTGCTTTTCTTGGCTACAGCTGATTTTTTTGCACACCAGCCATCCCTGCCAAGTACTTGAGGGGTACCTGCTACAGATTCATGATTACTTTTCTGTGTAGCTCTCTTCTCTGAAATACTATAACTTGCAAACTCTGTCTTCCTTAGTCTCCCTGTACTCACAGAACAATCTCCTTAACTCACAGAGTCTTCTAGGCTTTGCCTGGTTTCCTTTTCTCTGTGCTAGTTTGTTCAGTTTTTCACCACAGTAAACTGGGGCAATTGTCAGTCTTACCTTGCTTTCAGGAAGCTTTACCCTTCATTACCTGGTATCTAGCGTCTTGAAAATCATTGTTTCATTTATTTTCTTTTTGTTGTTGTTTCTAAATGAGATTAATTCTAGTCTCTATTTTTCAATCTTGGCTAGAAACAAAACATTCTTTAAGGGTAATTTTTAAATACCAAAACATATTTACTCTCAGGGCATAATAGGGTGCATTTCCATGTTTCATATTCCTGGGGGTAGGGGCAGAGAGTATTGCCCTATTCAGGTTCTCAGGAGAAATGCCCTTGCAGAGGGAGACCTTGTTATTTGGATAGACTCTAGAGAAGCTCTTAATGGCACAGTATGCAGTGACTTGTGTGAGCTTGCTTCTTACCAAGAATAGCACACATTTTTGGGAATCTTAGCCAAGGCTTTAGTGTTGTTTTGTGCTATACCCAGCTGATTGCCGTAATGGGGAGAATTGTCTTCTAACTTCTCATGTGATTCATTCAAGATACATGAAAAGAGGGTTTATTTTGGTTTCACAATTGCTCTAGTAGGTACTGGCAGAATACTGAGAAAATAGGAGCATCATTTCTTGATTTTTAAAAGGTGAAAGTCTGGTGGATCATAGAATTTATTCTTTAAGAAATAATAGGAAATTGAGGAAAAGGTTAAATCATCCAGAAACGTTATTTTAAAAATGTAATAGAAAACTTTATTTCTATTAATGTCTTAAATTGAGTATGCTAGCTCAAACTCATAGGACTTGGGGTAAAATTGATCATAGTCTTAATGTTTTTACATTTATATCTGAATATGTGTGTGTGTGTGTATAGTTGGCTTATTGTTATATATGTGTGTTTATCTGAATATATATGTGAGTGTATATATATTTGTTGGCTTATTGTTAATGCAAATATATATATATATATACACACATACCTACACACATATACATATATACAAATATATATATATATATACACACCTACATACCAGTGCATAAATTTTAAAGTATAAGTATCTTCACTTATTCACTCCATATTTCCTGTAATATTGTATAGTCTAGATGACTCATAATTTATTTCCCAACAGTCTTAATGATGACACTTATGTGTCCCTAAGTTTTCTCTTTTACAGTTAATGTTTTGATAAACACTCTTGTTCATACATCTTTACAAAGCTATATGAATATTTCCATGAATTAGACTTTCAGAAGTTGCAGAATATATACAGTTTTATTCTGCTTATAACTGAAAGATTGTGTCCCTAAGAAAATTGTTCTTGGTTTATATTATAATATAAACCATATATAAACATATATAATATATGTTTAAAAAAAAATAATGGTTCCTCTTTGATCTGTCAGGCCTGGTATGAAAACATTTACTTGAGATATCTAATTGTACAACATAAACCACTATATATTTTTAGTTGGTTTACTATTATTATTAATAAATACATAAGGATAAGGTGACAATTACTAATTCATAACTACTCAAGTAAATTGGCAGTCTAAATAATAACTATTCATTAGGAAGCTATAATTATATGTAATTAGCTTATTACAAAATAGAAGTATGACTCCTCCATGTTAGTGTCTTAAGAGACCAAATGAGAAAATAGGTGTGTATACCAATGAGGTATAGTAAATACTCCATTACTTACAGTCTTGTGTTAAGTGTTAATATCATAAACAGTTCTCTCCACTTTGAGAATTCTGGCCTGTAAGTAGGTAGATTTCTGTATATAACCCTTTACATATTTTTGTCAAAAGAAATAGAATTAGATAAAATTATATTGTGTACTTGCAAGAAAGGAAGCTTATAGGAATAAAACAAGTAGTCGTTATGTAATAAAAAGAGATTCTTCTTGCACATTCCTTTTAGGATGTGCAAGAGAAATACAGACCATATTTCTTTTCAATTTAAGTGTGGGAGAGTAGACATTACTGACCATAATGTGGACAAAATATGCCAAGAAGAATCCATAACATTGCTATAGATCCTTCTGGGACTGTTACCCAAGGAGTCTTCTTATTGATATTACTAACTTATCTTAACTGTTGTATGGACAACACCCTCAGGGACCATGTCTTTATTTGCATCTGTTACTCTGATTGCTAATCATGGGAATAGCAAATAGAAATGAGAATAGACCCATTTGCTCTTTTTCTTTTCAGAGTATTACCAACAGTAATATATAGATAATAATCTGAGGAAAATAAGGTTGTTGCAATTTATTGGACATGCTGCAATAATGCTTCCTATGGGCACAAAATGAAATAAACCAACAGTCTGCGTTTTAAACATTGCGTTTTCCTAGTAATGGCAGATGTGGGTAAATAGATCATAGCCTCTTAATGAGGACATATTAAGCTTGAGCTCTTCTGCCTGATCTACATGCATTGTGAGCTCTTTTTTTGTTTTGTTTTGTTTTGTTTTTAAAAGCATTTCCAACTGCTACTTATGAGGGAACTAGTTGTGAAATCATCAAGAGGATCTTTGTTTGGAAATGGAAGGGAGCTACAGAATTAGCATAGAAAATTCAGGGAACCTATATGTTGAAGCATCCCTTGTTTGTAACACTGGGACTACCTTAATAGAAACTTGTCTAAAATATTCAGGTTCCTGTTTTTCCTCACTGCGTAGACCAGTTGCTATCTGTCAGTATTCTGTGTAAACTTCAGTAGTTAAAAATTTCATTGAAGCTGGATCACTGTCAGGAAGTATTATGAAAATGTGTTTTAACACACAATCAGAGCAGTTGTCAGATTCTTTGTATTTAACTAAAAGCTTAAAAAGGGGCATTACTATTACCCTCTTGTAAATCAAGTAACCTACATTACTGAAAAGATAATTTGATATCCCATTTATTAATACAAGAAATTTTCTGAAGCCCAGTTCTCTATGCATGTTCTATCACAGTGGAAACTTGTGAAAACAGTAGACTCTTGAAGCAAAAATTATCTGCATGTATGTATTCAGCTGCCATTTAGATATTTATATTGCTATTTTTTCAGAGTTCTAGATGGCAGAATGTTCATCTCTAACTCAATCAGGAAAAAAAATAGCCAATCCATAAATTATCAAACACACTAACATTTCCTGTATCAGTTTGTGCTGTAAAATAATCTCTCATTTTGAATAAAATTCAGAAAAAAATTCTAACATACTTCATACCAGCTAAGATGCAAATATCATCCTGGAATGCTAGGAAATTCATCAATGATGTGGCAAACAAAGGCAGAAGAAAAATTATTATATTTCCATACTACCTATAGCCCTTTGACAAGTCCTTGAAACAGGCAGAGTGACATTTCTCTAGGAACACAACTGCCTTGATATTAATACTTTGCTAAGGGAAAAAGACAGTCCAAACTGTTCCCCCCACCCCAGGATCCTGTAGATCTATTTTAAAATAAAAATTCCTTTACAAATTTTTTTTTAATTGATAAACCCCCAAGATACATGTTCTCAGTCACCCCCCAAGCATATGGATGGCCCACCGATATACATGTGAAGGGTCTTAATACTACAGTTTTTATCAGACAGTAATAAATGACCTTTTCCCAACAATAGCTAGCCCCCTCAAGGTCCTGGAAACCTTGCTTCCAAATTCCTTGGGGACTTACCCTATCTCTAACTCTTAACCAACTTGAAAGTTTATAATGGGTCGCTTCTCATGACCCTAGTGCAGCTCTTTCTGTCCATGGGTCCTCTCTCTGTACTTTAGTAAAACTATCTTTTTGCACCAAGGACATCTCAAGAATTCCCTCTTGGCCATTGGCTTTGAACCGTAACGTCTTTCCTTCATCAGTCAACACCAGTAAATCTGATTAAATAGAAACTTTAGAAGCAGTCTTGGGTGAGCTTATTCCATCCAATGGAGACCACCCATTTATATTCAGTAGTAATTAAGGAATTTCCCCCCAGATCTTTTTTCAAGGCTCTCTTGATTTCTGCATCTTCAGTGTTTTATGATGTTAAACTATTGAATGTATATATCCATAGAAACATTTCAGACAGCTGTGAACTTTGCTAGGAAGAAATCAAGGAAGAGAGTCTGTTGAACTGGGAGACTATTCCTTGTTTTAGGTATTTTTCTTAGAATAATTGAAAACACCATTTATTTTCTCATTAACATTCATTTAGTGATGAATTTTTATTAAAAACTCCTACTTTCCTAAATTCCTATTTTCCTACTTTCTGAGAAATATGTTTGGAATTAAACGCTAAAAAAGCCTTCAACTGTTTCCCAATGTCCAGTACTACATACTCTCTTCAAAGAGCCTGCAGTCATAGGGTCTAAGCACAATTTACTTGGCAGGTAAATACATTTCAGCCTAAGAAATGAAAATAAGCTTATCAAAAGTTGTAGACAAATTGATAAGAAATTTGATGAAGAAAAAAATTCTGAAAAATTTTTTTAGAATCTGGAGAAGATAAGAACAGCTTGAGAAATATATGATAGTCTCTGTCACCAGCAAATCAGTGGGCAAATACTGACATCAACTAAGTGGTTACCCATGCCCCCAAATTTTGTAGGGAAAGTGGAAGTTAACATTTTTTTTTTTTTAAGACAAAACTAATTAAACTTATAGAGACATGTTGTGCTTTCTTTTCACAAATGATCTCAATTTAGATTCATTGGTCTATGATCCTCTGAAAAATATCGAGAGGAAAATTGACAGAAACTAACTGGAATGTTGGATCACAATCATATGAATTTCCCTTTAGATGTAGAATCATATTTATAAATCTTAAGGAATGGACTGAAAGCTTGGTTTCACCTTTTAAGAGAAATTCAAGGTAGACGTCACTTAAGGGGCACTGTTGATTGACTTAAAATTGATCTTGTCCATGTAGGTTGACAGTATTTATGTTCTTATAAATTAATTATAAGATGGATTGCTAGGGTCAAACTATGAGAGTCTCTGCGTCTATGAGAGTGAGAGCTAGTGGGTGGAGTTAGCTGAAAAATAGAAAGGTGGTTTTTTTGTTTGTTTTTTGTTTTTTGGTTGTAAATTCTTGTACTTTTTTTTATCTTATAATGTCCTGGTAAATATCTTCCAAAGGATGAATCCTTCTGTTTCCTTTGAGAATGTGTAATGAACACATGCAGAAACAGGAACTTCCTTTAGAGGATACTCTCTGTTTCTCCAGTGCCATTTTGATTTTCTATCCATGCAGAATTTTTCTTCCTTTAATTCTCATTTGTGATGGTAAGTAGATATCCGAAATAATTTTGACCAACAAGACATGTCTTTGCAATATGCTGATGTTTCCATGAATATAAAAAGACATTCTCCTGCAGGCGGTTGCATTGGTTTTAAAATGCTAGAACTATCCATTTTGAATGTAATTATGCAAAATAAATGAAAGAAATCTACCCTGCTGATATTTATGTAACAACTTCTAGAATAAATCTTCTGATTTACAAATATACTGGGACCATTAGCTAGAAGCCACACCACATCATTATTTCACAGAACTTTAGGCAATTGTGATGACTTTTTTTCAAATCAGCATTATTTTGCAAAGTAAAATAAAACAGAGAAAACCAATTGACTTTTTCCCTAGCATTTCTGAAGAAAGCTGCTTAAAAATCAATGAAGTTTCTGCTTTCTGAAATATTTTTAGAAGTGCATTTTATTTTTTGAAACTGATTCTTTTTCCACAATTCATCTTTTTTTTTTTTTTTAGAGCCACTTAATATTCTTGAATCGTATTTAACTTCCCTGAGAAACTGTAAAGAGTGGGTTGAAATCCATAATTGTATTAAAGCTATGGGTCCCCGTAACAATAGCTATTCCACAGGTGCTGATGAATGCCTTGTCCTAAGGTATAAAAGAAGAGAGAAAGTGAGATTTTCCTCTGCCTGTGTATAAGTAGAACTAATCCAGAAGGGGAGAATGAGGGGTTTGGGGAGAAAGATAGATAGAAAGAAGGGATTCTTTCCAGACAAGTGTCAGTAGTCAGGTTTGTCTATAGCCACAAGCATCACAATGTGCATAAACTGAAATATTACATTGCAGCTTTCCTGGGGAATATTCACGCTTTCCTGCTCACTACAAGCTCTCTGATATCCTGCTCACTTTCAAATGAAACATCTCTGTTATATCCTATGCCTTTAACATCTTAATTCTAGGCCAGGTAGTCAGCACTTTCTTTTTTTTTAATCAAATACTCCTTAATTAGAGTTTTTTTAAAAAAATAATGGGTGATGTATTAATATTTTTAGAACTTAGAAGCAGTGTCTTGACTCAAAGTGGTGTCTCCAGGGATACAAGTCTCAAATGCAACTCTGTGAATCAAGACTCTTGTATAGATGGGGTATTTGTTAACACTTTAGTCTCACCACAGATAATGGCATTTCATGACTATAAATACCCCTGGAGATGACAAAAAGGTAATATGAAGGTGTCAGGGGTACACATTAACTCTTTTTTCCTTCAGGTAATGTAAGTGTGTGCATGTTAAATGTGTTCAAAAACTTGACTCAAAAATTCCAAAAATTCAGTTCTGAAATGTATATATACATTTTTTCTAAGCATGGAATTTGCATTCTGAATAAAAATTTATTTATCTACATATTTATATATCTAAATATATTTTTACTATCTCAGGGTTTCTAAAAGATCACAACAAAAAAATTGAAAATATATAGAGGAAATCCAAGAAAATATTATTTATTTAAGTAAAATTAAATGTTTAGGTTCTCTCCCCAGTCATAATAAAGACTGGGTAGAATTAACTGTCTATTTCAGTGAATTCTATAGGGTACTTAGGTATGAGAACAGGTATTTTGGAAATTAGAGACCTAATTCTTTGAGTAGTTATTTAGTTATTATATGTGTTTATTATGTGCCAAGTTCTATTTTGAGCACTTCACAGATATTTTATTTACTTCCTAGAATAACCTTTAGGACAGCCCTCAGGACCACATTGAAATAGGTCCTGTTACAGGTCTCCCCACCTTCCTGCCTCCAAATGACCAAACTGAGGCACAGAGAGGTTAAGTAACTTGGCCAAGGTCACATAATTCATAAGAGCTGGGATTCAAAAACAGGCAGCCTGGCCTCAGAGATCTTGCTTTAAAACCACCACAAGTTTCTGTCTGAGGTCTAAGGCAGTGCTTCTCACACTTTAGTGTGCATAAAAATGGCCCAGGGAACTTATTTAAAGCATGGACTCCCCAGAGATTCTGATTCGATAGATCTGGCTGACTTTCCCTCTACTACTCATTTTCTGTTTAACGCCTTGTCATTGGCTTTGGTTTAGCTTTTAAACTTTTCCCAAGATGATTGATGGTGGGACATCTTTTCCTTGAAGACTTTCACCCTCAAGGGTGTTTTGTAACCTTATGATCTTATAAGATGGCCTTAACATTTATGCCTCTCCCCTTGCCTGAATTACTTAGCCATGTCCATGATAACCTTGTTAGAAGGAAAACAACCTCCTGAAATGTGAGCCAGCTTTCTCCCCCTGAACACCTCAAATCTGGCAGAACCTCATGAGGATCTGCTGTGATTTCTGAACTATCACCTTTTGGATTCATCAATTAGTTTGGCAAATGGAAATTAAAACAAAAACAAAAACAAAAAAAACACAAAACTCCCTGAAGAAAGTAACTTCTTGAACACAGAGAAAAAAATAATCCTATAATTGGTTTATTTCATTTGACATTTTTGAAAAGAAAATGTACAAATGACATTGTTTAAAACAGTTCTTAAAATTATGCTCTATATCTTTATAGCAATAGGCTCATTAACTTATATATTCTATTCCTGGGATAGTTTTTTATTGTGTCTGTTTAAGGTTTCTCATATACAGCTATAAGAAGCAGTCATGTATTCTATGAGATTATTAAAATATCACAGCATCTTAGTACCCATCCCTAAGCATTAGATAGACCCATGTTGGTACCTAGTTTGTTCATTTACTAATCACATAAAGATATATATACCATTTTCTCCTAAAAAATTAAAAATCTCACCCCAAAATTTCATGTCCCGTTTTTGAAATTTGTTTTAAATTTATATAATCAGTGGTATTTAAAGAATGTGCTTTTGTAACTGTTACAGTATTAAAAGCATGTGCAAAAACAAAACAAAACAAAACAAACAGACTTAACCCTCTACCAATCCAAAGAACATGTGATCTTAGAAGATACCTATGGATCTTATTAATGCATATATTCTACTGGAACTGTTTTCTCCTTATATTTTTTAACATTTTATTTTTCTCTGTGGAACACACTGGGAATATATAATAAACTTGTTGTTTATTTGGAGGACATTTTTTCATGGTTTCTCCATTAAAATACCTAGCTTTTTCTCTCCAGGATTTTGTCTCTCCAGGTTCTTGCTCTTGGTAAATAATACAGGTTAAATAATTTGATTTACATGTAGTGAAAATGCTTACTAGAACATCACTGTTAGAACTCTCCTATTTGCTTACTTCTTGGTATGGTGTCTGAGGATTACTTTAAGACTGCAGTGGACCATCCCTAAAAGTTCTGGCTCACATCATAACGAAGAAAAAATAAAAACCATAGTTTATTTCTTTCTCTCATTTTCCATTAGAATTCACCATTTTGAATGTCTTGACATATCTATCTCTTCTTCATCCGTTCACTCATATAGCAGACACTGAGTATCTGCTATCTTACTTAGCCAATTATCAGTTATGGACAAAACCCAGTGGAAATATGTGGTCCACATTTTCTATTTCCTCTATATTCTGCAGGCTTCATTCTCTG
Organism: Mustela nivalis; assembly: GCF_964662115.1. Classification (NCBI taxonomy): domain Eukaryota; kingdom Metazoa; phylum Chordata; class Mammalia; order Carnivora; family Mustelidae; genus Mustela; species Mustela nivalis. Next base: position 125,157,491 of record NC_139022.1, on the reverse strand, counting down.
AATCTTAAATTATCACCTTCCCTACCCTGCCCTAATCCAAATATAATTTTAAACTGTTTCTATTAATGATGCCGCTCTTTTCCTGGAATATATAAGTTCTTGACCTACAAGTGTTCTTGATAATTCTTTAGTCCAACATATGAAGATGAAGCCTGTGTTCAAATAAGAAAAAAAAAAAAAAAAGGATTCTTGTAAGGAAAGTCTCGAGGGAAAAAAAAAAAAAGTTTTCTGTGTTCATTCAGCTTTCTAGAAATCCTCCAAATGTCCAGAGAAGTAATTTGGGGAATTTCCTAAACATGCACTGTGAGGTTTTTACAAAATTAACAATGTAGAACTAGGTTTTCTTTTTATATTAAAAGCTCCATTATTTGCCGATGAAACTGATTTTTCTTTCACTTTGCATTTCTCTTCTACCAGTGGCTATAGGGGAGGAAAAAAAACTCATATAAAACAAACTCAATATACAAGTACTAATGGACTCAGTAACATTTAGTATTGGCAAATTGCTGAAAATTTGTCAGGTAATGTGATTTTGTTTTCAATTTATGCCACTGAAAAGTAATGTAATGTCTAATGCTAAGAAGAGGGAAAAAGAAACCCTCTACTCCATAAAACTATATTACTGTATATGGGTTTGGCATTTGAGAAGCAAATGAGAGCAAGTTGCCCTTTTCTCTATTTCTTAAACAGTGTGTAAAGTTGTTATATTATACTGTAACATTTTAAGAAATCCTTTGTGCTATAAGAAAATTGCTTTCAAGAGCATGGTGATGTGCACCAAATGTAAAGCATGTGAGTGAGGACTCAAATGGCAATGTAAGGAGGAAGACCTGGAGCTGAGTTCAGAGACCAGAACATCCAGGGATCAATAATTATGACAACCTGAGATTTTAGTTTCTTGACCAAGAAAAGAATAATGGTTAAATTATAGTTATAGAAGGACAGTCCTTAGTAATGCAGACTTAAAACAGGTATCTACTTAGGGCAATTCTGCATTCTTTTAAAATATTGCAAATGCAAATTCTTTAGACTAAGATATTAACTCTTTTGTTAAAGACCATAATATGCTGCTTTTTAAAAAACATATTTTTCTTAACATATAATGTATTATTTGCCCCAGGGGTACAGGTCTGTGAATCATCAGGCTTACACATTTCAGAGCACTCACCATATCACATACCCTCCCAGTGTCCCATCACCCAACCACCCTATCCCTTCCCCCACTCCCCAGGAACCCTTAGTTTGTTTTGTGAGATTAAGAGTCTCTTGTGGTTTTGTCTCCCTTCCCATCCCAACTTGTTTCATTTTGCCCATCCCTACCCCCCACAACCCCTCGCCCCACCTCTCAAATTCCTCATATCAGAGAGATCATATGATAATTGTCTTTTTCTGATTGACTTATAGTGCCCTCTGTTTCCATCCACGTCATCGCAAGTGGCAAGATTTCATTTCTTTTCATAGATGCATAGTATTATATATATAATATATATATTACATCTTCTTTATCTATTCATATCTTGATGGACATCTAGGTTCTTTCCATAGTTTGGCTATTGTGGACATTGCTGCTATAAACATTCGGGCGCATGTGCCCCATCAGATCACTGCATTTGTATCTTTTGGGTAAATACCCAGTAGTGCAATTGCTGGGTCATAGGGTAGCTCTATTTTCAACTTTTTGAGGAACCTCCATGCTGTTTTCCAGAGTGGCTGCACCAGCCTGCATTCCCACCAACAGTATAGGAAGCTTCCCCTTTCTCCATATCCTTACCAATATCTGTCATTTCCTGACTTGATAATTTTAGCCGTTTGACTGATATGAGGTGGTATCTCAACTGTGGTTTTGATTTGTATTTCCCTGATGCCGAGTAATGTGGAACAAGTTTTCACATGTCTGTTGGCCATCTGGATGTCTTCTTTGCAGAAATGTCTGTTCATGTCCTCTGCCCATTTCTTGATTGGATTATTTGTTCTTTGGGTGTTGACTTTGATAAGTTCTTTATAGATTTTGGATACTAGCCTTTTATCTGATATGTCATTTGCAAATATCTTCTCCCATTCTGTCAGTTGTCTTTTGGTTTTGTTAACTGTTTCCTTTGCTGTGCAAAAGCATTTGATCTTGATGAAGTCCCAGTTGTTCATTTTTGCCATTGCTTCCCTTGCCTTTGGTGATGTATCTAGGAAGAAGTTTCTATGGCCAAGGTTGAAGAGGTTGCCGCCTGTGTTCTCAAGGATTTTGATGGATTCCTGTCTCACATTGAGGTCTTTCATCCATTTGTAGTCTATTTTTGTGTGTGGTATAAGGAAATGGTCCAATTTCATTCTTCTGCATGTGGCTGTCCAATTTTCCCAACACCATTTGGTGAAGAGACTGCCTCCACCCCACCCACATTGGACATTCTTCCCTGCTTTGTTGAAGATTAGTTGACCATAGAGTTGAAGGGCCATTTTTGGGCTCTGTCTTCTGTTCCATTGATCTATGTGTCTGTTTTGTGCCAGTATCATACTGTCTTGATGATGACAGCTTTGTAATAGAGCTTGAAGTCTGCAATTGTGATGCCACCAACTTTGGTTTTCTTTTCAACATTCCTCTGGGTATTTGGGGTCTTTTCTGGTTCCATGTAAATTTTAGGATGATTTTTTCCATTTCTTTGAAAAAATTGATGATATTTTGATCAGGATTGCATTAAATGTGTAGATTGCTTAGGTAGCATAGACATTTTTACAATATTTTTTGTTCCATTCCATGGACATGAAACGTTTTTCCATTTGTTTGTGTCTTTCTCAGTTTCTTTCAGGAGTACTTTATAGTTTTCTGAGTACCAATTCTTTGCCTCTTTGGTTAGGTTTATTTCTAGGTATCTTAAGGTTTTGGGTTCAATTGTAAATGGGATCAACTGCTTAATTTCTCTTTCTTCTCTCTTGCTATTGGTGTGTAGAAATGCAACTGATTTCTGTGCATTGATTTTATATCCTGACACTTTACTGAATTCTTATGTGAGTGCTAACAGTTTTGGAGTGGAATCTTTTGGGTTTCCCACATAAAGTATCATATCAGATACAGAGAGTGAGAGTTTGACTTCTTCTTTGCTGATTCAGATATCTTTAATTTCTTTTTGTTGTCTGATTGCCAAGGCTAGGACCCTTTGAATAGCAGTGGTGATAGTGGACAGCCCTTCCATGTTCCTGACCTTATGGGATAAGCTCTGTTTTTCCCAATTGAGAATAATATTTGCTGTGGGTTTTTCATAGATGGCTTTTATGGTATTGAGATATGTATGCTCTATCCCTACACTGTGAAGAGTTTTGTTCAAGAAAGGATGCTGTACTTTGTCAAATAATTTTTCAGCATCTATTGAGAGTATCATATGGTTCTTGTTCTTTCTTTTATTAATGTATTTATCACATTGATTGATTTGCAGATGTTGAACCAACCTTGCAGCCCAGGAATAAATCCCACTTGGTTATAGTGAATCACCCTTTTAATGTACTGTTGGATCCTATTGGCTAGTATTTTGGTGAGAATTTTTGCATTTGTATTCATCAAGAATTTTGGTCTGTAATTCTCCTTTTTGATGGGGTCTTTGTCTGGTTTTGGGATCAAGGTAATGCTGGCCTCCTAAAATGAGTTTGGAAGTTTTCCTTCCATTTCTATTTTTTTGTAACAGTTTCGAGAGAATAGGTATTAATTCTTCTTTAAATGTTTGGTAGAATTCCCCTGGGAAGCTGTCTTGCCCTGGGCTCTTGTTTGTCCTGAGATTTTTTGATGACTGCTTCAATCTCCTTACTGGTTATGGGTCTGTTCAGGTTTTCTATTTCTTCCTGGTTCAGTTTTGCTAGTTTATATGTCTCTGAGAATGCATCCATTTTTTTCCAGATTGCCAGATTTGCTGGTGTGTAGTTGCTCATAATATGTTCTTTTTTTTTTTTTTAAAGATTTATTTATTTATTTGACAGAGAGATCACAAGTAGACAGAGAGGCAGGCAGAGAGAGAGAGAAGCAGGCTCCCTGCTGAGCAGAGAGCCCGATGTGGGGCTCGATCCCAGGACCCTGAGATCATGACCTGAGTCGAAGGCAGCGGCTTAACCCACTGAGCCACCCAGGCGCCCCGCTCATAATATGTTCTTATAGTTGTTTATATTTCTTTGGTGTTGGTTGTGAACTCTTTTCTTTCATTCATGATTTTATTAATTTGGGTCCTTTCTCTTTTCTTTTTGATACATCTGGCCAGGGGTTTATCAGTCTTCTTAATTCTTTCAAAGAACCAGCTTCTAGTTTCATTAATTTGTTCTACTGTTCTTTTGGTTTCTATTGCAATGATTTCTGCTCTGAACTTTATTATTTCTCTTCTCCTGCCGGGTGTAGGCCTTTTTTGTTGTTTTTTCTCCAGCTCCTTTATGTGTAGGGTTAGGTTGTGTACTTGAGACCTTTCTTGATTGCTGAATAAAGTTTGTATTGCTATGTGCTTTCCTCTCAAGACCGCCTTTGCTCTTTCTCACAGATTTTGAACAGTTGTGTTTTTATTTTCATTTGTTTCCATGAATTTTTTTCAATTCTTTAATTTCCTGGTTAATGCATTCATTCTTTAGTAGGATGCTTTTTAGTCTCCATGTATTTGAGTTCTTTTCAACTTTCCTCTTGTAATTGAGTTCTAATTTCAGAGCATTGTGGTCTGAAAATATTCAGGAAATGATCCCAGTAGTTGTGTATCAGTTGGGACCTTATTTGTGACCCAGGATGTGATCTGTTCTGGAGAATGTTCCATGCGCACTAGAGAAGAATGTGTATTCTGTTGCTTTGGGTTGGAATGTTCTGAATATTTATGTGATGTTCTTCTAATCCAGTGTGTCATTTAAAGCCTTTATTTCCTTGTTAATCTTTTTCTTAGACAATCTGTCCATTACCGTGAGGGGATGTTGAAGTCCACTACTATTATTGCATTATTGTCTATGTGTTTCTTTGATTGTGTTATTAATTGTTTTATATAATTCACTGCTCCCATGTGAGGGGCATAGATATTTAAAATTGTTAGATCTTCTTGTTGGACAGACACTTTAATGATGATATAGCGTCCTTCCACATCTCTTATTATGGTCGTTGGCTTAAAATCTAATTTGTCTGACAGAATGATTGCCTCCCCAGTTTTCTTTTATTGTCTATTAGTATGGTAAATTGCTTTCTACCCCCTCACTTTAAATCTGGAGGTGTCTTTGGGTCCACAATGAGTTTCTTGTAGACAGCATATCAGTGGGTGTTGTTTGTTGTTGTTTTGTTGTTGTTCTTGTTTTAATCCATTCTGATACCCTGTGTCTTTTGATTGGGGCATTTAGCCCATTTACATTCAGGGTAACTATTGAAAGATATGAATTTAGTGCCACTGTGTTGCCGGTAAGATGACTCTTACTGTATATTGTTTCTGTTCCTTTCTGGTCTGTTACTTTTAGGCTCTCTCTCTGCTTAGAGGACCCCTTTCAATATTTCCTGTAGGGCTGATTTGGTATTTGCAAATTCTTTTAAGTTTTGTTTGTCCTGGAAGCTTTTTCTCTCTCCTTCTATTTTCAATGACAGTCTAGCTGGATATAGTCTCTTGGCTGCATATTCTTCTTGTTTAGTGCTCAGAATATATGATGCCAGTCCTTTCTAGCCTTCCAAGTCTCTGTGGATAAGTCTGCTGCCAATCTAATATTTCTACCATTGTATATTACAGACCTCTTGTCCCAAGCTGGTTTCAGGATTTTCTCTTTGTCACTAAGACTTGTAAGTTTTACTATTAGATGATGAGGTATGGACCTATTTTTATTGATTTTGAGGGGGGTTCTGTGTCCTCCTGGATTTTGATGTTTGTTCCTTTTGCCATATTAGGGAAATTCTCAATTATAATTTGCTCCAATATGCCTTCTGGCCCTCTTTCTTTCTTCTTCTTCTGGGATCCCAATTATTCTAATATTGTTTCGTCTTATGGTATCACTTATGTCTTGAATTCTCCCCTCATGGTCCAGTAGTTGTTTGTCTCTCTTTTGCTCAGCTTTATTCTCCATCATTTGGTCTTCTATATCACTAATTCTCTCTTCTGCCGCATTTATCCTGGCAATGTGAGCCTCCATTTTTTATTACACCTCATTAATAGCTTTTTTGATTCCAACTTGGTTAGATTTTAGTTCTTTTATTTTTCCAGAAAGGGATTTTTATTTTTCCAGAAAGGGATTTTGTGATATCTTCCATGCCTTTTTCGAGTCCAGCAAACACCTTGATAATCATCATTCTGAACCAATATTCATATCGGATAGGTCCATAGTCGTCGGTACTGCCTCTTATTCTTTTTGTTGTGGTGAGTTTTTCTGCTTTGTCATTTTATTCCACTAAGAATATAGGAATGAGAGAGTAAAATACTAAAAGGTTGGCTAAGATCCCAGAAAAATATATGCTAACCAAATCAGAAGAGACCTGAAACTGGGGAGAGAAGAAAGGGGGGAATACATATATATAAAATATTAGACTGGTGAATAGAAGAGAGCCACCCACTTGATTTTGGGTGTATTCTGGTCTCTGTCTCTTAGAAGAAACTACCTCCCAAAATTTTAAAGAAAGAAAAACTTATGTATATACAGAAATAAGGGTAAGGGTAAACCTGATGAGGGGATGGAATATGAATGTCAGATGAAAATTAAAAAATTCTAAAAAAGGATTTGATAAGATACATTGATTGGAAAAAGAAAAAAAAAAGAAGGAAAAAAAAGAGGAGAGAATGTAATCAGGCTGGAGCTAGATTTAGGGCATATTTTGATCTATTAGAAGAAATTTTATCCCAAAATTTTAATGAAAAAAAACCTATATGTACATAAAAACTAAGGTTAAGTACAATGAAGGTATAAAATACAACTATAACAATGAAGATTTAAAAAGTTTTTTTTAAAGGTATCGATAAGATAAAATAGTTTAAAAATGTTAAAAGAGGAAAAGTTAAAAAGATTGAATAAAAAAATTTAAAAAATTTAACTTTGTAAGACTAAAGGATCATGAGAAAAAAGCCATGAATTCTGTGTGTTCCTTTCCCTAGCTATGAAGTTCTGTAGTTCTTGTTGATCGGTAAACTTGGTCTTGGCTGGATGTTCTTGCTGATCTTCTCGGAGAGAGGCCTTTTTAAGTGTTCATAAATGTCTTTGTCCAAGGCAGAGTTGCACCGCCCTTGCCAGGGGCCAGGCTAAGTAATCTTTATGGGTTTGCTCTCTATAGAGTTTTTGTTCCCTGAACGCTTTATGTACAACTTTGAAGGATGGGAATGAATATGTCAGCCTTCCAGTCTCTGGCCCATAGGATCCAAGAGCTTGAGGCCCCACTTCTCAGTGTGCCCTTAGATAAAAGCAGTCAATCCCTCTGTCTCCCTGGCCTCCGGCTGCACTCTGAGCTCACCAGTCCTGTGACCGAGCATTTCTATATCTGGTTCATGGCCCCATTTGGGGTTTCCAAACCCAGCAGATTCCTGCAGCATGCTCCCAAGCCACTAGTCCCAGGGAAGGAAGCAGGTGGTCTCTCTGGATCTGGCACTTGTGGGGTGCCTGCTCAAAGAGCAGGGTCCCAACTGTGCCTTGGATCACGGTTTAAGATAACCTGCAGCTGAGAGCTCCCTCCTCATCTCCAGCTCCATCTCTGTAGCTGGATTCTCCACTTTGATACCTGGAAGCTCTGCTATACTCAGACATCCCCAGTCTTTCTGTGACCCTGCAAGTCCTGAGACCACACTGTCCCCACAAGGGCTTTACTCCCAGTTTAGCCTCTGGAGCAACATCCCTCAGTGGAGCAGACTTCTAAAAGCTCTGATTTTGTGCTCTGCTGCTTCACCACCACCAGGAGCTGGCCCCTCCCCTTGTGGTCTATCTTCCCATTGGTTCACATTCACTTTTCTGCACATTCTACCTTTTAGAAAGTGGTTGATTTTCTGTTCCTAGAATTGTTGCTCTTCTCCTCTATTTCCTGTTGAGTTTGTAGGTGTTTGGGATGGTTTGATAACTATCTAGCTGAACTCCTGGGGCCTAATGCTATTTCAGTCTCCTACTCCTCTGCCATCTTGCTTTCTCTCCCCCATAATATGCTGCTTTGAGAGAGAGAAATGAGTAAATTATTTTGGGTTAGTTCGTTTAGAAGTTCTAGAGAAAGCCTAGGTTTTAATTTTTATTGCCATGCACATTACTAATTGAATAGCTTTCTTACCTTCCTGAACCTCTTTCCTTTTTACAGATAATTGGGATAATAAGATCTTCTCTATATATCTCATAAAATTGTTAAAAAGATCAAAATAAATGTAGATGAGAATGCTTTAAAAATAAGTTATTAGAGTCATGTGTCTCTAAAATCTCATTTCCTTATACGTACCACTGTCTAGATCCTGGGCTTCAAGGGATGATGTCCCTTTTGTTGTCTAACTTTATATGTATTAGAAAAGAGTAATTAATGGGAATGCATGGGTGACTTATACAGTTAAGTGTCTGCCTTTGGCTCAGGTCATGATCCCAGGGTCCTGAAATGGAGTCCTGCATTGGGCTCCTTGCTCAGCAGGGAGCCTGCTTCTTCCTCTGCCTGCCACTCCCCCTGCTTGTGCTCATTCTCTCTCTCTATCCCTTTGTCACACACACACACACAAATAAATAAAATCTTAAAAAAAAAAAAAAAGGAAGAAGAAGAAGAAGAGCAAGTCATGGACTGATTGTCAAACCACTTGGGGTCTACTCCGACTTTATTGTCAATTTATAGTGCCAGAATGACCCAGTAGAAACTGAACATAACTGTGATTAAATGATAATGAAGACATAGTTTGATTTGGCTTGTCAGGCAACTTCTGAAAGGCAACTCCTGCCTTTACTCAGTGAAGCTCTGTCTTCAGGGCTTATGGAATTCAAAGATGACTTTTTGGCAATTTCTACCAACTGCTTGGTTAAAATGGTGACTTCATCCCATTGACAAACTCCAGATAGCTTATATAAAGTTGTGAAAAGTCATTCAAAATGTTGCATGTAGAGATATAGCCCTATAACATCTAAGGTATAGTTATAAATCATCCTTTCCCTTGCTTCTTATCAAATTAATATATGATATTTCTTTTCATTTTCTGCTTTGCTTTTACTTCTGATTTTGTGTCATCTTTCCTTAGGCACTTTTTCAATTGTTACTTTCCACAATCTCAGAAATTTTAACTTTCCATACTGACTTTGGTATTTTCTAGTCTAGGTCCAAAGAACTGTGACTTAAATTTAACAATATGTTAGCAATTTTGAATTAAAAAAATTAACATAGTGTGAAGGGTATGTTTCATATTCTGCTCTTTTCCTATTTTTTTCTCCCCATGGAATTATCTTTTGGGTTTATTTTCTACTCTTACTCACTTAATACTTTTTTCATGAATATTTCATCAAATAAAAATAAACTATTTGTTCATTTCTGTAGATTCACAGTGTGCTTTTCTATGTTGTCCACTAGGGTTTACTATATAAATTGTCTATGTTTTATTATCTCTAGATCACCTAAAAGTACAGTTACAACAATAGAGGAATTTGAAGATTTGAAGTTGGATCCAAATTTCTACTTGTCTATAATTATGATGCTTAATAACTTAATAATATTTCACTTATACACATTTGTAGAATTTTATTCTCTTTAGAGCATCTGATGCTCTTTAAATTTACTTTTTGCTCATATTTTTAAAATCCTTAAACTTTTTAATTATGTTTTATATTTTTTCCAATTTAGTAGTATTCTTTGTACCTGTATCTCATAATAGTTCATTTTAGAAAGCAGATAAATAATTGAGAAAGGTGCTCTTTTCAGCAGTTCCTTCTCTTAGTAACCTTTTTTTTTCCTGTTCCTTTGAGATTTCTGTTGGCCTTTTATCTTTTCAAAAGAATTTCTTCAATTTCTCTATTGCTCTTTGACTTACCATTAAAGCAAGCATTTGTTTCCATGTGTTTCTTTTTGGTTTTTCAATGAGATATATTTTCACCTTATTCAACTTAAAAAAAAAGTTTTCCTGAAGCTTTTTATTACTCATTTTCTTTGTAGAGTTCAATCATTTGTTCTCATTTATATGTTTCAACTTATATAACAGTGAATTGTTAACTTAATTCTTCAGAATCACCCAAAATTGTTTCATCTTTGCCTTGTTTTTTAACCGTTTTGGGGGTTTTGTACTTTTGTCATTTGCCTTTTCAGAATTTCATATTATCCTTTTGCCATGTTTCAATTTCATGCTACACTGAAGTTGTGACTCTTCTCAAGTCCCTTTTCTTTTTGTCATTATTTACTTTCCTTTATCTATTCTTGTTCTATTTCAGCTTTTCATCTTACACCATTCCAAAATTGCATGGACATTTTCACCATTGTATAAGTTTTTGTTACCTTTTCCACCTTCTTCTTTGTTCTTAGTAGGAATTCTACTGCCACTTTACATTCTACAATTATAATTTAGAATTTTTATGGACTCATACTTAAGGCTTAGTCATTGTAACTTCACTTAACTTGTATTTTAATTCCCCACTTATATCTTAAAATCAAATTTTATCTCCCTATATTTCATTTCTATTGTAATTTACTATTTCATATTCTTTTGATTTTTTTCTGAGACTATTTTTTTAAAAGATTTTATTTATTTATTTGACAGACAGAAATCAGAAGTAGGCAGAGAGGCAGGCAGAGAGAGAGAGTGGAGAAAGCAGGCTCCCACTGAGCAGAGAGCCCGATGTGGGGCTCGATCCCATGACCGTGGGATCATGACCTGAGCTGAAGGCAGAGGCTTTAACCCACTGAGCCACCCAGGTGCCCCTCTGAGACTATTTTAAACTAATTTTACTATCCTGACAATTCTCATTTCATTTATATTTTATGTCTTTATTTTGTTTAACATATAGCACTTAGCCCTGATCTTAATGTTTCAAATTTTCCTGCCTTGATTCCATCTGTTACTGCCTTTCAAAAGACAGATGATATCAACAGTAGACATATTTTAAGTTTGAATCTGTCTAGATCTTTTATATTTACAGTATAGAACAGTTAAGGCATATGAACTCTTTACTCTACCAGTGTCATTTAAAATGTTATTTAAGGGGCACCTGGGTGGCTCAGTGGGTTAGGCCTCTGCCTTCGGCTCGGGTCGTGATCCCAGGGTCCTGGGATCGAGCCCTGCGTCGGGCTCCCTTCTCAGCGGGGAGCCTGCTTCCTCCTCTCTCTCTGCCTGCCTCTCTGCCTACTTGTGATCTCTGTCATATAAATAAAGAAAAAAAATCTTTAAAAATAAAATAAAATAAAATAAAATAAAATGTTATTTAAAATGCTATTAAATAGCCCCTACCATTGCATGTCCCATTATGTTTTATATGTATCTTCTGATCCCTTTGCCTCTAACAAGAGCTATTAGAATAACCATTTAACACAAGGTAGCAGGGTAAACCTGTTGAGGAAGAATTAACATTTGTAACATCAATAGATGTTTTTCTTGTGAAATATTTTAAAATAATAATAAATATTTTAAAAGTGAGGGTGGTCTCTTTTACCTGAAACCTTGATATGATGAGGTTGGTTTTCAGAAACCACATTTTTTAGTACACATGTCATGACAGGGATATAATGTCATTTATGGAACAGGAGTCAGAAGTTCAAGAAACTAGGTGTTTCTTTTTTTGTATCCTAAGTCTTAGTTGTGTAGATATGTCTTCCTTGAATATCTTTTCTTCTCTTAGATTTTAATTATCTTCAGTGTTGTTTTTAATGATATTTTGCTTTCATATATAATTTGCTGTCTAGTTTTCTTAACTAATATATTGTTTGGTTTTGTCTGCTTTAGATTTTTACAGAGAAATGAATTACCCTGTGTGTGTTCTTCTCGGATTTGCTTCTTTCTCAGAATAGTATATCCAGGATTCATCCATGTTCAGGTATGTATCTATAATTGGTTTATCTTCACTACTGTATAGTATTCCACTGGGTGGAAATATGTATGTGTTTGGATGCTTTTCTAATTTTTTTTTCCTTAGGTTAAATTTCTAGGAGTGAGTTTCCTAGGTCAAAGATAGGTTTTTCTTTTTAAAATACTGTTGATATGTATTGAATGAAACTTCTAATTGTTTCTGAGAACACTTGTTTCTCTCCCATCTCACCAACATTGTGGTTTTTTGAAAAATCTTTTTTCAAAAAGATTTTTTCACATTAAATTTTCTAATTTTTTCACATTAAATTCCAAACTCATTCCCTTAATAATTAGTTCATTATAATGAGGATGAAATTTCCCACAAGGAAATGGTGCATTTAAGCATGAAGATAAAATGTTAAGGTTGTTTGATAATTTCTCCCTCTGGGAATACTCTTTAGATGTGACCAATGAATCTATAGTTCTTGGACATTATCCTCAAAAGGCGAATATCAGACCTTGGGCTTTTACTGAAAGGAAATTGTTTCCACAAATGTAGTTTTGAGAGACGGCAATTTTGTTCAATTTTAAATCTGTGCATATAAATCTCAATTGCAGTGTGTGACTGGCATCTATTTTCTGACTAGATCTGCCTTCTGCTTTCCTCTATCACACTTTGACCCTTGTTAAGTAAGTGGCATCTTTCCAGAGGAAATGATTAAATCAAACAGCTGGTTTGCAATCAGGATCATTCAAAATAAAAGCTTAGCATTCCTGTTAAAGCTAGGAGAAAGGGGAAAATTCTATTGATAATGAACTAATGTTTTGGGAGCACTCATAGAAATTTTTCTTCAAACACTTTTTTTTTTTTTTTGGTAGGTATCTCTCAGTCTTATATTTCAAATCTTAAATGTATTTCCTCTTCAGTTTCTCTTCCTCCATGTAAGATTAAATAATAGCCTAGATTTTGCATTTATTAATCCTTTTCCTGTAACTTTGAAACTAATTTCCAAAAAAGGGTCCAGCTAATAAGTTATCCTAAGAAAGAGCATTTGAGAAGACATTGATTGTTTTCCTTGCTGATTGTACAGAAAAAGAAAGGGAGTGTGACAGAAGCAATCAGCCTGGACTTTTCCCCAGGTAAGGATCAAAGTGATGTTATAGATCTTGATCTTTTGCTTTGACTATTAGATTGAATTTTTCTCTTATTCTATGCTTGACATGACTGAGAAGCCTCCTCCATAGATAACTCCAGCAAGTTGACCCCTTCTGGCAGATAGGAAAGGAAAATAGATAATGATTCTATCTCTAATTTCTGTGAATTTCTTTTCCAAAATCATTTTAATGAATGTTTAAATAAAACTGCCCCTTATTTATTGATATTTTTGTTTTAGCCAAATAATAAGAATGCCTTAAAATAAAAAAGTTGTATTTACGTTTAAAGTACTTTGTTATTTAACTTCGATGTACTAGCTTTTCATGTGTAGAGAAATCTCTAACAACCTTACCTGCACTGATCAAATTTATGTTGAAATTTTTATTATTTATTATATTTGTTATTATTATTATTATTTATTATATTTATTATTGTTAATATATATATATGAGATATATTGAAGCACCTTGAATGCCACATAAAAGACACTGAATACATATTTATTTAATAAAGAGTGATGGGAGTTCAGATTATATTTTTCTGTTGTAACAGTTAACATAATTGCAGTAATATGTTTCCTCTCTTGAAGTTTCAGTTATTTAAAGTAGGCTTAGTTAACGAATGGAGGACTGCATAAATCTAAACATTATTTTGTGTCAGCCTTTTGACTAAATGGACAAAGTCAGCCAGGTCTGGAGTTTCTTTGAATCTATCTATCTATCTATCAGCTTTCTGATAGATAGATAGATAGATAGATAGATATAGATATAGCCGCTAAGTGATCTTATCCCATTGGAAACCTCCTCCCTTGATTCTAATTCTGGTTTCTTTGCTTGCAAACTTTGTGATTTTTAGATGGGATACTTATCTGAGTCCTATGTTCTTGATCTATAAAATAGAGATAAGAATTACAGGTCTGTGATGAAAATTGGTAATCAAGTATGTAAAACCCTGCAACATAGTGCCAAACACATAGATGTCCAAAGCATCTTAATTTTTTAGCATCAGCAATCAATCAAATAGATGCACTGTTACTATGTTTTTCCTTAAATATGTACCTAAAACAGAGGGTTTGATTAAAGTCCGTAAGATTACTGAATGTAAACTTTGTCCTAAATATAGTGGAGACATGGAGACCAACTCTGGTGACAGCTCTACCCATACATAACAGACAGTTTGCAGGTGGGGAGAAAGGGAGATGGAGAGAAATATAAATCATTATATTTTTGGCATGATTCAAGAGTTTATTAAAAGACTTACAAGTGGGGATATACTTGAGCTATAATTGCAAGGATAAGTAGAATAAAAGAGAAAAGCATTTTTGATTCAGGGAAGTATTTCTAAAAGCACACAGAGGCAACAATGTGTGGGAAGTCTTTGGGGATTGACAAGCTACTAAGTATAACTGGATCATGATGTTTATGAAAGTTTTAATAAGAAATTATGTGAGAAAACTGGTGCACTTATGAGTTCACAAATGTTTGCGAGTAACAGAATATGCAAGTGGACTAAAAGAAATGTATTGGTTAATTTCGCTATAGGTAAGTATTGATCCAGTGACTCAATAGTATCAACTTAAAAACAAAAACAAAACCAGGTTCTTACAATTTATATCTCTGTGCTCTGCCTTCTAGAGTGTCAGTTTGCTATGGTAGCCTCTCCTTTTTTTTGTCAAAGAATGGCTGTCAAGAACAAGGTTCCATGCTTTCTCATTTTTGCCTCCTGAGAAAAAGAGCAATCTTTTGAATTCAATGATCAAACAGCCTTATGCGTTTTATCTTGATTTAGCTGACATATCACATACTCATCCCTGAAACTAGCACTGTAACTTGGAATTCCATTCTTGCGGACTTAGGCCTAATTGACACCCCAATCCTTCAGGTAGAATTACACTAACTGTCCAAGGCCTCTCCCCTTGAATTGTGGGTGGAGTCAGCCTGCCACGTGGCCAGGGTGCTGTACAGTTGGGAAGATGAAGTAACATGTTGTTCTAGCAAGAATCATGTGGTCTCCAGAGTCTTAGCAACAAGGGCCTCCAATGCCATATTAAGAACTGAGAATTTTATATCATTGTAAAGAAATTGTCATTTCAAGTGAGCATTTTATCTAGCTATATTTAGCCTATTTATGTTGGGCTATGGAACTAGACATAAAGGAGTTGTTTTCCTGCTTCCAAGGAAACCATATTCTCATGTTACTCATGTGACCCAAACTGTTTTTGAGCTGATACTAAGTCCAAACTGTAGATCAAGTAGGCATTCATTCAGTTTTTAATATGTTGACATCAATGCAATATTTTCCTGACATTTTTGGAAATGATAAGAATAATAGCTGATACTTCTAGCTCTGTTCCAGATGCTAAGTTTTGTATATAGATATGTCATTTAATTTTCCTAACAACCTTATAGGTTGGTATTTTTTTCTCATTTTGTTAAAAGAGAACTGAGGCTTGGGGAAATTGAATAATTTGTCCAAGCATTAGTCGGTCCAGGATTCAAAGAGAAGCTTTCTCATGTTCTAAAATCTACACACTGAATATGGTGACATTTGTTGAAAAATAATATATATTAGGTGAAGCATCACATTTGGAAGAAAAAAAGATAAAGTGAGCCATAAACCGAGGACAATATGTATTTGAAGGCTCATGCAGAGGGCTTAACAGAACATATCTATAATCTATATAAAATTTTCAAATGTATAGGTAAGTGCTGGTTAGATTTGCTCTCAAGCATAAAGGAATTTCTAATATTTTCTGTAAATATTTAAAGTAAATTATTTGGATTGAATAGGTCCTGGAGAAGTGGAAAGGGGGAGGAAAGAGAGGCTGAGTGAAGAGATAGGAAGTAGTTTTCTTTTCATTAGTTACTGCCATCTTCAAAGAGGCCAAGAGGAGCTAGCAAGTGATGTTGGCACACTCTGTGAAATTATTTTGGTTGATGGAAACTTGGAATTCTGGATAAACTCCAAGTGGATGTAAGCACTTTAGGGAATTGGATAGTACATGAAATATAACCTAGAATAATGTGAAAAATAATGGATATTGGCAAAAATAGTCTTGAAACCCTTCTGTGCCCTGATGGGCTCTGATTCTGAAAGCTCCTTTGAGGAAAAATGTTTAAGAGTTGTCCTGTCTATCATGGGCTCTTGGACGTTATGCCCAGGACATGTCAGCAGTTAGAGCCAGAAATAAGATGCTAGGTGCATTAAGAAAGGGAAAGAAAATACTTAAATATTATAAATTAGTGATATGACTGAACAGTGGCAAGACTGCTGTATCTGGAATAAGGTATCCCATTCCAGTTGCTTTAGCTTATAGTCGCCTAAGATACATATTTAGTTTTTGTAAGCACATAATCTTTTAGACAAAAGAAAAACTTTAGAATATACCTCTGGTATTTAAGCAAAGTATAATATATTGGTCAAATTTTCTTAGCTTGTAGAAAGAGTACTATTTCATATATAAAATAAACTTGTATGCTTACATTAAGAAAATAGATTTACATTTTCCGAGGCTTTGATATTTTTGGCCAGGAATTCCAAGTTTACATATTAAAGGGGTCCGTTGATGTTCATCTGTGTTTCACATTTCAGGGCAGGAATACTATTAGAATGACTATCCTTATTTTGTATAACAGGTATCTTAGCAGAGGGTTTCTTTCATTATTATTATATTATTTTTTACTTCTTATGGGTTGCATTATTTTTCCTTTTCAAGATTTATGTTAACTTTGTCACCATTTTGGATGATTTCAACTCTGTATTCCCAAATTTGAGTGTGTCTTTGAGTATAGTCTTTTAGTCCTTAGTCCAAATTAGAATCTACTTCATCAATATTTCCATAGTCATTTTTAAAATTGTATTATGTTAGTCACCATACAGTACATCATTAGTTTTTGATGTAATGTTCCAGGATTCATTGTTTACACACAACACCCAGTGCTCCATACAGTATATGCCCTCCTTAATCCATAGTCATTTAAAGGTATAAAGGTTTTTTTTTTCATTTGGAATAGTTATTAGTCTCAGATATATCCCTAAATGGTGTGCAAGTATCAAGACAAACTGTTAAAAATTTCTTGTACATCTGAAGATTCTGTCAACAGGACATTCAGATAATTGAATGAATTTCTCTAACTTCATCTGTATGCTTGAGATTGAGTACCTACAGCCTTGCTCTATTACTGAAGAAAATGACTTCACTATTACCATGTTTCATGTTGGGGCTTTTTCATAAGTAATAAATTATGTATTGTTAGAGGTCAACATGTAAATTATCTTGTTTTATTTTTAATGAGGGTTTAATTTTAAGACCACTAATAATACTAATAATTATGCAAGTTGATATAATGCCAGATGTAATCAAATATTACCTTTATTGAAGATGGTAGTAGCTCTGATGTCTCAGCTTATGTCTTTGCTTTCATGAATAGCCATGATGGCAACAGGAAAGTTAAAATACTCAACTATATAACAGAGCTGTATGATAGAATTGGATTTTTTTATTTGAGATTTTCAAACTCATTAATTAATGCTATCATAGACTAAAGATACTGGTGTCTATAGAGAGTAAACATAAATGTGTGTTTAAGACAAGGCCATAGCACTAGAATTCATAAATCCACTGAGTTAGGAATTCCCTACTTTAGACATTTACTCAGTTAATAGTTTTTTAGTCTTGAAATCATTCAAAAGGACACAGTAATCTGGTATGTATATACATGGCCAGAGACAAAGCAGGACCTTTCCTTCATTTAGTTTTATTGCCCTTTGGTGTTTGTGTGTGTGTGTGTGTGTGTGTGTGTGTGTGTGTGTGTGTGTGTAAATATATATAACCTGGTTTATATATAAACCACCTGGTTTATGTGGAGAAATGAAAAATTGCATAGCATAGTGGTTGTGTTATCTGAAGAGTGTCTTATAACTGCTCTGTGCCTCAGTTTCCTCATCTTTAAATGAAGATATTAACAGTTTGGATTGTTGGGGTAAGAAATGATAATGTGTAAAGTGTCTGGAACATGCTAAGTTCTTGATAAATATTATTGTGCCAAGGTAATATTTTTAATTACCACAAACATTGCAAGGTAGATATTGTTAAAAAGAAGAGTAGATGACTTAAGACCTGTAGCAGGGTAAAACTCAAATCCAGACCTAGCTGATGCCTGAGCACATCTTTTGTTCCCCCATAGCATGTAAACAAAGCCTAGAAAACAGGACACCTTTCAGCACCATTCCACAAATGGACATTAGGGGCTTAATGGAGAAAATAACTGGTTACTAACTTGATTTCCCCCCCCACCTTATTTTGGTAAGCAAATACTACATAATTTTATTCTAATGTAAAATTTAAAGGGAGTTTAATAAGGTATTTACAGTGCTTTAGGCATTTTCCTAAAAGCTTTATATGGATTAGACTATTGAATCTTCACTGAGTACTTAAGTAAATTTCTTAAAATCACACAAGGAGAAAGAGACAGAACTTGCATTCTTTACCACAATATTTTAAATCAAAGAAAATACGTTATATTCCTGGTTATGAAGACTCAGTATTAATAGAAATCTATGAATTCTATTCATAGTACATTCCCAGTCTGTATGTCAGTTATATGAATATTTCAATGGAACTTGATAAAATGATTTTAGAATTTATCAAAAAAGATGTGCAAGAATAGAAAACAAGGAAAGAAATGGTGAAACTTGATTTACAAGAAGCAAAACATGCTGCAAAAACAGTAGTAATTAAAACACTGCTGACCAGCATGATAACAGACAAATAGATAACAGTAACAGAAGATAGAAATCAGTAATAGTCCTATATGATTTTGGAAAATCTAAAATATAGTTAATGTGGCATTTTAAAGCATTTCAACTATTAGGAAAAGGGAATAGCATTTAGTTTAAATAGCTATAAACTGGGGGAAAATATTCATTTTCTCACTTACAAGGTGTAAAATCAAACTCCTTATGGATAAAAGAATGACTAATAAAAAATAGAAGACCAATAGTATAATTAGAAGAAAATTTGGAATAATATTTTTATAATTTGGTATATGAAAGACTATTTTGCATGAAGTATAGAGACTATTAAAGAAAAATGAATAAATTTGGCTTTATATTCCCATGATATGATTTATTTTTAACAAAGTATCATTATTATGCATATTCCTATATATTTACTGTGCTCACATTGATTTCATTATACTAATTTTTTGAACCACATCATATAGAAATGACTTTTGTATTTATCCTGTTGATCAACTGTCATTATATCCACAGTAAAAAAGAAGAGAAAAGTGGCTAATTTTAGACATGAAACAGAAATTTCCACTTTTTATAGTTAACTGGTAACCTAATGAGCTTGATTGTCTACCAAGTGCACAGACTTAAACTTGTCAGAAAAATAATTATTAGAACCATAATATGTTTTAATAGTCATCAACTCTGATCATTTTTCCAAGAAGTTTGGGTTCTAGTATCTTTATCAGAGTTCTTTATTTCTTCATACAGATTTGAGTTATTGTCTAGTGTCCTTTCCTTTCAGACTGAAGAACTTAATTTTAGCATTTCTTGTAGAGCAAGTTTAGTAGTGGTGATTCTTCAGTTTTTGTTTATCTGGGAATGTTTTCATTTCTCCATTTTTTTGAAAAAGATAGTTTTGCTGGATATGGTATTTTTGCCTGACAGGTTTTTATTTCTTTTTCTTTTCTTTTCTTTTCTTTTTTTTTTTTTTTGATATTTTTAAATATCATATTATCATCTGGCCTCCATGGTTGTTGGTAAGAATTCTGCTGTCAGTTTCGTTGGAGATACTTTGTATATGATGACTTGCTGCTCTTTTGCTGATTCCAAGATTCTCTGTCCTTTGCTTTTAATAAATTGACTGTAATGTTGACATGGGTCTCTTTGCATTTATCTTTTTGGAACTCATGGAGTTTCTTGGGCATGTAGATCTGTACTTTAATTTGGGGAGTTGGGGGCATCATTTCTTCAAATAGCCTTTCTGTATTTTTTTCTCTCTTTGAGGATCCCAATAAAAGTATATTATAGTATTCTTAATGGTATCCTACAGGTTTCATAGGCTTTGTTCTTTCTGTTCTTTTAGTTTTCTTTCTGTTTTTCAGATTGGATGATTTCAGTTGACTTATCATCAATTTTGTAGATCCTTTCTTTTGCCTGCTCACTTCTGCTGTTTGAATCCCTCTCATCAGTTTTTGACTTTGGTTATTTTGTTTTTCAGGTATAGAATTTCTTAGCTCCACTTTATAATTTTTATATCTTTATTGGTCTTCTCTATTTGTTCATGCATTATTCTCCTGTTTTTAAATTCCTTTTTCTCTTATGTTTTTCATTAGCTCACTAAACATACTTGAGACAATTGAATTGAATTAGTCTTTGGTAAGTCCAGTGCTCAAATATTTTATAAAGCCTGTATGGCTTATATAAAACATTTGTTCCTTTTTTAAATTGAAGAATGCTCAGTATACAATATTATATTAGTTTCATGTGTGCAATATAGAGATTTAACAATACTATAAATACATTATGCTTTGTTCACCATGATAAGTGTAGTAACCATCTGTCACTATAAGCATTCCTTTAGCTTGTTGTCAGGTAGGTTTGACAGATATTTTCTTGGGGCCAGAAGTTGAAAGAGAGAAGAAAGAAAGGAAAAACTCTTCCAGTCTTTGCAGGTTGGATCTGTGCTGGCCCTCTTTAATATTTACTTATACCACTTCTAACTCTGTCTCAGCTCTATCTTCCTGCTTGCACTGAGCCTAGATAACAGACAGAGCTGGCATGATCTGGCTTTCTAAATTCCAAAGTATACACAGGTATCTTTTGAATACCCAAATTTCTCAAAGAAACTCTCTGCCCAGATTTTCCTCCCAGGTTTTCATTGCTCTGTTGTATATCTCGACCAGTCTTTTACATCAGGAGATTATGGCTATACTTCATTTGCCTTACAATGTTTTGGAAGAACGACTACTGCTTTGCAACCCTGAATGAATTATGATTTGGGTGACACAAAAACAGGCAACATGAATCGGTCCTTTCAGCAGTCTCCTAACAGAACCAATATAGTTCTTTGTGAATAGGGTCTGCTCTGCTTCCTCTGGGACCAGAGATGGTCCCACACTGGGAATTTTGGCTGCCATTTTCAGTACCACCAAGACAATAAAGGAGGTAATATTTGATTACATCTAGCATTATATCAACTTGCATAATTATTAGTATTATTAGTGGTCTTAAAATTAAACCCTTGTTAAAAGTAAAACAAGATAATTTACATGTTGACCTCTAACAATACATAATTTATTACTCATGAAAAAGCCCCAATATGACACATAGTAATAGTGAAGTCATTTTATTCAGTAATAGAGCAAGGCTGTGGGTACTCAATCTCAAGCATACAGATGAAGTTAGAGAAATTCATTCAATTATCTGAATGTCCTGTTGACAGAATCTTCAGATGTACAAGAAATTTTTAACAGTTTGTCTTGATACTTGCACACCATTTAGGGACATATCTGAGACTAATAACTGTTCCAAATGAAATAAAAAACCTTTATACCTTTAAATAACTATGGATTAAGGAGGGCATGCATTGTTTGGAGCACTGGGTGTTGTGTGTAAACAATGAATCCTGGAATATTACATCAAAAACTAATGATGTACTGTATGGTGACTAACATAATACAATTTTAAAAATTCCACAAAGCTTTTCTACCGGTTGTTACTCGCTGTTTTCGTGATCAGGCATTCATTTGGCTGCTATAAACTTTTGACTTCTTTATAGACTTCTGACAAAGTAGATCCTGACTATTTTCACTTGATTTGTTGGTTTTTCTGTGGGAGATGGGGTATTGGATCTGCCTGCAATGCCATTTTTACTGACCCTCTGGCTGTATAGATTATTAAAACTTATATATGATGGAATAATAGCATAAAGAACATTACAAGGTGAGAAACACACTGAGGATATTTGAAAAATATGTAATAGACAAAAGATTAATCACTAAAATTCATAAATTAGTTCCAGTAAGAAAAAAGCAAACCAATAAAAGGAAATTGGATGAAGGGTGTGAACACACAGTTTACAGAAAAAGAAATATAAAAGGTTAAAAGCATATAATGTCTTAATGGATTGGAGGATAATTGAATAGTTTATGGAACATCTATACTGTAGTCTTCTGCTGGCATTAAAAAGGATGGATACTACATACTGACAAGGGATAGCAGAAAGCAGTACATACAAATGTGTCCCCATCTTTGTTTAAAAATGAAAAGTAATAGCAGTGGTACCAGCATAACTCTCTCTATTCATATTCACCTACATGAATATGGAGGTATAGAAAATGCTTTAGAAGGGTATATACTGAGATGAGGATAGTAGTTACCTTTTACCCAAAGGAGTAAGACTTGGCAGTTGAAAGACTTTCTGAATGTTTCAGCTCATAATTTCAGCTCAGGTCATGAATTCATGGCTCATGGGATCAAGCTCCCTCTGTCCCTCCCTATCTCAAATAAATAAAAATCTTAAAAAAAAGAGAATTATTGTTATTTGATATAAAAATATTCTAAAAATTTACTGAAACTTACTAAGAATAAAAATATGACTCACTATCCTTCCATTCCAAGTATGTTTTTCAGAGTTTCATGTACCTTTCAAATCTTTTTCTAACTGATTAACCAGTATTGTGTAATTACAGTCAACATATGTGTATAATTTTATTCTGCCTATATTGTTAGTATTCCTATGTTTATTATTAATAAATATTTTTACATAGCCTAAAACATATTTGGAACTAGGCTAGAAGTAAATAATAACAATCAAAGTTAGTTTTGAACAGCTCTCCACTGAGTAAAAATAGTATACTCCTTTAAACCATCTATTTATTCTTGGACAATCAATTGGGCACATGGCCCAAGCTTCCTTTTTTTTTTTTTTTTTTTTTTTTGGTTAATATATGTAATAGTATTGGGATCCAGAGAGGGTATGTCTCTTGTCTAATATTATACACTCTAGGCATGTCAGAGGCTAGGACCCAGATCTTTTCATTCTCTTTTTTATATTCTATCATTAGTTAAATCTCTTTTTTTAAAAGATTTTATTTATTTGTTTGAGAGAGAGAAAAAGGGAGAATGAGTGAGAAGGAATGACAGGCAGAGGGAGAAGCAGGCTCCCTGCTGAGCAGGGAGCCCAAAGCAGGACTTGATTCTAGGACCCCAGGATCATGTCCTGAGCCAAAAACAGACTGAAACAACCAGGTGCCCCTCATTAGTTAAATCTTAAAAGAATAGAGATTGATGAGAAAGAAAGAACTTCTAAAGCATATGTAGGTAAAAAATCGATTCTTAGGTTTCAGTAATGGGAAGGGTTTTTGTACACTACCTTCATTTCACTGGGTTTGAAGTCCAAAATTCTAGGAGGATTCTTTGAGCAGTTAGAAAAGGTAGTGAGGGGAGCCCAAGTGGCTCAGTTGATTTGAGTGTCCAACTCTTGGTTTCATCTCAGGGTCATGGAATAGAGCCCCATGTCAGGCTCTGCACTCAGCATGCAGTCTGCTGGAGGTTATCTTCTTCTCCCTCTGCTTCTCCCCTTGCTCACTTCTTCTCTTTGTCCCTCAAATAAATAAGTAAGTAAATGAAATCTTTTTAAAAAATGTATCGAGAATAATAAGCTCAGCATTGTCTAACAGCTTTTTTTTTTAAAGATATTATTTATTTATTTGACAGAGAGAGAGAGATCACAAGTAGGCAGAGAGGCAGGCAGAGAAAGAGGAGGAAGCAGGCTCCCCACTGAGCAGAGAGTCCAATGCGGGACTTGATCCCAAGATCCTGAGATCATGACCTGAGCTGAAGGCAGAGACTTAAGCGACTGAGCCATCCAGGCGCCCCACACTAACAGCTTTTAACATCGAACTAAAAACTTTTCTTAGAATAATGAGAATGATAGTGTAAATTCTCTTTGGTGTTCTTGAGGACTGGATAGAGGAATGAGGATCAGGTATAAGGTGAATTAAAATATGGCTTTATCAGAAAAAAGTGTTAATAAAGTAAATCTCTCTAGTAAGTTAATAAAAAAAAAATTGGGGAAATTTGGAGGAAGGCATGGAAATCTATCATGCATACATCAACTTGGAAAGCATCCAGGAAGACCTGGCTGGGAAATGAAAGAATGGGCTAAGAAGGGAAGGAGGTCAACCACAGGTAAGATATCAAACAAAGTGCCTTGGAGTACTTTGGCTCATTTTACAAAGGACCTCTGTAGACAGTGTCGATCACATTCAGAACTGTTCCTATCAGGGCAGAGTAGCCATTCAATACTTCTGGTCTAATCAGTCCTTGGTTAAGCCACCTGATGTAGCTGGGGGTGGAGATGGGGTGTGAATTTCCAGGTACTTTCTACAAGAGATGCGGTTATTGATTGTTGGGAGTAATAGCACACACTGAATGTTTTTGCAGGAATATGGCAAAGGGAGGAGATACCCATAGAGCACAGACAGTGTCTCTGACACCAACTCAATATTTTTATGTCCCAAAAAAGAAAATGTTAACTGTCTTAAACACAAAGTACAATAGTCAAAAGAATATGAGACCATCCATGGAAATTATAAAACGTAAATCAGTCAACAATTTGTTTTACAACAATTCAAGAAATGTTTTAAAATTAGCAATATAAGAAATAAAAAGAAAGTCATCTTTTTTTTTTTTTAAGATTTTATTTATTTACCCAACAGAGAGAGAGACCACAAGTAGGGAGAGAGAGGGAGAGAGGGAAGCAGGCTCCCCGCCAAGCAGAGAGCCCGATGTGGGGCTCGATGCCATGACCCCGGGATCATGACCCGAGCTGAAGGCAGAGGCTTTAACCCACTGAGCCACCCAGATGCCCCAAAAAGAAAGTCACCCTTGCAAGAGATCTGGAATACTGTGCTAAACTTCTGCTCTTAAGGAAGAACTGGCTTATATTAGATATTCATTAAGTATTTGTTGAACTGAACTAGAACATTATATATCTTCAATTTCTAATGGTATTAATTTTAAATTTTTTAAAGGTGTATTTATATTAGAGAGAGAATATGTGTGCTCTAGTACGGGAGGAGCAGAGGGAAAGAGTCTTCAAGCAGACTCCCCACTGAGTGTGGAGCCTGATGTGGGACTCAGTTCCATGAGCCATGAAATCATGACCTGAGCCTAAACCAAGCATCCGATGCTTAACCAACTTAGCTACCCTGGTGCTTCTTGATGATATTATTCAATAAGATAAACTTGATAAAGGTAAATATAAGGTTTACTTGTATACTGCCTAGGCCAAATTGCTCAAAAATAGGACTCTACAGAAGAAGCACTCATTAGCTATAATATGAATATGTCAGTAGTGTCTTTTGTCTGCTAAAAAAAAAAAAACAACAACAAAAAACCCCGATGGAATTTACTGATTGAAATATCGTACACATACATATATTTTCACTTTCCTTATGGGGCACCTTTTCAAATTCCATACCATGGCTACAAGAGCCTGCAGGATCCCTCCCGTGACTCCTCTGATCTCAAGACCTTTCTTACTCTTTTTCCCCCTTCATGCTAGTCACACAGGGCTCCTAGAAATTTCTTGAGTACCTCAACTATTCTGAAGCCTCAGAACCCTCACACTCTTCCTTCTGCCTGGGATACTCTTGCTCCAGCTATTAAAGAGCTTGCTTCTCTCCTTTTCTTCAGATATCTGTACAAAAGTCACCTTATCAGCGAGGCCTTCTCTGATCACCATTTATAAAATCCCAACATCCACCTGCACTGACATTCATTCTTCTTGAACTCATTATCCTGCTTTAGTTTATTAGTTTAATAACCATCTGACATTCTTTCCCTCTCCATCGCTATATATACACATATACACACACACATACATAGACTATAAGCTTCTTGAGGACAAGGATTTTGTCTGTCTTGTTAACTGCTGTATTGTCAGAATCTACAGTAGTCACTGGCATATAGTAGAGAAATTACTTAGTAAATAATTTTGAATAGCTGCATGATTGAATAAATCTAAATATGAATAAGACATGTACTCTCTAGGAAATCAGAGATTAGTAGAGTATACCTGCATAAACAAACACAGTATAAAACATGGTAAGATCTCTAAAGAGTTATAGAAAGGAAATAATGCAGGGGAGAGGGAAACAGGGAAGGCTTTACTTTGAAGGCAAGTTCTAAAGAGTCACTCTGCCTTTTCTTGTAGGTGGTAGAAGAGCCCAAAGGGTAGGGAGTAAGTGTGAGAAAAAACCACTCAAAGCATGGAGAACAGCGTATGCAAAGACCCTAGCATATGAAACAGCTAACAGATAGTTCAGTATGACTGGGGTGAGTTATGGAAAGTAATAGAAAAGGCTGGCACTGGCCAGATTATAACGTCTTTGATTGTCATGCTTATAAGTTTAGATCCATTCTATCCTGAAGGCAGTAGAGTTTCAAGAGAATCTTAAGCAAAAGAGTGATGTGTTCTAAATTCTCTGTTACAAAGAGGAACATAAGATATGTTGGTTTTATGATTTGGAAATTTGGAAGCCTAGCAGTGTATTTAGGCAAAATAGACCAAGCAATTTAGAGAACAAGTTTGATGAAAATGTTAATTAAATGAGATGTTTAATTCTGATCTTGTGAGTTTGAGGTACTTTAGGATGGGGTTTGAACTAGAGACAATCAGAAATACCTGTGTACAGTGTGTGAGAGTTGAGGATAATAGAGACTATGAGTGAGATGACCCAGAAAGAAGATCTAGAGTGAGAAATTTGAGCAGAGGAGCAAAGTACTGAAGACACGGAGAATGGTTTACCCAGGGAAGATGAGAATCAAAGATTTATGATAATCTGGAATTTGCTATCATATGAAAAGGGATTTCACTGATTTTTTAAGCCTTCAGTGGATGAAGTAGGAATAATAAAAAAGACTTTAGATACAATTTATGTTAGTCATTTACATATTCTGTATTAAAAAGTCCCAAACTAAATACCTTTTTTAAAAAGTACACATTTGTTATTTTTGTTTCTGTGAATTATGGAATCAGGAGTACCTTAGCTGGGTGGTTCTGGCTTGGGGTATCTCACAAAGTTGTAGTCAATTTGTTGACCAAGGCTGTGGTTTTCTTAGGACTTAACTAAGGTTTGGTGACTTACCAACGTGGCTGGCATATGGTTGCTGGTTGTTGGCAGGAATCTTCATTGTTTCTTTACAGATGCCTCCCGACCTGTGGCCCTCTCCCTAGGACTGTTTGAATGTCCTCAGGCTGTGCAGGCTGGATTCTCCACAAGTTGGAGATAGCAATTTGGTACAGTTAGATCTCTCCCAACTGATCCAGTCTTGGAAGTCACATACCGTCTCTTCCATAGTATCCTGTCAGTTATAGAGGTAGACCCAATTCAGTGGCAGGAGGTGGCCACTAATAGGCAAGAGCCAAAATTCCAGGAGGGGAGCATCACTGGGGGCTACCTTGGAGGTCAGCCACCCTATAGAACTGACTGATAACAGAATAAGATGCTTCATGAGATGGTGAATTTCTAGTCACTGGAAGTACACAAACAGAGCCTGGGTTGGAATTGGACAGATGAAGAAGAAGAGGTTATAGAGCATGTGATAATTAGACAAGCTTCCTCCTTTTATCACTGTTCCCATGTGGGTATTTAAACTGACTTGGAAAAAGGAAGAGAGAGAGAGAGAAATAGAGTTGAAAACACCAAAACAGTTTTAGTTTTATAGCAAAAATATTTGATAAGCTCTTTGAGGGTTTCATTTATTAAGTGAGCCTAGATGTGAGGGCAGACCAGAGCAATCCCCCAAGATGACATGATTGGCAGTATACCTTGGAGAAGGTAGCAAGATTTAAACACTGAGAATTGTTTAATTAGCCTAACTCCATGCAAGACCTCTCAGCCTAATATTCATTGTTTGTATTACATACCATAACATTGTTCAGTATCAGCCCATCTTTTTGCAACATCAAGCCCCAAGACTCTGAAACAGTGTTTTAGATAGCCTACTAGGCATTTCATTCTCTGAAGAAACCAATTATATATGAAATTAATAATTAAAAATTATAAATAGAAAGAACAAGAAAACATGCATACTCCATGTCCTGCGGGTAGATTTTTGCATGGTGTGTAGGGAATTAGGTGCAAAAAAATCCATTTATGTTAATGGGCAATGGGCATTGCATGTCTAATTTCTCATGCACCACACTGCCGATTCCCCCCTGTGTCTTTGTCAGTACATGGGACCAATGGAGGGGGGAAGAAAAGTGAATGATTTATTTGATGGTCTGTCAATCATAATGGCAACCAGAGAAATTCCAAAGCTGTTTTTAACCTCTATAGAAAGAGTTAGTTAGACCATATGCTTTTTTCTTCCTGCCAGATGCTGTCATTCATCAATTTCCTATTAAGAAAATGGGATTCTGCAAAAACCACTGAGGTTTTTTCTCATTTGTAATAGATATCCCACAAAGTCAGATTGCAAACGTATTCTGCAGCTTCTGCAAAAGAACTTTTGACACCTGATAATCTCCATATTAATTTTGACTGACCTATAATGATGTTTCTTATATGTGGTCAGTCCATCATTCAAAAATATTATTTCAGATTACCTTTCCTTGAGCTTAAGCCTAGATGTTAAAGAGATTTGTTTGTGATTATCTAACCCATAAAAAGGTGGAAATTAAACAACCATTTAAATGTATCAGTAACCTAATAAAACAACCTTTAGAGAGTAAAGAGAGATAATAAAATGTTTGAGAATTAAAGTAAGCAGCATGAGCCAAATGTTGATTACCCAAAGATGCCAAAGAAAGTGAAGACATAAAAAAAATACTGTGTTCTTCCCACTCCACCAAATAGAAAGATCATTTTTTTTAGAGCAGAAGAAATAATTACTTAATCCTGGGAGGATTTGTTTCCTTGTTTGTTTGTTTGTTTGTTTTCAAGGATGAAAACACCTAGGATACCTCAGGGCTTCTTTTCTTGGGGGCAATAAAATTCTTTCATCCTGTACTAGCAACACGGTGTCTTCAGGCTTCAGCACACCGTTCTAACAACAATCATATTTTGGTTTTTAAATTTGAATGCTCGAGGTAGTGGGAATATATTGACACTTGCCATCATTTCTAACACAGATTTTCTTGAAGTATTCTTATGATAACACAGGTGGCTTCAGATGTTTGCTTGTCATGCTGAATTCACTTAGCAAACCAACACGGACGTTTAGGGGAAAAGAGTATCGTTACCTAACTTTGAATCTGCAGCATTTTGCATTGCCTTATTAATGGGAACTGACTCTTTGACAAACCCTGCAAATAGCTTACAGAAGAGAGGAATGCTCTGAAATTCAAGGCAAATTTCTTTCAGTAGTTAAGCACTGATCAAAATTCTGAATTTTCTCTGGCTGTCAGCCAGCAAGAAACATGCAGGGTCTGCTTATTGTTTAAGATTTTGGTAGAAAGCCACTCAGGAAAAAAAAAAAATCTATAACTATACAGCTGTCAGACTTTGTTGTATCCACTCCAACCAAATATTCTCTTCTAATTTTTTTTAAAGGTCACAAACGAGCTATAATATAGTTTTTAACATTTTAATTTTCCCTCTTCTTCCCCTGCTGTTTTTTTCCCCTGCTGGGACAGCTCCACTCATGAAGGTCAGGGGAATGATAATGCTGAGGTAGCTCTGTCTTTTTATTCATAGACCAGGTAGAGAGCGCATATAGCCATAAACGTGTACCTCCATCACAAAGCATTGCTATTGACCCCTGCCCCGAGCTGAAGATTGTACCTTCTCAGGGTATAACAAATGATTCACTTTGCAGGTAGGCAGAGGCCTGGAGCTCGTTTAGCCAGACACTGCCAATTTTCCTGAATGATCTCCTGTGATTGGTTTTCTCATATGAATAGACTATTTGTGAGTACACCACTGAACTCTGTTTATTTAGGAATATGTCTTTGACAAGAACAGCTGTCCTAGAGTTGAGATGATTAGTACTTTATCTGCTAATGCAAGTTCCCATTCAGCTGTTGTCTAAAAACACATTTTTATCCTGGGAAAACATTGCTGTCATTTTTGGCACCAAAACAAATTTTTGATGTTTGATCAAGTTGAGCTATTAAAAAAAAATAATCCTTATTTAAGGTCACTGTGGCTTGGCCTCTAACTACCAACTAAGGTTTCCAGTTCTGTAAGGTGACCTAGAAAAATGAGCCGGTTTTATACACATACATAGTAGCCACGTTTCCTCTTTCTTACCCATTCTCAATTGGTTGCGTGGTTGAAAGATAGAAGTGAGCACAAAGAGAGACAACAGCCTGACTTTGACTTGGGGAGAAAGGTCTTTAACAGGTCCATGCTGGATGAGGGTAGATAGAGCCTAAGGCCCACGGCCAGAGAATTATTTAATCTGGAGCTCACATTTTTTTTTAAGATTTCATTTATCTATTTATTTGAGAGAGAGAGACAGAGGGAGAGCAAGAGCAGGGGGAGTGGCAGGCAGAGTGAGAGGGAGAAGTAGTCTCCCCACTGAGTAAGGAGCCGGATGTGGGGTTAGATCCCAGGACCCTGGGATCATGACTTGAGCCAACTAACTGAGCCACCCTAACCTGGAGCTAACATTTTTAAAAACTTACTTAGAAGTATGATGTTATCTTCAAATGCATTGCTACAAATATACAATCTGTTAAGTAAAATATTAAAAAGCAAACACTATTTTTAAAATTACTATTTATTTTTTGAATTTTAGAATACTTGAGTGCCTTAAAAAATATTGAACCTCAAATCTCAGAATGAGCCCATCTCTCTGTTACTCAGTGCACTCCATCTTCATTCTCTCTCAAAGGAGGTCCACATCTTCAGAGGAGCTTTTTAATTCTCCGCTCAGAATTCTCTATCCCAGTCCCCATTCAGTATGTTTTTACTTTTTCCTTCTCTCAGTATCTAATGTCAGCAGTCTTTTAAATTTTTACATTAAAAATGCATTGATTCTGTCTGAATTTAGCCCCTTTATTTTCATTTCTGCTATAGTGTCCAAACCCCCATGTAGCATACCTGACCCATCATTAGCTAAACTTATTTTTCTTGGGAGTGTCCAGGTCAATCCTTTATACACCTTTGTTTTGGTTTCCTAAGGCTGCAGTAACAAATGTGACACATTATTACAACTGGATTGGTTAAATTGGCAGAAGTGTGTGCTCTCACAGTTTTGGAGCCTTGAGGTTTGAAATCAGCATCAACGGGGCTATATTCCCTCTGAGGGCTCTGGGAAACAGTTCTTCCTTGCCTTTTTGTTTCTTTTGATGCCTCCCAGCATTCCTTAGCATTCCTTGGTTTGTGGATGCATCACTCCATTCTCTGCTTACATCTTCACATCTTTGTGTCTCTGCCTCTGCTGTGTCTGTGTGTCTTGTGTGTCTTCTTAGACATCAGTTGTTGCATTCAGGCTCTAACTTACTCCATTATGACCTCATCTTAACTAATAATATTTGCAAAGATCTTACTGTCCCATCAGGTCACGTTCTGAGGTTTTATGTAGACTTGAATTCTGGGAGAGCACTCCAACCCACTGTACCATCCCAGTGTTTCTTTCTTCAGATGACCTACTGGGATCACTAGCATTAACCAGGAGAACAACAGGAGCTGTGGCCTACCTTTTTCTGTTAAAGGCATCTGATGAACTGACACTTGTAGAGACTGCAGCAAAGGCATTAGAATAAAGAATGTGAAAGTAAGACTGAGAGACATAGAGATAAAGTGGTCTCTTCCTGTCTTCTTTGTAGAAGCTGCATATTTCCTAAACAAAAGGCTTGGGTGCGCTTCACACTTGAACCCAACATAGAAATTGGCCCCATTGTGAACCAGGGCATAAGAAAATGTGCCCAGTAGCGACTGGAAGCCACTGTAAAAACATGACTTATCTTGTAGCATCAGTGGTTATTGAAAATAATATTTTAGGTTAAAATAATCATGACTCCTTCTTAAACAGTTTTAATTTTTAATTATTAAAGCTTCAAAATTTTTAATTACTCATAATGTTCACTCACTGTCTTCTGACATGAGGATGATTTTATTGGAGAAGTCTCTATCCATTTTGTATGACCACAATCAAATTAATCTCAACATGATTGCCATGTAGTAAAACTTCAATAAAGATTTGTTAGATTAATAAACCACTCTAAGAAATTGCTCTGATTCTGCTAGTCCTATCCCAAGAAACTATTCCAGAGCTTTTCATTTTTTATAGAGGCCCAAGTCCCTTTTCTGACATCCAAATCGCTTTGCAAGCTTGTCTCCTATCATTTCCCCTGAGTTCTTTAACCATTATTTCACTTCTCAAACCAAACAGGAATGAAATGCTTCTGTTTGTAAGAAATCCTTTTTACTCAGAATTTGAACACATTGCATTGTAGAATCTGATTGTAGCAGTACCTTAGAGAACTACCTGGTAAGAATGATTTTATCATCTGCTGTTTGTTCCGGAACCTAGTAATTCCCCCACGCAAACTCCGACTATAAACATTGTAGATTGTATACAGAGGTCTTCGAAATAATTCTTTACGACCACCACCTTCTCCTTCTCCTGTTCCTCTTTCTTCTCTTTTCTCCTTCTTCACTTTCTCCTGTTCTGTATTCTCCATTGACTTTTCTTCTTCCAAGGTGGAGGTCCACAGGTCCTCTGACCAATTATTTGTCTTATTGAATAGCTTTTTAGGTTATACGGTTTGTATCTTATTTAGCTTGAGTAATCCTAACTCCTGACATGCATTCACTCTACTAACACCTTCTTTACTTATCTAAATACAAACTAATGAACATTAGCTGTCTGCCTCATCTCCTTGTCCCTTTATAAGTTATGGGATAGCCTGAGTCAATATAAACCAAAAGAATGCAGTGGAGGGGCTCTAACAATATAAAAGTTGCATTAACTCTGCTATAGCAATCTGGAGGTAGGTAGATAGTCCAGGAAGTTGGGATTCTATAAGGTCATTCATTAAGGATTACTCCTATCTGACTGTGACATCATCTTCTAGAAGTGCTGTTTTTTTCTGCATTGTCAGAGGAGCTTATCAGCTTACCGTGACCACATTCCAGCTTTTTGGATGGAGAAAGAGAGGAGGTAGAAGGCAAATATCATCCTTTAAAAGCTTGATATGAAAGTTATACACATCTCAGTGACCAAAATATAGTCACATGACCTAACTTGCAGGGAAATACTGTCTCTAACTGGAGGTTTTTTTTTTTTTTTTTTTTTTTTTTTTTAATCAGAAGAGAGATGGGATCCAGGTTGCAGTTCATAGTGCCTGCCCTACCCTATTCCCATCCACCTTGACAATCCCAATCTGGTCTCAATTCCATCAAGAGTTCCCTGTGATGATTTCAGTAATGGTTCATACCCTTCATTTGGTATTTACTATACAATACATTTAATTACCAATTAAATATGTATCCTAATTCTTAACTCTAAATAAAGCCTTAAAAATTAAAAATATACTTCATAGTGATTAGCATACAGTAGGCACTCAGCAATACTTCCTGGTTCAAATGATGTATCAGAATAAAGTTGAGGTTATTATGCAGCCTCAATTGCTTTTTATGATACTTAGGCTAATGTGTTTTAAACTTGAGCTTCTTCATTAATATTCAAGAGAGAGAACTATTATCTTAAAGCAAACTAAACTTTGCGGGCTTCAAAGAAGAGATAATAAACTATGGAACCCACTAAGGGCGAGTGTCTTTGAAGTGAGTATATAGGAAAGGGGAATTAATCACCAGCATTAACTGTTTCTTGGAGGCTTAGAGAAAGCACTGTACTTGCAGAAAAGAATCATTCACATAGGAGAATGAAAGAGAGATTGGTTATGAGAACCATAGAGGTCAATGACTTGTGCAGCCAGCTCTGGATACTGAGGTTTAAAAGGGTATAACCCAGAAGACCTAGAGGCTGAGAAGTTGAAGGACCACTGCACAGGAAATGAAGAATATGAATCTAGAGGTTATAAGCCTTCATCAGTGTAAATGATGAGAGTTGGGT
The DNA here is from genome assembly GCF_964662115.1 of Mustela nivalis. Taxonomy (NCBI): domain Eukaryota; kingdom Metazoa; phylum Chordata; class Mammalia; order Carnivora; family Mustelidae; genus Mustela; species Mustela nivalis. The sequence continues at coordinate 125,123,390 of NC_139022.1, read as the reverse complement.
CATGTGCTTTTTTTCAGGCACAATTCATTTCTTTCTCCTACACTGAAGACTTCTCAGAGTCAGTTATATTCAACTTTCTCTATAGTTGTGGTAACTGTATAGTACCCTGCATTCTACTTGTGATAACAGACAACAAATGTAAAGAACAAATACATCTGCTGACCTAAAAGATCAGGCTACCCTTTGTCTCTGATTAGGAGAAACTTCTGGAGAGGAGAATAAATAAGAAAAGCAGTTTCTGTACACTTGAAATTATTTTAGGTTTGAGTTATTAACCAGTAAATGGAGATAATGTTCTAATAGTACTGTTAACTTCTATTACCTGGTATATGCAAAAACTTCTGCTGTGGCCACACGCTACTTTCTTTGGTTTGATGGGATACTTTGTACAAAAGGCATCCAGGGAGCAGAGATGGCTCTCTTCTTTTCCACTAGGGGAGACAATATAGCAAGAATTTGAGTTCTGGAGACAGACCAGGCTGTGATCTTAGCCCCCAGACCTGTACCTGTGGAACATTGGGTGAATCACTAAATCACTCAAAGTCTCAATTTCCTCTCTTATGAAAGGGAAGAATAATAATACCTATTTTCAAGGTACTACTCAAGAACAAGTTATCACCATCTCATGGAAATCCATGCCTCTGTGCCCCCTCCTCTTCCCTGTTTTCATTTTTGCATACCTCCTTGCCCCCTCTAGCACTGGTGGCTGCTGAATAGACAGATGATCTTTTGAAATGGTAAATCAGATAATGTTACTGATCTACACAGGACTGTCTAATGATTTCCCATTCATTCAGAATAAACTAAATCCCTATCCAGGTTTGTAATGCTACAGATTTAGCCTTGTCCTCTCCCTGACCCAGCTCCAACGGTACTGGGTTTCCTTCTGTTTTCTATCACAGGAAACTTACTTTCCCCGTATGGCTTTGTGCCTGAAGCCCTCTTTTCTCTTCTTCCTATGGCTCATTCCCTGTAATTTCAGACTTGAGCTCAGCTGCCACCATTCCCTTGTCAGACCAACAAAACAGTTCTTTCACATTTACCGTCTGGTACATCACCTTGTTTAATTTTTCCCAGAGCATATATCACTAGCTTAAATTATTTGGTTCAGTTAACTGTCTCCTTGTTTATTTTGTCTCCCCCACATGGAAGGTAAGCAAGGTCCTTCTGTGGCTTGTTTAGTTCTGTTTACCTAGTCCTTAGAGGAGTACCTAGAACATACTAAGCACTCTAAATATTTGTTCAGTTGGAGAATAAGTGAAGGAAGGGATTGACATCTCATACATGTACATTACAAATTAATTGACGTAGTGTATAAAAAGCATTTATATTGATGTTGGACATACAGCAAGTGCTCAAGAAATTCTAGTCATTGTTGTTATTATGAATCATCAGAATTGTACTGCCTGCCCAGCTCCTACCTGCAGGCACTTCTTATCCATTCTTCTTTCTAGTCCCAACAACATTCTTTCCCTGAGCCTAAGGATTCACAAAGTGAAACCTAGTTTAAAGACTACTGGCTTATAGAAATCAAGTAGCAGTGATAGTCACCCATGCTTATTAAATCAGTCATGTGGTGGTGTGGGGTGTATGTACAGAAATAAGTGCTATAATATCTATATATCTACACATAGATATATAGATATCTAGATATATATAAAACAGGTGTGAAGTAGGAAGAGATAGAAGCTTTGGAGTCATTCAGACATACATTCTAATCCTTGTTCTCTCAACACTGACATTTTTCTTTCAGTGTGGGCTCTAGAAATGTACTTAACTTCCCCATTCTTTATAATATTCCCTCTTACCTTTGTTTTAAAGGATTAAATTAAAAGAGATATTACATACATAGTACCAGTGACACACAGTAGGAGCCTAATATCTAGGACTATTAAAAATGTTGAATAATGACGTTCATGCATTTAACCAAACTTCTGAACTTCCATGCATGGATATTGTTCCAAGTATCTTTCCAGCTGCAAATAGCTTCCAGGTCCCTCTCCCCAGGGTAAGTTCTAGGTGGAGTTAAGTTAGGAAGGTAATGCTCACTTTTGATAAGTTCACCGACTGTGAGGCTTAACCACCAAGCTGGTAAAGAATGAGAATTTACTTGCAAAGCAGAGAGTTGATGCAAACCATCATTATGGTCACACTGGTTTCTAAATCATGGGAAGTACAGACATTGCCATTTTCACTTCAGAGAACTGTACCCCTGACTGTGTGGGGAAGATAGTAATTGGGAAAAGTGCAGAAAATGAAATAATCACCCCTTTAGGTCTCCTTTGTGCACAATTTACTAGAGGCTTAGTTTTGACTCAGTGATATAGAATGTGCTGAATGGGAATTAGAAGCTAAGATTCCCCCAAGACCATGTTGTAGGTGTGAACTGATTTTAAACAGTATTTTTGGCTGTGCTGATGATACTTGAGAATATTTTAAGACTAGCTCTGTATTGAGGGAGCAAGTGCTAAATTCAGACCAGTATTTACACAATCCAAGATTAAAAAATATCAACCCTACTCCTGAGGAGGGTAGTTTGGGATTTTAAAACTCACTTTTAAGGACCCATAAAGAACATTTAGAATCCATCTATGCAGTGTGAAGAATCGTCATTCATGCCATATTTATAAGCATTTACCATGGGCAGGGAGGGGTAAAAGATGAGTGAGATACAGAGAATACACTCAGTGGTGGTGATGGTGATAGGGAGAAGAGTTACAAGTTAAAAAGAAGTTTCAATTAAAAAAAAAAAAAAAAACCAGAAAGCAGATGTTGTGTAAGTGTCTATTAAGATGATTCACAACATTCACTGAACAGATAGATATTTGAGTGCCTTCTTTATTTGAGCTACAGTAGTGAGACATGTATCCCATCTGGAAACAGATGGATTAACAATTAATTATGTCATGGAAATTGTGTTAAGTAAGTTCTGTGAAGGAAAAGTAGGGATGCTGTGAGAACCTAAGCTAGTTACAGTATTCAGCTGCTTACCTCTCCTTTTAGTAATGACAATAGAGGCATCCAAGTTAAGAGTATTAGTTCTGGAGGCAGAGGAAAAGAAGAGTGAGTGATGGACTGCCTCAGACAGGAAAGCCTACCTCCTACATACTGCCTCCAGCCCTCCTATTTTGCATAAAAAAGGAAGAATCTGCCCCAAGGCAGAATTTTTTCTCTTGATGCCAAAAATTGATAGGCTTTTTTTCTTCTTTTTTCATAAAAGTTCATGGTTAATACAATTAGACACGCTTATATTTTTTAAAAAGGTTTTTAAAAGATATTCAGTATCACCTACATATCTAAGTATTCTCCAGCTATTCAATGTTAAATTTATCTTTTTTTTTTTTTTTTCAATTGAATCTTTTCTTAGATAGGCAATTAAGGAATGGTTCAGAAGTGGCATTTGAAACCCACTGTACTTTTTTTTCGAAATGGAATTCATCATTCCCTCAGCTAATGTGTGTGAGACATTTAAATTTTAGAAGATGGCCTTGCCGGTTGTACAGGACACCAAGAGCAGGCCAAAGATGAAATCCTGAAAGGTAGCGCACCATGTTATCAAATGCTCTTTTCCCTTCTGGGTAGTATTACTTACATTGTGCAAATGTGTTATGCAAAATAATCTTAAAACTGATTCTGTATCTTCGCCTCAGGTTCATACAATATTCATTGAAAGTTTTACAAAAAAAGAAATTAATTTAGTATAAAAATCAAGCATTTTAAAATGTCCATGTATATCAGTACAACAACATTCCAAATGGAAGCTCAGAAAAAGGAAGAAGAAACTTAAGTTAGAATTTCATACATCTTATTTAAGTACCTGTGCATATATGTCTGTATTTATGTTTCCAGCACAGTGAAAGCATATGAAAACCTGATGTGAGAAATTCTGACTCTTCCTAGTTTCATGGCCTTGGACAAGTCACCGTGTATCAACCAACTTCATTTCTCTCTGCCATTTAAATGATGCTGCTACTGCTAATGCCAGCTATTTCATAAGATTATTTTAAATATGAAATCAAATTTTATGGAAAATTAAACGTGCTTTACAAACTGAGAAAGTGCTATATGTGAACCTGACTCAACTAAATCATCATGAGTCAACTTCTCTGACCTGAGGATAGAGGTTTGGAGAATCTGAAAAACATATATATGTTTATATTTTTAGAGGCAAGAGTAAGTCATGGAGAATTTTGTTCTCTCTGTATATGTGGAGTGTATGATTTTTGTCATTTGGCTAGGTTAGAGAAGTGAGTTAATATTTTCATTTGCACGCAACAATGTATATTTTCTAAAGTTTTTATACTTTCAGTATTTTTCTGCTCTAATTTATTAGATATATAGTGGGCTCCCGAATCTTCCACAATTTTAATATTTGAGACTTGTAAGCTTAATATCTCCAATGTTGCAATTATATGAGTTGGAAAGGATTACATGATTGTGAATCACCTTATGTAAGCAAATTTTTAGATGAACTTTCATTGTGTATTTTATCTTATAATCCTGAGATACAAAATTATATCAGATGCCTCATCTTTTGGAAAGAGATTTTTTTTATTATTAATCCCTCATGCAAATCATAAAATGCTCTTTTTTTTTTTTTTTTCATTTTCAACTAAAGCTGCTTTGCTCGTTGACTTTTGTGCTTTACAAGTTCATTTCTATACAGTTTATTTTTATCAGTTAGGGGATTCACATTCTTTGTCCATAGTATCATTCAGTTATCAATTCCACTGGGAAGTCTTGCAGGTTCTATCAGTTCTTTCTTGTGACCTGATTTCATACTAATGGATTATTCTGCTCTTTGGCAATTAGATATATTTTGATCTGAAAGCAAAATTGTAACCTAATAAGTAAATATTACTAACAAACCACCATTAATTTACATCAAAATGTTTTGTGACAGCCCATGACTTTGCTAACACAAGTACTTGACAATAGGTTTCTTGTTTCTCACATGTTTTAATAGCAGTTTGTTCAGAATTTAATTTATACAATGAGGAGAGAGGAAAATTATATGGGAAAAATTAAATACGCTGGATTTTTCATAAGACTGCTGGAATGTAAGTTTAAAAGGTTATTCATCCATATAATTTGCTTTCTTGAAGACCACACTTTTCTATTTGTTTATTTGTCATTAATTGGTACTCATATGCACATGATTCAACAGTTGTAGGATTCACTGGCAAAAGGAAATCCAGTAATCCTTGTGCCCCAGGTAGCAAAGTACCTAATTGAAATGCACTACAAGGAAAAGTCAAGTTTATTACCCTTGCCTACAACTTGCAGTGTGACATTTTGCTTTATAGCATTTGGAATCTTTTACCTCCCAAGAACAATGAACTTCAAAAACATAATACAAGTGGGAAAATTGCCTTAAAAATGTAATTTTAAAAATGATTCTTTGAAAATACTGTTAAATGAGAAAGTTTGATGAAAAGATGAAACTAATATTTCATTCATCTTCTATTGATTCATATTTAAACCCAATGTAAAGTTCAGATGTTTAGGGGAAAGAAAAAACTAAGGTGATTGAATAAAATAAGTCAGGATGATTCCTCAACATCAACTCAGATGTTGTCATTTGAACAACTTTGGTATATGGCTTCTGGTTTTCGTTATTGTTGTTTCTTTGGGTAAAACATCTTTTCAAGGAAAATGGCACAATTATTAAATCTGTAAATTCTTTGAGGGATTCCATTTTCATTTAATATGGGATAATTTTTTTATGCATATGCAACACAAGAAATAAATTTTATCATGAAGGAGGGGTAACCTAACTGAGCATATGAGCAGGAGTAATCCTAAATGTTAGTCTGTGGGTCTTTCATAATACAGTGATTATAATAGGCAATAGTTTTTAACTGTGGCAGGCACTAAGGACTTCACATTTATTAAGTCATTTCATCCTTACATCAATATTGGAAGATGAATATATCTATTATCCTCATTTTATACATAAAGAAATTGAGGTTTGCACTGTGCCTGTGATCTACATTTTAGCACAGACTTCTTCCCCTTCGAGTCTATCACTTCAGACCCCAAAGAAGCCTGTAACAAACCACTTCAAACAAATATATAATCCAAGTAAAAGCAGCTTGGTCTCTATGCATGCACTAGTTTCAAACTCCCACACTCCTTGTGGCTCCCACCTACCCCTCCTCTACCTTTGAGTCAACTTCCTTTTATTCCATTCCCATATTCAAAGTATAGAGCCAACACTGAAGAGGGTCTAACATTTCTCATTAGCAAGGCAATTTAACAAGTTCCATATCTTCTACAGGGTCAGCTTGTAAGTCTTTTGTTTTTGTTTTTGTCTTTTCTTCTACTGAGAACAAACGAAAGAAAAATCAAAATTCTGAAACTCACCTCTTAACACCATAACAAAGATTGACCCAAATTGTGGCATTCGGTCTGAGTTCTAAGGAGCACTGGGATTAAGAGAGTGCCACCCCACAACTCCAAAACCCCTAACAATTTTTATAAATTGATTATGTAAAAACAAAACAAAACAAATAAATGTTCAGGGACTCTGTCACAATTCTTCAAACAGCATTTATAGCTTCCTGCCTTCTCCTACTATTTTATTTTTGTATGTGCATTTGAAAAATAAACCAAATTCCAAAAACACCTAAGGGGCAAAGATTCAAAATGGAACTTACTCAGAGAGGCCATCCCCTCCATTCCTACTGTTTAAGGAAGTTGCTGATGGTGCTGCTACTTGGGAAAAAGAGCTACCTAAAAGTTTCATGAGATGAAAGACCAAAGAAGTGTTATAAATAAATTAAGAAATCAAGACTGAACAATCTAACCATTCTCACTGTTAGCAATTTAAAAAAAAAATCAAAAATATAAACTATAAGTTATTATCAAGTCCATAAAGCAGCTTATGAATTATAGGGAAATCGTGTGGAATTTGAATTTAACTGTTATGCTTATACCCAGGAGACAGAATTGCCTGGGACTATCTGATAATTAAAAGGATCTTTCACTTCTCTAAAGATTGGGAATATCAAGCTATATACCTTTGAAGTAAATAATACTATTTATATTTCCCCAACCCAGAATTTTAACTATTCTTTATACAAAACCCATGTAAGTATCTCCACAATTCATGGGGTATGTGGATACCATTTCAGGGCAAAACATGTTTTACCTGAGATATATTTCAAGGAGAATGTTATATTTAGTTAAGAATTGACATGATGAATCTATGGGAATGTTAGAAGTGAGAATAAAAAATATCATCTGGGGGCACCTAGGTGGCTCAGTGGGTTAAATCTCTGCCTTCGGCTCAAGTCATGATCTTAGGGTCCTGGGATCTAGCCCCGCATCAGGCTTTCGGCTCAGCGGGGAGCCTGCTTCCCCTCTCTCTCTTTGCCTAGCTCTCTGCCTACTTGTGATCTCTCTCTCTGTGTCAAGTGAATAAATAAAATCTTAAAAAAACAAACAAAAAACAAAACAAAAACAAAAATAAAAAACCATCATCTGTAGGTTACATTGCACTATAAGACTTTTGGCTGCCAATGCTAACACTCCTTTCTTAGGCAAGATGTAGTGAAGTGGTCAACAGGGAGATCTTAGAAAGTTAGAAGAGCTATAGAATTTTTTAATGGGGACCATAAAAATCTACTCTGAGCTAGGCATACATTTCTGTAAAGAAACGGACTGTCCAAATAATGTAGCCCAGCACAATCCTGCTGCTTAAAGCACCAGATGCCACATTGCAAAGAGGATGAAAATCACCCACTAAATTGGGCCCATAGACACAACTTGGCCATGCATGCTTTGTAGGAAGGACTGGTTCTGCTTCAGAGTCTACAGTCTTAAAAGTGCATGAAATGTACACACAACTATTACATACCAGCTACTTCCGAGGCACAGTATTAGACTGTGGGGACAGAATGTTGTGGAAGGTAGCTGATGGCCTCTGTTCTTAAGGAGTTTATATAATAATGTGAGAACAACAAGATGTAATAATTCAGATAGTAAGTATTGTGAAGAGAACCAAATAGGGCCTATTCCCTGGGAATCTACTTGAGGTACATTGCTAACTTTCTGAGAGGGGCCATTTGAGCTGAGGCTTGGCTAGCAGGATGTGAGGCCTGGAAAGACCTGGGGAAGAGCCTGTTAAGCAGTGATCTGCAGTAAATACTTACATGGGAAGATACTTGCATTTAAAAACTAGAGATACAGACATTTCTCTCCTTGCTACTCCCATCTTTGACCAACAAGCAAACATGAGTGCATATTTAGGGGTAATATGAAAAGAAAGACCAGCTCTTGATTCAGTGTGGAAGGGGTTTGCTTTCTTTCGCTTTGAAAACATGGGTTAACAATGATAATGCCCTCCTCAACTTTCTCTGGAGCGTTGCTAGGGTGACACTGTAATTCAAAGAACAGAATATCAATAAAGCCAGGATGTACAGGAATGTAAACAAGCTTTAAAAAAAATAGTCCAAGTGTTTGTTAAATAGACCACAACAGGACAGGTCCATTATCATTGCAGAAAGCTCTGTACTTAGTATGTCCAATTATCTAAATAGCTCGAAAACATAATCAATCCATCAGTAGTATTCAGCTTTCTAGCTCTGATATCTGATTGTGAATTCTCTGTGTTTATTCATATTTCTGCCAAATGTCGATCCAGAAATGTATTAGCATCTGCCAGTGATGAATAAACATAAGACGGTGCTCCTCCTGCAATTCTTAGGCTGGTGAACAAGGGCTAGTCCAATCCATACCTCATAGACATTTCTTCACATCACAGACTGTGTTCTTTTCTTTAATAAAGTCAGCATAGTCAAGGGTGACTCTAACCTTGAATCCTTGGCCTTAAGCAGTAGCTCCTCTCTTTTTTCCCCTCACTCAGCCTACTCAGAGTTATGCATTTTATTTTATTTTACTTTTATTTTTTTAATTCATTTGAGACAGAGAACATGAGAGAGAGGAGGGTCGGAGGGAGAGACAGACTCCTTGTTGAGCAGGGAGCCTGATGCCGGGCTCAATCCTGACACTCTGGGATCATGACCCAAGCCTAGGGCAGTGGCTTAACCAACTGAGTCACCCAGGCATCCCAGAGTTATGCATTTTAAAAGACCAGCTCTGGTTGCTTTCTTGTCCATCAGTTTTCTTAACAGGCAAATACTTGCAGGATTCCAAATATGTTGGCTCTGAAAAATCTCTGGGAGCTGATTGCATCCAGCAGTGCTTGGAAGAGGAGTGTGAAGGTGAGGCCAGCATCAATGCTTAACCACTTGGGCTTCTGATTGTGAATGTGCACAACAATTCTAGGAGTCTTTTTCTTCTCCTGTGACATACACTGTGGTATGCCAAATGCCTGTTAATTAGTCCCTTCTGTATATGAGTGGTATGATCTGATTGTTCTGGTGACAGTGAAAGAAGCAGCAGACAACTGTGGTAGGGATGAATGAGTCACACAGCGTGCTGTGTGAACATACCAGTGTCATTGATTTTCTTGAAGCCCTTTGCATGAGGAGTTTCAGCAAGTCTTCATAAGTCCCCCAGGTTGTGACATTTGCCCCCCTACAGTAAGCCACACACCATCTTTGATCTTGGTACTGTTGTTTTTTGGTGCATGTTCTGCAGTCCAGATTCAAATGTAGTAGAAGAGAATTGAATTAATTCAGTTAATTAAGTTCCATCTATCAGCCTGTGTTTTGCCAGTCTGAGTAGACAAAAGAACTTTCAAAATTGGTGCCAAAATTGGTGCTTCTACAGGCGCTGGGGCACTGACTAAATAGAAAAACCTGACAAGTTTATCTTGGCCATCCAGCGTGTTTGGGAGGAGTGTATTCTTAGTAGTGTTTCCTTGTTCCTGGGTGTACGTACAGGCCTCTTTGTTAGGAGGCAGGTGAATGCACTTTAGCAGTATTGCTGCTTATTTCTTAGTGTCTATTGAACTGAACTACCTGCTTCTAACTATTAACAGAGTATTAGAAAACAAGTCATTTTAATAATAACCCTCTCACTCTGGTCATAGGTCAATGGTGAATTCTTACTGTTTCTTGAGCATTCTGATACTTTTTGCCTCTTTTCATTTTGCCATTCCATCTACTGGTTACCACTTTTCCAAATAATGAACTTCTTCTACTTGTCCTTTGAGGGCAGTTTAGGTGTTATGACTTCAGAAAAGCCTTCCAGATCCGCAAAGATGATAGCCCTTTTCTTGGAGTCCTTCACAGTCTTTATCTACCACCGCCAAAGTGCTTAACACTGAATTTCTTAACTGTTTGTTCATGTATCTTCTTCATTTATAGACTGTGAGCTCCGGAGTCAGCTAGCAGGCAAGTTAATGAAAGGGTTAGGCAGTAACTTCTAAAATTGTCTGTTATTTAGCAAGAAAGTTAGTTTATAAAGAATTGGAAATTATTTTTTGGCTAAATTGTTTTTCATTAGACTTTTCATATCCTCATATGAAAGCATTGTATTTTTTTCATCTCATGTCCTAGGAAACCTAGCGCTATATCTGCAACAGTGATTGGTAGCTGTTTGTTGGCTCAGTGAATGAATGAGTGAATGGTTGTCACTTTCTAGCTGAAAATATTTCAATGACATGTTAATACCTGCTCAAATGAAAATTTGAGAAGAAAATACTACTGAAAATACTCAAATACCTTAGGCTTCTTATAATCAGAGGTTAAATAAACTAGGTCTGGGTTAACTTGGACCAAATAATGCATGTGTCTCCCCTTCCCCTTCTTTGTGCCACCCCCCCTTTTCTCTTTCCACTTTGTCCCCTAGCTCCCTCACTGTCACTTTGTGTCTCCATTGTGTTGACATTGTTTGTTTAATATTTCTTAATTATCAGGATTTTTAGTCTGTATTTCAAATACCTATGAACACATTTGTCTCCTCTGCTAAAGACCAGTGATTCTTAACCAGGATTGTTTTTCTATCCAGGGGCATTTAACAGTGTCTGGAGACATTTTTGATTGTTAAAAGTGGGGAGGAGGAAGCGATGCTTCTGTAATGTAGTGAATAGATCCTGGGGTGAACCTCACTGCAAAACACGAGACAGCTTCTCACAACTAAGAATTATTAATCTTGTGCCGTCAGTAGTTCTGAGTATGAAAAACTCTGCACTAGACTAAAAACTCTTTTGAAGGCGGGGAATGTGTCTCTATTCACTGACAATTTTTTGAATTACCAGAGTTCAATGTCCAGAGTTCAGAATTCTATGTTTAGATAATGTTTGATAAGTGAATAATTTAATGAATGAATTATTGGTTGGTAGATGGATGGTTGGATGGATGGACAGGCAGATTGATGAATCAACTGATCAATCTGGGACCCTTATCCAGCCCTTTAAATTCTTGGCAGCATTTCCTTTCCAAGTCAGAATTGCTATTTATTATCTGAATTACAGAGTAATCAAGCCACCAACCAAGATGTTGACCTGACCAGCTCTCATTTTGAGCATGTACTTGACCACAGATCTTGAGACATTCATTCTCAGCAAATATTACTAGCCCTTTTCTGGTTGTTTGGTAACTGGGTCATTTGTTTGTTCTCCCTTTGTGCTGATCACATGTTTCTCCTATTTGATCATCTGTATTACTGTGTAATACTTCTTATAACTGCATTAATCTCTGAGGCTGTTGAAGAATCTGATGTGACTCTCACTTAAAATATCCTCTGAAGGGTCTCCTTTCTGGATTTCTCCTAGGCAATAGGACTTGGTCATGACCTCTGATATAGAAAATAAATTCATTTTCTTTTGGTCAGTCTCATCAACTTATCTTTCAATCATCTGCTTTATGTTTTTGTTTGTGATTTTTTTTTTTTAAATAATCGGCCACAGTGGGATGAGAAGATATTACTCCACTTAGTCTGAGAAGGTCCCTCAAACAAAAGCTGTCCACATTTTGTCAAGTCTTTATGCCATTTTTTCCCCACTTGCATTATTTCTGCATTTGATACAGCAAGTGCCCCATGGATTTTAGGTAAAAGAGTGTGTGAGTCGCATGTGATTTCTCTGACAGCCTTCTGAAGTGGTTTCCATCTGTGCACATCTTTACTACATTATGAACTGGCTCTAGTCAATGAATACTGTGACACAATATAATACGTGAGTTGCTACCCTTCCTTTTAGGTTGGTTCTGCTATTTAAAATGATAAAAATATCTCTATTTATTTTTAGATTTAAACTTTAAATTAAAAATTATTTACACACACACACACACACACACACACACACACACACCTTCCCTGAAATTAAAGAAATCACCAGGAATGATGTGGATTGCTTGAAATTTGGTACTAAGTAAAAATGCTGAGGAAAATTCTCCTTCAAGTGATGCTCTGTGTATGTTGACAAAACTTAAATTAATTGCATTGACAATTAATACTTAGAAATAAGATGAAGGAAAATATTGATGTTTAGATATCTTAGGGAATTTACAGTCCCCCATCCAGCACGATCTACCCCTGTTTTTTATTGTGAGATATCTTATACATGAATTGTATAATGTACATGTATGTGTATATTATTTAAAGAACAAAATAAAATGATCACTATATACCTACTCAAGGCTAAGAAATAGGACATTATCATATGTGAGAGTTGTTTTTGTTTCTTAAATTCATCTCTTTCTTTTTCTGTCTCTCATAGTAACTGCTTTCCTGAATTCTATGTTCATTTTTTGCTTTTATTTACAATTTTTACACCATGTATGCTTTAAAAAATAATATGCTTATCTCTTTTTTAAAAATACGAAACTATGCATTAAATTCTCTTCTGTCTTAATTCTTTCTCTTGATGTATTATCTTTGAGAGTTGGCATTGTTGAGGTGTGTAGCTCTAGATCATTTATCCCATTGTGTGACTATACCACAACTTACTTATTCATTTCCCTCTTGATGAAGATTCAAGTTGTTTCTCCCTCCCTCCCTCCCTTCCTTTCTTCTTTCCTTCCTTTCTCTCTCTCTCTACCTTCTTCCCTTCCTTTCTTTCCTTTTACAAACAGTGCAGCTATCAATATGTTGAAAAATATGTTCTGATGTACATTTGCACATTTCTTTAGTATACATGTTTGTTAATAGCTTTGTTGGGTTGTAAAGTATATGTAAGTTTAAGTCAGAAGATGCTAGATATGTAATTAAGTAACAACAATACCTGATCTCAGTGGCTATGGTAATGGAAGTTTATTGCTCTGTCCTGTTACGCACTCATTATTTGTGGGCTGGGGAACTGCTCCATGTCTTCTTTGATCCAGAACCAGTCTGAAAGAAATGCCCCAAATGAGAATGTCACCATGATTGTACCAGAGGGAAAAGAATGGAGCATATAGCAACTTGCAAGTAAAAGCTTCTACTTTTAGACAACACGATATACTTCCATTCATATTTTATATGCTATAGTAAGCCATGTGGCCAAGTCCGAATTTGACAAGGTGGGGTGTAAAATGAAGGGAAGCACACTGCTGACAAATATGTTGGTACATTTGATGACAGTGGTATAATCTACCAATATAATCTTTATTTAACTTGGTATTTTACTAGTGATGTCACGCTACAGTCAAATTAGCTGCATCAAATTTCACTTCCACCAAAAAGATCAGAATTTCTTCACGGGTGTTTTGTATTATCTCACTTTTTAATTTTTATCAGCTTTAATGGGGATGAGTGATGTTCCATTGTTGTTTTAATTTGCATTTCTCTGATTATTAATGAGGTTGAACATCTTTTCAAATGTCATAAGCCATTTAAAAAATTACGTGAAATTAATGATCATTTTGTCTATTTTTCTATTGGATTGGATCATTTGGGTGGGGGTTTTTTTGTTGTTTTGTTTTGTTTTGTTTTGTTTTACTAACTCATTGGAATTTCTTCTCTGCCTGCTAATCTCAGTTTTGTGTTGCAAATATCTTCTTCCAAATTATAGCTGCAGTTATGTCTTATAAGAGAGCTTAATGTTTTTCAGTGATCTTGAAGTAAGTTTAGACTTACTTTTAAAGTTGCACAACTATATGCAGAGATCAAATGTACTCTTCACTTAGAATTCATTTTTCTCAGCCATTTGATAGTAAGTTGGGACATGATGCCCCATTACCTCTTAATACTTCAGTGTGTATTTTTTATGTAAAAGAATAATCTTGGTACATCCGTCAAGATCAAGAGGTTAAAAATGATCTAATATCACTTTTAGTCCAGAGATACCATTCCAACTTTGATATAATTAAGTATTCCTTTTAGACCCAGGATCTACTTTAGGAGCACATTTGGTTCTCATGTGTCTTTTGTTTTCTACAATCCGGAACAGTTCCTCTGTCTTTGTAGACTGTCCCCTAATTTGGAATGTGATATTTTCTTGTCATTCATTCGTTATGCTTTCCACAGAAGTCATACTGTGCTATTCTCAGTGCATCATATCGGGAGGCACACCACATTGATTTGTCCCAGTAGTGGTGATGTTAATTTTTGTCTTTTGGTTAGGATGTTGAATGGCAAAAACTTAACCTCTAAAATTAATTAATTTGGATAGTATACTTAAATTGATAAAGTCATTTAGGAGTATACTATGAGGACATTGTTTGAAATTATATACTAATCCTGCTCCTCATCCACCTGACCATATTTAGGATCCATTCATGTTCTTTTCTTGAATACTTATGACACTGGTGCTTGCCAAATAGTGATTTTCTAATTCTATTTAGCAGTTAGCGTGCTACTGCTAGGTAGAGCTTTTCCTTCCCCTCTATTTAATTAATTAATTAATTTGTATTTGTTTACTTGTATCAGCACAGACTTGTTTACTCCTGTTTTAGTCAAAGGTTTACAATCCCTTACTACCACTATTTATTTTCATGGTAAAATTATCAAAGATGTGGCTGACGGAGGCCCCTTCAAACTGTCTTCTGTGACCTTCGACATGTTCTTGTCATTCTTTGAGCATTTCCTTATGTTCTGGCTCAACTAGTTGTTGTAGGCCCATATTTTCCCTGTCAAGTCAGCCATTTCTTTATGGAGTCTGCGTTCTTTTAGTGAAGAATGGTATTTAGAAACCAAGATCTGCGTATTCAGTAGGTTCACTGCTACTGAAGTATCATTGCTTCTAGGTTCTTTTATTAAACACAGATGGGAAATACAGGTCTATATGTGTAAGTGCATACCCATACATACACATATACACACACATACCCCTATATATGCAGGTAAACAAGTTAAAAATCTAGAGTTTATACTGTATTTTCTGATGCTAATCAAACACCACAGAGTTTAATCTAGTCTTTCCTATTACATGTTCCTAACTCTCTTCTCCAATAGTGGGAAATCTGGCTCCCATTGCCCTTAGTCTATTTACTTATTAGATCAATCTTCTCTGTATGTAGCCACATTTATGGATTAATCAGCCCAAAGTTGAGTCCTAACACACTGACCATTCTCTTCCACTGGTCCTCAGTCCTTTTAGGCATGCAAACCAAAAGTTCCATAAAAGAAGGGGAAGCAATAAGGAGGGAAAACAAGTCAGAAAGCTCAGCTCTGGACATGAACCCTGCCTATTTGGGGTACTCCTAAAGCCAAGCCCCTGACATTCCTAGGTACTACTTAAAATTTCAGATCCCTGCAAAGGAGGAGTACATGGAGAAGAAGTACTTAATTTTAATGTAGATGAATTTATCAAAAAAAAAATTATGGTTTCTGGTTTTTTACAACTCATCCAAGAAGTCTCCTGTACCCAGGAACACTAGGATAATCTCCCAAATATTGTGTTCTCAGTGGTATCTGTATTCACATTTATGTCTTTTATTGTCCTTGGAATTGAATTTTTTTACTGTGGTATGAACTTGGGTTCCAAATTATTTGTTTTTTTCCATGTGGATAGCTATCTTCTCAGCAACATTTATGGAAATGTCCATTCTTTCCCCACTGATCTGAAATTCTGTCTCTGTAGTATTTTAGGTTCTATACACTGTTTTATTAATGTATTCAATAATCCCTGTACAATACTAATACTCTTTTCTTATTTGAACCCAGACTAGCTACCATATTTGAAGGCCCAGAGAGAAATGAAAATGTGGAGACCTTGTTCAAAAACTATGAAGAATTTCCCAACACTGAGAGCAGAGCTTTAGACCAAGCACAGGGCCCCTCCAAGAACAGATCATACACCCTTAATGCTAACCTTCACTACAACTGAATTTGTCTCATTGTGTCTGTTAGGTAATTGTGCTATCAGTGTGTCTTTCTTCTTCCAAATCACTGCAAATTCATTTTCTTTCTATAGGAATCCACTAAATATCACATGTGAAGATTTCATTCCTAAAATAAGTCTTATCTCTTGGATTGTGCTTTTCTAGATAGATCTACATCTAGATAACTTTTTTTTCCCCTTTTCCAAGGGCCTGCTTCAAAAATGTACCACAAACTCATGGCTTCAAATAACAGAAATATGTTGTCTCATATTTCTGGAGTCTAGAAAACTAAAATCAGGATGTCAGCAGGGCCATGCTCTTTCTGAAATGTGCAGAGAAAAAGAATACCCTTGCATTTTCTGAGCCTCTAGTGGTGGCCATCTGTTCTTGGCATTCCTTGACCCCAGGATGCACCACTCCAGTCTCTATGTCCATCTTTGCACAGTGCTCTCTCTGTGTGTCTCCTGTCTTCATGTAGCTATCTGCTTAGAAGGACACTAGTCAGATTAGGAGCTCACCCTACTCCAGTATGATTTCATCTTAACTAATTATATCTGCAAAGACATTATTTCAAAAAAGCTCACATTTTTGAGGTATAGGGAGTTAGAATTTCAACATATTTTTTCTGTAGGGGAGAAACAGTTCACCTCCTATGAGATACCATGAATACAGAGCTAAATAACAAGGTCAGTGATAACACCTATGATTTCCATAGCTGTATTTTTTCTTAATCTTTATTTACTAGTTCTTAGTCATATTTTACCTAGACCTAATTATTCACTTCTACTTCTGTTAAATACGTGTGTGTGTGTGTGTGTGTGTGTGTGTGTGTATCTTTGTTATGGCTACCTTCATTTTTTTGTGGAATACTGTGAGTAGTGAGTGAGTTCCTAAATTTTTACAGATAAACCTTTTGGTGTCATTCAGTTGCCACACAAGCCTGCCGGTCTCTTCATAGGTTTCATTGTGAGGAAGGAGAATAGGTGATGGTTATCCTTTCAGGTTTGACGTTATTCTGCCTGTATTTGTGCACATATTTAACCTTTTTAAAGCTATAAAACCTCCTTATTTTTCACATTTCATAAGTTTAAAAATGAAAATAAAAGTGGTAAGTATTTTGGGTGCCTGCCACATGATAAGAACTTACTCAGGCCAAATAATATTATATAAATGTAAAATGAGCCCCATTTATTGTATGAGAGCTCAAAGAAGGGAGAGATTATTTTTCCCGGCTGGATTGTTGATTGAAAAATCTTTCAAAGGAGGAAGGATTTAAACATGAGTGGAAGAGAGTCCCCTAAGTGTGACAGGTAAGAGTCGTGTCAGCATCTCTGGGGAGATTATTAGCAATGCAGACTTTCAGGCCTCATCCCAATCTACTTCCTGGGGGTGAAACCCAGAAATTGATACTTCAGTAAACTCTTAGAGTGATTCTTAGCGCAACCCAGAGTTGCAGAGTACTCCTCCAGCACTGCTTCTTGAACCTGAAGGTGATGTAGTCATCACCTGGGAACTCAGTTAAAATGTACATTATCACTCAGTGGGTCTGGGGTAGAGCCCGAGATTCTACATTTCTAACAAGCTCCCAGATGAAACAGTTGACAGATGACACACCAAGGCTGAGAATTGATAGTAACCAACTTTTTCTATAAAGGGCTAGATAACAAATATTTTAGGCGTTGCCAGCCTTTTAGTCTCTGTTGAAACATGAAAGGAGCCATAGACAATACATACATGGATGGGCACATTCTTGTAAAGCTTTATTTATGAACACTGAAATAAGAATTTCATAAAATTATTATGTATTTCAAAATTTTCTTGGTTTCTTCCAGCCATTTAAAAAATGGGAAAACCATCCTCAGCTTGCAGGCCATAGTTTGCTGACCCCTGGCCTAGAATAATGTTGTATAGAGCAGGGTGATTCCATTTTCTTTTTCCCCAGTTGTATAATAAGTGCCTAGAACTTGTACAGGAGAAAGTTAAACAAGGTAAATTTTTGCAAGTGAGAAAAAAAAAAGCCTTCAGGAAAAATAAATTGTCATTGTTAATGGAATATAAAGAATCATTCCGTGTTAATTATTTATGAAAGTACAATGCACATCTTATGCAAACATATAAAATACATGGGCAGAAAAACTGGAGGAGGGCTAACCTGGATATGGCAGAAGATAAACACGATAGTTGGTTTCAAATATATGAAAGCTTGAAGTATTGTAGAAGAAGCCTGCACAGTCTGCTTTCCTACATAAGGTAAAATTAACATCAGTGAATCTTACAGGGAAACAGATTCCAGTTCAACCTAAGAAAGAACTTAAATACTTGGAGTTGTGCAGCCACACAACTGGTTTTCCTGGGAGGTGATGTTTTCACAGTCACTAGAAGTAAAATAGAGAGTCTGATGAGCATGATGGAAGAAGAAATTATGCATTAGATCTAGGGCAGATTCCATGTCTAATATTTTTCTCAACTATATTTTCAACTATATTTTCTTTTACATTCTCTCCAGTTGTCTATGGCTTAATTCTCAAGTTCATTCTGAATAGCCGTATCTAGACTCCCATCTACTCTTCACCATCAGCCTTACCAACTCAATCCAATTCAACCATGAAGTGTCAGAGAAATCTTTTGAAATCTCATCTCTGATTATTATTTCCCTGTGCTCACATCTTCAGTGATTTAAACTTCTAGAGTAATTATTCAATAGTTTTCTTATTCTGACATTCAATCCCCTTCGTAGCCTTTACAAGTTTTGTATTCCCCAGTTCTTGCTCACCCATTTGCAATGGACCACTTGTTAGTCGCAGAGAACTCCCTTCTATACCCCTTCCTATTTTCCCTTGCACAGGCTCTTCCCACAAGCTGCTGTATTCTTTTATCTATTTCCACTCCTATTTTTCATTTGTCTAAATCCTACTCATCTTTTATTTATTAATTAATCTTTTTAAAGATTTTGTTTATTTGACACAGAGAGAGAAAGAGAGAGAGAGAGTGCACAACCAGGCAGAGCAGCAGAGGGAGAGGAAGAAGCCAGCTCCCCACTGAGTAGGGAGCCCAATGCTGGACTCAATCCTAGAACCCTGGGATCACGACCTGAGCTGAAAACAGTTGCTTAACCAACTGGGCCACCCAGGTGCCCCCCCTTTTTTATATATATATATTTTTAAAGATTTTATTAGTTAAAATTTTTTTATGTAAGTTCTGTCATGGGGCTTGAACTCACAACCCTGAGATCAAGACCTGAGCTAAGATTGAGTCAGATGCTTAACTGACTGAATGACCCAGGCAACCCCCACTCATCTTTTAAAGCACATCTCCATTATGACCTCCTCCATGAAAATAGAGATTATCCATACACACATCTGCACATACACATATGCACAAGTGCATACACACTCGTGTGTATCTTCATAGCATTTTGAATTATCCTTATGGTATTTAACAGCCACTAGTTGTCTGAGCTATTTCTTTAGTAACTTGTCATGGGGTCTTGTCCATCTCAATACTTTCCTACATTCAACTACCACCTTATCTAGTATGCTTTTTACATTCTGACCTCTGTTGGCTCCTCATATGCTCTCAGTTCATTTCTATTTCAAGGCCTCTGTGCCTCTAATGCTCTTCACAAGTCTAGACCTCAGCATGGCTGATCCTTTTTTTTTTTTTAAGCAAATTCTTTTTTTTTTTTTTTTTAAGATTTTATTTATTTATTTGACAGAGATCACAAGTAGGCAGAGGCAAGCAGAGAGAGCAAGAGGGGGAAGCAGGCTCCCTGCTGAGCAGAGAGTCCGATGCGGAGCTCAATCCCAGGACCCTGGGATCATGACCTGAGCCGAAGGCAGAGGCTTTAACTCACTGAGCCACCCAGGCCCCCCAGCATGGCTGATTCTTTTCCATCACTTAGGTGTTAGTTCAATTTTTATGTCTTTTGACCATGCCATTTGCTCTCTAGCCTATCGTTCTCATTTTATTTATTTTATTTTTTCTTAAGAGCACGTATTACTCTCTGGCACTGTTGAATTTATTTGTTTACTTGCTTTTGATCAGCTTTCCTGCAACATTACTAGAAAGTGAGGCTTATAAAAGCAAATGCTTTTTCTGATGTGTAACTGCAGAAAAATACTGGGTACATGGTAGACACGGAATGAATAAATGGTTAAATAAATTAACTATTAAATTATATGTGCTTTAGGAGCAGATATATTACCTGTGCATCTGTTCCTTCCCAGTGGTTAGCATTAGTTGATAGACAATGTCATGAATAAACTTTGTTGTATGGATTATTGCCATCAGAGCTCATTCCCTATCAAAGCAAGAAACATCTATGATAAAGAGCCAAAGAACAATTACGATGAGAAATACTTAATAACGAGTACTAAAAGCTTGTGAGTAATCAAGATACAGAGTAGGCTGTAGAATATTATGTCTTTTTTTTAGGGGTAAGCAGTGATTGAAATGTGTTATATAGAAAAATATGGAAAAATGCATGTTAGATTACTTTGGCAAGGACAAGGATAGAACACAGTGTGGGAAAAACAAGAAAAATGGACAATAACATAGTTTTAAAAAACACATGAAAGCAAAAACACTGTTGAACAGCACTCATGGAAAAAGATTTTTTTTCTATAATGCATGGGTAAAGGTTAAGGAATATGAGGCCTGGAAGGTTACAGTAAGTCTAACTTCAGGAGTATAGGTCAAGCAGAGAGACTGTGGGGATAGGCTCTAATTTTTCCAGTACTCATCTGATTTGATGTTTTCTCAATAATATATCAGTGACACTTGGGCAGAAATTACACTGCTGGACATCTGCTTCTGCTGAGTTTAAATGCCTTGACAGGGAGAAGAGTTCTCTTTTGGTGTGTGCCTTCTGAAAAGTTATGATGAAAGTCATAGCAAGAGAATAAATAAGGCAAGCTAGTAGGCCACAGTTCCAAGAGTCACTTTCCTGATTACTGTGGCAATTTTAAGTACAGGGAAGAAGTCCAAAAAAAGGAGAAAATACTGTCAGAAGCAGAAGACCATATTTAAAATATAATGGAGACTCTTCCTTGTAGATCTCCATCATAAGTCATTTGAGGGTACATGCCACTGCCAAAATCCTAAGGGCTCTCAAACTCGAGAGGCAAATGAAATGTCCACATCAATTCCTGTGGCATACATATCAAGCACTCTCAGCAAATGCCCAGTGGATGGCACATGCCTGGGAAACAAGGAGCCATCCACATTATCTATAATTGCATACCATGTGCTTTGAAAACCACCCATAAAAATATCACACTGGAATTACAAAGGAAAAGTCCTCATTATCCTTATTATCTTCCTCTTATGGAATTAAAGAAATAACAGTGTGCACAGTAATTTACCATTTTTCTTAGCTTTATAAACACATCAAAAACAAGCTTTGTTGAATCAAGGCAAGTCCAGGAAATAGGCAACATAGGTAAACTCTTAGGTATTTGCATTTTAACTCTGCCTTCATGTAGTATGTGGTTAACAGTGGAGGCTCTGGACTTGCAGAATATGTTTGAAACTGTGATCTTGGGCAAACCTATCAACTCTCTAAACTTCAGAAAACTCACTAAAAAATACCCATAATACCAGTAGACACATCAGTGATTGGTTGTTAGGAATTTTATGAAAGAGTAAATATAAAGTCTTGGCATATGCTAAGTACATAATAAGCAATGGATGTTAGCTATTCTTAGTGTTTTCTCATTGACAGGAAAGCACTCAAGTATGTCTTTGTTGGGTTGGCTTGATAGTTTGATTTTCAGAAGAAATGAACTGTTGGTGCAGGATAATCTCATTTTGTGCCAAAGGTATATTCCTGAAAAGGTCTCATAATTAAAAACTGGCATAATTCAACATTAATTTTGCCCAAGTAACAAATAGAAAGTAATTGGAGTGAATTCTCAAGGTGCTTAAATCTGTCATCACTATAGCTGAGGATTGATTCTGTGGCCATGTCACTGGCATTTCTTCCACCTTATTCACCTTGTTATGTAAGACAATTTTTGCAAACTCAAATTGTAGCTAGATTAGAGTTGCTTTTTATTTTGTCAGCATCATCTCTAATGATGTGCATGGTATCCTGTCCTAAATTCACAGCGTTTATCATGGTAGCTGTTTGGCCTTCATAGCTTTCATCACACCTAAATGCTTTCCAGAGTTACTACTTTTCAGCTGGAGCATCGTTACTCCTTAGGAAATGAACATTTCCTTGATGTTATTAAAGCAGATTTGAAGTTACAATAAGAGCGAATGCTGAAATCATAGTGCCATAAGTTATCAAATCATTCAGAAGTTCTGTTACTTGTAAATAACAGCTTGGTTCACCTGATGTTGAAAAAGAATAGCAGATATTTCCATTTATCAGTGAAAGTGGAGCCAACACAAGCCAATGGCATTAACATAATTCATAACCCACTTGACCTAAAATTTTAAAATGATGTAATGATTGACAATTTTTTCTTAAAGTGGTGGATAGAATATTAATTTATTACCAAATTTATGAATATAATATATTTAAAATAGGTATTTTGTTCAATTTTTGTAAAAAAGCAATCAAACTCTACTAGCTCTGCCGAGCCCAGTTAGCACCATGACTACAGAAACCTGTTACATAATTGTAGGCCCACACGGTCTTATTCCCTGTAATTGATTCTCGTAAAGTCTCCAAACTCAATAAATCCTTACCATAATGTTAATGTGCCAGCCACTGCTAGGGCTTAATTATTTTATAACGTTCATAAATGTGTCTGTTGTCCTAGCTATGTTCAGAATACAGGCCACACTGCATGAAGTTTCCTAGCCTATGAATCTTCATGAGGTAAAACGGTTGGAAAAATCTCTCAACTTCTACAGTGATATGCAGGTGAATCTATGAAAACTTCTTGTGGGGACTGGGTTCTATAGGTCTTCACACTAAAGTTCTACAGCTCCACTGTATTCCTTCCTAGGTGTTCTTTCCATACTATCTCAAATACTGATGGGAGTTCCCTTTGGTACCATTCTCTTGCCTAAAAATCTTCTAACAGGGTAGGCTACCTGTCTTCTGATAAGTTGTAGTAATTTTGAAATGAGGTGGGATTTCCTATAGTTATATAGCCACATTTGTACTAAACTTGTAAGGCTGTAGTGGGAGGGTGTTTGTTTATCTAATGGTTGATGAGGAAACCTCTAGCACCTTTCAAGTTTGTTGGTTTCAAATTTCTGTCTTAAATTGGAGTGCCAAAGGCTTATAATTGGGCAAATTATAAATTTCAGTGAAGGGCAGGTTTCTACTCTTGTCCATCTTTCTTCCATGCTAAGTCTCCTTGAATCATCTAAAAATTCCAGCTTTCTCTCTTTGGGGAATCTAGAAGGACTCCTCCATACTTTGATTCTCTCCCTTCTCATTATAAATCGTTCTACAGTGTTCTTTCATCTGAACCTTAATTTCTGTTAGTTGACAATGGTTGCTAAAGGAGTTATTTACATAAAATAGCATTTCCCCCCCAAAAAAAATGTCCCCCAGAACCCTCATTCTACAAGATACTCTGCAGAGAAAACAAAACAGAAAGGTTTTGTGGTCATATTGAATCTTCTCTTGTGGAGATGAAGGATTCTGAGCAGTAAAGAAGCTGTCCAGCTTTGTTTAAGCTACTATTTCCCAGAATTGCCACTTGCCACTACCCATACCCACCACCATTTGTTGTTGTTGTTGTTGTTTTTAAAATCCTACCTTTAGAGACACAGGCAAAATAACCCTTGCCCAAGCCCTGGCTAGCCTTACTAATAAGGAAGATGTTACTTGCACATAATGGGTAATTCATAACTGCCGTTATATTTAGTCCCAAATTAGAAATTATCAGATAAACTCTTGATGTGAGTGTTTGTATCTACACACATATATTTATCTAAGACAGGTGCCTCACATTCTTTACACATAAGGTTTTATCATTTTAACTGCCTGGTCAGTGTTGAAGCATCATCTTAGTATCTACTAAATAGCAAGTGTTTGTCTTTATTTTTTACCTTTCATGTTATGTTCTTTTTTGTTGTTGTTGTTATCTTAATTTTCTAAAGACTTCTTTGTGGTTTCATGGCTGGCTTCCAGCATTCTGGCAAGTGTGGGTTTTGAAATTATTTTTCGAAGATCCACACGCAAAAATCACTCACATGAAAAGGAGCCATCTCCAAAGTTGGCCTTGTTTTACTTTGCAAGAGCAAGTTTGAATTGAAAAAATGGCACTGTATTTTTCTCATGGGTCTGTCCTTTGGCTCACACTCTGGGAAAATCCTTCTCTTCAGATCAGAAAAGAGTACTGACTCCTAAGGAATTAGAATATAATCCACATTTGCCTACAGTAATACATAGTGACTTCAGAAATCGAGTTTGTTCACATCTGGGTAATGATGGCAGAATGCCCTTAGTTAAAAGGGCTTTCAGGATGTATGTGGGAGATTTTTATTCCCTGTGCCTCATTTTTCTTCTTTGCCGACTTGATTTCTTGTTCCGTTTTGTGCTTCACTCTTGTAAAAATCCCCCCCTGCCCAACCCTCCCTGATTCTCTCGCTTACACACATGCACGTGCGCATACATACATGCACGAACACATATACAAACACACACACACTCAGACAAATCACAAAAAGAAAGTGGAAGGGGGAAAAGTGAAAGGTCACCTTCACAACGGGTTTTCCAGGATTATTTAGATGTAATGAATAAAATTGCAAATTCTATTGAGGCTTTTAGAACTAATGAAAATTATCAATGTGTTACACAGCTGCATTTCAGTTTTGTTTGTCTGAGCCTGGAACAGAATAGATTTTATAAATAGAACTTAAATGTGACCACAGAGCATGCATACTAATCAGTTCATTTTAAGATATTGTTTTGCAATACTTTTAAGATGCACACATGCTGGGAAAAATTACTTGTCAGAGGAACAATGTGGAGCAATTTCTTACCAAAGTTGCTAATGGAACTACTTTTTTCTCTTTTCTTTTTCTTTTTTCTTTCCTTTTCCTTTTTATCTTTTATCTTTTTTTTCTTTCTTTTTTTTTTTTTTTTTTTAATATGAAGTGTCTATCCTTATCCATCTTTTCTTTCAGGTAAATGGTAAAATGCAAAAGATTTAGAGAGAAGGAAGGCTTTGTTCCAGCAAATTTCTATAGGAAATATGACTTAGTCGTGGGAAAGTGATCATTAATTTGGGAAAGTTAAGATAAAGGTAATCAAAATATATTGGTTAGCACATGCTGTGTTGTATAGTCTATTACACACTTTCTTGGCTCATGTAAACCTAGAGAGGCTTTTTTTCCTGGCTGGCTCTAAAGAGATTGGACGCATGTGGGATTGAGTGCTAAGTGGTCCCCCACTGCAAGTATTCTCTATTAGCCACTGATTTCCTCTAAGTAGGCAATCCTATCTGAATAGTTCTGATATCTGGATAACTTCACTCCTCTTTGACAGCACGCCCCCCTGCGGGAATGCATTTGTTTCACTTGTTTGAAGGTGGAAATCCCAGGGGTGAGTTTTGATGTGGGATGAAGCACTAAGCCCAGAGCTTCCCATAAAGGTGAAATGCAGACTCTTTTAGAAGAGGAAAGGTGACTCAAAGGAAAGCTTCACTTCCCCAATCATTAGCAGAAATGAATGTGAAATTGTTAAAACCCAAATGTATTTTAAAAGCCAGCTGTGGCCTCTGTAAAGGTGTGTCTTCTCCATTTCCCCACTGGGCCTCATGAAGGGATTCTGAACTTCCGGGTGCCAACAGAAGCGATGAAGCACGAGGAGTTTTGAGGTATCTGTCATACTCGTGGGTATGAGATGGGGGACAGAAATGACCTGGATAATTAAAATTCCTAGAAAACTGCCATTTCATATTAGCCATTCTTCACTACCAAAACTCTCACTAAAGCCAACAAGGAGAAGAAATTAGGCTTATGAATACCAATACCTTCCCAAATCAAACCAGTAAATATGTATGGAATACTCACTATGCACAAAGTACTGTATTTTTACCAAATTCTGCAGAGCAAGCCATTGCAGCTTCCGAGGGGTCAACTATAGCCTGTCAGTCGAATCCAACTCATAGCCTCATTTTGTACAGCTTAGGAGCAGAGAATGGCTTTTACCTATAAAAAGCTTTGCAGGGGTGCTTGGTGGCTCTGTAGATTGAGGGCCTGTCTCTTGGTTTTGGCTCAGGTCATGATCTTGGGGTTCTGGATCCAGTCCTTTGTGGGGCACTGGCTCAGCGGGGATTCTGCTTGAGAGTCTCTTTCTCTCTGTGCTCCTCCCCCCCACTTGCCCTCTCCCTCTCTTTCTCTCTCAAGTATATAAATAATCTTTTAAAAAATTGTGAAAAGCATTGTAGAAGAAAACAAAGGAGGGAAGGGGGAAAGGAGTGATAGAAACAGGATATGGCCTCCAGGGTTAAAAGTATTTGCTTTAGTGTTACCCCTGCACTGTGCAATATTCAGGAATCGAGAGAATAGTCTGGAAAATTGCACATTCCTGAGTTATTAAGTGTTACCTGTAAAACTAGAAAAGATAAAGAACAGTGCAATGCAAAGTACCAGGGTGGCACTCTTTTCTTTCCAGAACTTATACAATCTTGGGGTTGAAAAGAATCTCAGGAGTTCTCTAATCGAAGGTTTCGAAAATGCAGTTCCATGAAAGATGTGCAAAATAATTGCAGCACTGCATGGAAGAACAGGTTTTTTTTTTGTTTTGTTTTTTGTTTTTTTAATATAACTAGCATATCAAAGACATGATTTCCCAGGTTTTATTGCTTGGAATGAAGCTAAAGTATTAAGTAAACAACTGTGCAAATGCTAGTGGATACCTTAGGAAGCATTAAGATGGCTTGTGAATGAGTATAGTCTACAAAACACAGATTCTAAGTTCAGTCTCTTTCCTTTCTATTTTTCAATTACGAAGGCTAGACTGAGACTATATCTATCTTAAAACAAAACCAAAAGAAATATATATCATACATACCTTTATTATAAAGCAATGGATGCTCTCTTATTTTAAAAATCAAATATTTTTAACATTATATAGCATAACAAACATAAAAAATTATATAGCATAGAAAATTAAAGCTTCCAATAATCCCTTTGCAAGAATTACCCACTGTTAATAATTTGGTTTATATCTCTCCAGATAAGATTTTCTAGGCAAATAATAGCATAGTTAATATCTATTATAGCTAGGCATGATTTTTTGGTTTTTGACCATTTCTGATCTATAAATTATTATTATTATTATTGGCATTCAAATTATGTTTAGATTTTTAAGGGAAAATAAAAGGGGTTTTACTTAGAATATTGATTGCAATCTAAGTAGTGGCATATTGGGAAGCAGGGTGCAAATTGGGAAGGATTTTATCCATTAAATCCAGACAGAGAAGGTTGGAAAACTAAATGAGTGATTGTGAGTCGCTTATGCAGTTCTTTCCCACATTCTTCATTTCTGCCTAGGCTGCAGGTTAACCTGAAAGGTTAATATAATTGCTGACAGCTTGTGCACCCCAGGTGATGATAAAATTTACCACCTCTTCCTAAGAGGAGTTCCTGCTTCTCTTTCAGCTCTCCTCACTTCATATTCACACTAGCGATTCTCAAACTTTGTAGATCACAGTCCATTTTTAGACAAGGCAAAGAGCACCAAAAGCCAACTCCCTCCAACCGCACCCAAGGGTACTTTAGAATGGAAAATAAAATTGCTAATGAACAATTAGTTCAAAGACACAAAATAAACAGTAGCAACACAATTTTGCCAGTGATACAGAAGAATTAGGTATCATTTACTTTGCTTAAAAAAAAAAAAGTGCAACCTTATTTACAAATGCAGTGCCCTAGGAGTTTAAACTTACACTGCAATTATAAACCTATGTCCTATGAATTTAAAATATGCACTCACTCTGACAGTTTTCTCAAGCTATTTAAGTGTCATAGAAGTGTTACAAATACATGGGTGGTACATCATTACTCTAACACTACTGCTTCAGCAAGATGAATTTGGGTGGCTCATCTTTGAATGTGTACTTTGAATCAAGTCTGGTTATTGTAAGTGAAAGCCACAGGTAATGTAACCTGTAGACTCTAGGGTTAACCAATTAGCACACAAACTTAATCAGCAGTGATGAAACTAACAGTAACTGATAACTTTTAAAAAAGAACAACAGTAAGTGAAAACCACAGTCAGATCAAGTCAGCTCTGCTGATAGATTACAGGTAAGATGCCCTGGCTAAAAATTCCAACCATAAATAAGCCTTTCGACCTATGTCGTGTGTGTCCTTTGCAAGCAGCGTTGAAAAGGCCTCTTGGCAGCCCAACTTAAGATATGAGTCCTCCATAGAGTATATTAGCCTGCTAATTTTATTTTATTTTATTTTTTTAAAGATTTTATTTATTTACTTGAAAGAGAGACAGTGAGAGAGAGCATGAGCGAGGAGAAGGTCAGAGAGAGAAGCAGACTCCCCATGGAGCTGGGAGTCCGATGTGGGACTCGATCCCGGGACTCCAGGATCATGACCTGAGCCGAAGGCAGTCGTCCAACCAACTGAGCCACGCAGGCGTCCCTAGCCTGCTAATTTTAGTTCAGCCTTAAATTAATTTATCATACAAATAAAAGTTGATTTCTGTCTCTCTCTCGTATTCTTTCTCTTTCCCTCTTCTTCAGCCTCTCCCTCTCCCCTGGGATTGGTAAAAATGCAGTCTCCTCAGTGGGTGGGAACTCCTCTTGAAGAACCAAGAAATGGGAGGGGCGTCTGTTCTTTACTCTTCAGCTGGTTCCCTTGGCCAGCCTGAAAAATTTTTTTCTCTTGTCCACCCACCAGTCTGTAGCTTTGCCCAACTGGCTAATTTCTCCTCACCTTTATATTTTACCTCAGCTGCTTCTTCCTCTTGGCGTACTGTCCGGATCCTGCCTTGGCTGGGTTGGCTTTCACTGTGTTCCCGTGATATCCTGGGAATACCTCACTTAGAGTACTTATAAGAGTGTATTTTAATTTTGGGTTTCCTTACTTGCCTTCCTCACAAGACCCTGAGCTCTTAAATGTAGTGGCTCTATCTTGTTCATTGCTCTGTCTTTCAAATTTAGCACAGCCCTGGCATCTGACAGATTAGCAGTTATCACTGTGTTTAGCGTGGCAGTTTAAAGAAGTAGCAGTACTAAAAGTAGTAAATATAGCAATAAAAATCATACTAATATTTATTAAGTGTTACTCATACTATCTCAGTTAAACCTTACAACCAGCTTTCTTTAAAAAACAAACAAACAAACAAACTAGTATTTCTTAGAAGTGAAGAAATTAAAATTAGCCCAGGTGACAAAGTAGTAAAAACAGGGCTTTTTAGTTTTACCTGACTCTTAAGCTGTGTTTAACAACCCTGTACTACCTTGGCCAAATGCTAGAGGTTACTTCTGTGCAGATTACTTTAATTATTAGTTTTGAGGTCTGCCACCCTGAAAAGCATATCTGTGGTGCCCAGTGGTATTGCCAAACAGGTAAAGAGAAGGAACACTTTCTCCCAAGAATCCCTTCTGTGGCAAGTTCTTTGAGGACTGTATAATCAAGTCTGGCCCTCAGCTCGGCAAACCCCGAATTACTTCACTACTTCACCTGAAACAGATTCAAACCATGGTCTAGTTGTTTTATAGTAGGCAGTACATTCAACTGAAGAAGCTCTTTTAAGAAGTGGCTGGATGTTCTAGGAAAGTTAACTGTTGATCTTTGCTCTTCTGTAGCCAAATACTCATTGGGGATAGAACCTTTCCCAGTTTTATTCCAACCTCAAAGCCAGATGAAAAATTTAAATAAATTATATGTGAGGCAGCACAGTCATTATTTTAGACCATTGGAATCCTCACCTACCCACAGGTTCTTGAAAGCAGTGACCTCACGCCTTAACTTTCAAATTTGTATAGAAAGTTCATAAACCGAATAGAATTTTTTTTAGCATTCTGTTTTTCTCAGCATCTTTTCCTAGGGACCACAGTATGGTTGTACATATGATGCTAAAACTTTGTTCCACATGCTGTTAATCAGTTTTCATGAAGGAGATGGTCCATGGTAAAATCTAGTATGGCAATTGGGGAGTTTAAAAAGTACAGCAGATTTTTTTCTTCCTCCCTTCCTTCCTTCCTTCTGTCTCTCTCTCTCCTTCCCTTCCACCCTCGCTCTCTCTCTTTTTTA
The DNA here is from genome assembly GCF_964662115.1 of Mustela nivalis. Classification (NCBI taxonomy): domain Eukaryota; kingdom Metazoa; phylum Chordata; class Mammalia; order Carnivora; family Mustelidae; genus Mustela; species Mustela nivalis. The sequence continues at coordinate 125,093,046 of NC_139022.1, read as the reverse complement.
TTGAAACGCTTCTTGGACCTTCATATACTATGCATTATGACATTCTGAAAAGACAATGCAATTTGAGAAAAATCTAATCTGACTGCAAGACTTCTGTATTCAGTTTCACTGGTATTTACCAGACAAGGGTATGAATCATGGAATTGAATCTTTCAATTAACAAAGTACTTCTGTTTATTGTTAGAACTCCTATAGCACATATCAATATATAAGGATGGTTTTCAATTGCTTAAAATGTGGTTTGTGATTATCTTTATTAGAGGTTCCTTAATGGCCATACCTCTCTATTTTCTCTTGCAGTTGGGAAGATTTTAACAGTCACATTTTATACATTATAAACCTTCCATAAATGGTCTATCAATATGTATTGCAAGATTGAGAGAAAGAGAATCCCTCTGGATGTGCATCATCAGAGGAATTTGTTGTAGAGGAATTCAGAGTAAGCTTGGACTAAAAGTTATTTGGTCTGGGATTGGTAGCAAGGAGGAAGAGGAGAACCCCCTGGAGGGGATATAGTTTGAGCAAATGTATTGAATCAAGTGTCAGGAATGTGTAGATAAAGAGAAAACCCAGTTCTGATATGACTCAGGTTGGGATTCAAAGACAAAGAAAGTTAGAAGCTAGGTTGGAACATGGACGTTACTGGAAGAGATTATGCTGAGTGAAATAAGTCAAGCAGAGAGAGTCAATTATCATATGGTTTCACTTATTTGTGGAGCATAACAAATAGCATGGAGGACTTGGGGAGTTAGAGAGGAGAAGGGAGTTGGGGGAAATTGGAAGGGGATGTGAATCATGAGAGACTATGGACTCTGAAAAACAATCTGAGGGGTTTGAAGTGGCGGTGGGGTGGGAGGTTGGGGTACCAGGTGGTGGGTATTATAGAGGGCACGGATTGCATGGAGCACTGGGTGTGGTGAAAAAACAATTAATACTGTTATGCTGAAAATAAATTAATTAAAAAAAAAAAGCTAGGATGGAGCTAAGTAGGTAAAGTATTAATGTCAGAATATTTCTAAATATCTGAATGCTCAGGATGGCATTGTAGAGTGTCCGGACATCTTCTAAGTTTTTAGTGCCAGTACATAGCTGATTCCTAGTTTTCATTGATGTTTTGAAAGAGAAAACCAATACAGACCACCAAAAAGTGATGTGAAACAAAGCTGAATTTTTTTTTTTCCCTAAGTGTCACTCAGTTGTGGGTCTTCAAAGCAGGAATCAAAAGACCTACATAGAGGACAAGAAGGAAGACACACAGCAAATAAAATGAGATTCTGAGTACAGATTGATTCATGAAGGAGATCATAGATCTTTCTTGGCCATTAATCATCTTCATCCTTTATGCCACCAGTGCTGATTTCAGCCATGCTAAAGCCTGATTCAGAATGGACTGCCTATAATTCCAGCAGCCCCAGGTCACTCAGCAGGCACTCTCCAGCGTGCTCACTCATTGCTTGACGAGCTTTTCCTGAAACTGAATAGTGTAGTGATTTTAAGTACAGAACTGGGGTTTGATTGCTTGGATTTGGATTCTAGTTTCTCCGATACAAGTTTCTTCTCCAGGTGCAAGTTGTTTGACCTCTTTAAGCCTCAGATCTTTCTTTTGGAAAATGGGCACATTCCACTTCTCACCATGTAGGATTGTGGGAGTACTAATGAAGCTCTGAGCATAGCTCCTGGGATAGGGTAGGTGCTCAGTAAATTGTAACTGTTACTTTTTGTTGTCACCCTGGACTGCCTGAAAGAATGCAGGCATTTTGTTCCTGCTCTTAAAAATCCCAAGAAGTAAACTCCTACAGAAATAGGAAGAATGAGGCAAATGAATTGTTTTAATCCTTGACACATTAGTACCTTTTTTTCCTTTTCTTTTCTTTTTAAACATACTTTTGCCATCGCCAGAAACCTCAGAAAAAAATCATAGCATCAGCTCCTTCAAGTCCAGTAAGAAGTTACCATTTCCTTTAAATCTCATGTTGCCTCAGTCCTGCTAGTAGCCAGCATGCATTTAACATCTTCAAACAAAATACAATCCATAAGTATACTAATATATTTTAGGGTAATTTTTGGAGTCTGAGCACAAAGTGACAGTTGATACAGATTCTTACTTATCAATATACCTCTTCCCTCTTTCTACTATATGACCATAATAGTTATTAATCTCCATATTTCTATTTTTTTATGTTCTTGGCTACTTTTTTGATATATTAGTTCTTAGCAAGGAAACACTAGGTAATAGTAGACGTGAATTCCACTGTCTCTTCACGGCTCACTATTTCCAGTAACAGATAATGATATAATTGGGGCGCCTGGGGGGCTCGGTCATGTTAAGTGTCTGCATTTAGCTCTGGTCATGATCTCAGAGTCTTGGGATCAAGCCCCATAACAGGCTTCCTCCTCAGCGGGAAGCCTGCTTCTCCCTCTCCAGCTCCTCACAGGCTTGTGTTCCCTCTCTCACTATCTCTCAATGTCATAAATAAATAAAACCTTTTAAAAAATAGATAATGGCATAATTACCTTTTGAGTTTTAAAAAATTTGGTTTGGAAATCAGTTTTTGTTTTTTTTTTTGTTTTTTTGTTTTTTTTTTTTAGTATAATTCATTTACTCTATTTGGTATGATGGTTCCAAATGAAGCCAAACATCTAAAGAAAATTATTTTTATTACAGACTCATAACCCAGGTATTAAGAATATTTCTTGCTTTGGGGCACCTGCGTGGCTCAGTTGGTGAAGCATTTGCCTTTGGCTTGGGTCATGATCCCGAGGTCCTGGGCTTGAGCCTCACATTGGACTCCTTGCTTGGTGGGGAGCCTGCTTCTCCTTCTCCCTCTGCCTACAGTTCCCCTTGCTTGTGCTTACGCGCTCTCTCTCTCTCTCTCTCTCTCTCTGTCAAATAAATAAATAAATAAATAAATAAAGTCTTTAAAAAAAAATAATAGTTCTTGCCTTTTTTCACCCAAAGTCACTAAAATAGTTTTTCTTCTCAAATTTTTCACCATTCCCCATCAGGAATATTTTTTTTTTTCTTGGTTTCTAGGTGATATACATGTAGCCATCATTCACTGGCTCATTGAAAATGTACTGAGTAACTACTATGTACCAGGCACTGCTCTAGGCACTGGGGATACAGCAGTGAATATGAAATAGATAAAAATCCCATGCTCATGAAGCTGTTAGTCTAGTGGCATTACATTAGTATATTATCATCACATGATGGTTAAAAACAGAAGCTCACAGGGTCTCTCTCATACATAAACTCCTACATACATAGCTCCTCTAGGCAATGCGTTGAGGGCCAGTTGGAACCTAAACATGTAGTAGAGTACCTTAAAAGAGAGTAGACTCTGATCTAATTAGGAGACTCTACTCTCATATAAAGGTTGCTTTCAAATCCGCCCATTCTCCCTGCAAAGAGAGAGATTATATTTTATTATTGTGGAATGTAAGCAAATATCTTCAAGGAGAGATGTCATGTGTGTCTATATCTTTCAGAAAATGTATATACGTGTGTTCGCTCGGGGAGCTTGTTCTCTTTCTTTCCAGGGCTGCCTGCTTGTATAAGCATTCCTAAGATTATGTGCATATAGTAATTATTGAGCATATAGGAATGCCACACATTCATACAAAAATATTTTCCAACAGTATTTAGGTTGTTGGGAAATATAGTAGTCTAATTGCTGCAGTTAGATTGTAAGAGAATAAGCATGGTGTTCTATTTCATATACCTACCATAATGTTGTGCATGTGGTAGGTGCTCAATAAATATTTGTTGAATGAATAGGATTGGTTTTAAAGATGGTAGTCATAATGATGGACATTTTTTTTTTTTTTTGCCTGATCTTAGTGTTCAGAAGGAAATTAGTCTTTTTGAGGCCTAAAGCAACAATATTCTGGAGAAACCAGACAGAATAAAGAAATTATTAGCCATGTTTACTCCAAAATATGAGCATGATAAATTATGTTATCTTTACTCCGAGGAAACAGTGGTTCCCAAATTTGTGGAGTTTTATTGTTTTGTGATTTTTTTCTTTTCTTCTATTGAGAATTACACCTATAAAATGTTCAAGTTAAATATAATGTATCAGACTAATAAAAAATATTAAATATTGTACTTACTTCCCTCATTGGAAATTACATTGACATTTTCAAAACTCTGAGAATTTCTGCATAAAGTAATCAGTAAGATCAACAATAACAAAAAAACGGAAAACAAATAATCCATTTAACTTTTTTTTTAAAGATTTTATTTATTTATCAGAGAGAGAGTGAGCACAGGCAGACAGAATGGCAGGCAGAGGCAGAGGGAGAAGCAGGCTCCCCGCCGAGCAAGGAGCCTGATGTGGGACTCAATCCCAGGACGCTGGGATCATGATTTTTTTTTTTTAAAGATTTTATTTATTTATTTATTTATTTGACAGAGATCACAAGTAGGCAGAGAGGCAGACAGAGAGAGAGAGGAGGAAGCCTACCTTTTTGAAATGTACCTATTTTAATGTGTTTAAAATTTATTCACATGTCAAAGAATATGTGTACAACAGGATGTTTTTTGAGAACTATAGCTATCCTTTAGGTTCTTGAAGTACAAATATTTTACTGATCGGATTTCTAGTTCTACCTACCAATCTTGGTACTAGAAATATGAATCTCCCATGAGCTCTCAAGCCAGGCAGTATTTTCAATGCACTCTTGGACTTGGGGGATAAGAGTGGCTTTCATCAAAACCATGGTTAGTGACCAAGCCCGGTATATGGTATAAGAGGAAATTGAGAGAGTTTTATCAGTCATTCAGGGTTTTACATTCCAGGCCAATAGTACTGTTTTCTGACCCCTCATTGCCATCCCCTCCCCCATGTTCCAAAATGGATGCTTTTCTGAGATTTTGAACTTTGGATATATCTTTTGGATGAGAGGTATAGGGGTAGAGGTTAGGTGGGGGTTCGTGGTTTCTTTAAATAGAAATCGTATTTAGAAATAGTCACCTGCATTTTCTCATGAAATTACCCAATGGTTTCAGCCAAAGAACACAAGTTTATGGCAGCCTATGTTAGCAGGGTGAACACCTGGAACAATGCCAACCCTTCCAGCTAGCAAGCCAGTGTGAAATGAAAGCAGCTCTGTGTTGACAGCTTTGACAGAAGGTGCCACATACAAATTATAGTTAGTTCAAAAATTAGCTGCCAGATTATTAATTTGAAAGGAATGTGCACGGTGTAGTTTACCCCTTCTAGATCTCTGGCTGAGCTTTCTCATCTGTTGATGCTGATCTCCCCGCTTCCTTTAGCTCCTATCACAACACTGGAGACTCTGGAAGTCCTTGCCAGGAAAGAGTCAGAAGGCAGAAAACAGCCAGGCAGACTTTTGCTCTTTTGAAGTTTCCAGTGAATTTTGGCTATTTATGTGGCATTCTGAACAATTATTTCACTTGTAGAATTCAGGAAAATTTCTAGACCCTGGATTGCTCATCTGTAAAAAGAGAAAATGAAAGATTGGAATAAATAGGATAGAACTGGTGATCTGTCAGGACCATTTACAATATAATTTTTTATGAGGTTAAAAATAATACTTGATTATCAAATAAGATAATATAAAAGTATGAATTTGAATATAAAAATTACCTTACCCATAATTTTGACTTACTCAAAACTAACTCTTACTAATATTTTTTGTGTATTCTTTGAGATTTTATTTCCTGTTTTCATATTGGTCATTTTACATATTATGACTTATATACACTGTTCTGCAACCTTTTTTCTCTTTTGCTTAGTAATTGGGCATACTTTCCTATCAGTAAGCTAGATCTCTTTTTCTTTTTAATGGGTGTATAGTATTCCATAGTATGGCTATTTCATGACCTATTTACCCAGCCTTTTACCAATCTGTATTTGTGTGGTTTCCAATTATTCACCAGTGCAAATAAAACTGTAATAAACAGCCCTCTGCATACATTTTTGCACTCTCGTCTGTATAATTTTACAGGATAAATTCTTTGAAAAGGAACTGCTGAGCCAAGGGCCCAAGATCCTCTTCAACACTACTTAAGATGCAGGGTCACCTAGGCAACCACCTCATATCAGATCTTGTCTTATGGTGAGAACTCCCTCTCTATGTAATGGCCCCCAAATTAGCAAATTTCTAGAACTGCACTTCTGTTGGGGCTTTTCACTTCTTATCCAGCATGTAAGCATAAAATGATTCCTTTCTTGCTCATTTTTATGGGTGATAATGTGTTCCTCCCACCCAGCACTTCTTTTTATTTCACTACAGCTGTAACAAGCGCTTATAAAAGCAGCAATCTAGGTTACCTGAAAACCTTTTCCTTGTTCACATGGCTCAAAAAACTAAGACTAGAGATAGAATCGGAAGGCAGTAGCTCAGTCCTGGTTATATAAAGGTGCTTTTGGGTGTGTCATTAACTTTTCCTCTTTGGTTTATCTGCTAAAAAACATAAGGGCACAATTCATTTGTTCAGTTTTAGTGGATGGACTCATATGCCTATTTAGGGTCGACCCACTCTATTGCCTCCCTTCACATAAATGAATGCAGTTTACTTTAGAAAAATGCAAAGTGAATGAGATGCTTAAGAACAATAAACAAGTATCTTAATACTCTGTGATTAGCAGTCTGTAATGACTAATGTTTAGACCTCCCTGTTTCTGTCAAAAATCCATTTTATCAGACACAGAAATGGCCTAAATTATTTGAGATGCATTAGCTATGAAAAAGACCTCTTGCAGAACTAGATATTTAAGTCTGTGACCCTTCTGAGCTGGAGCAGCAATTACATGAGCTATCTGTTCCATTCAGACCCGAAAAAGAAAGTATTCAGTGCCAGCAACCCAAAGCACAGTAGTTTCAAACTCAAGATACTCTCATCTCAGTATTGACATATATATTCTGCCTCACCATTCCTTACCCCAAAATTGCTCTATTACCCTCCAACCATCTAGTGTTTCTCAAAGACTTCTCAGAACCACCTGCAGAACAATTGCCTACTTGTTAAATTGCAGACTCCTGGGCTATATCCTGCCCTAAAGAAAGGGTGCTTGAAATACGCAATTTAAAGGAGTATCCCCCCACCCCCAGGTAATTTAGATGCACTCTAATATTTCAGGAGCTCTGTTACACTAAACCATGCATCTGAAACATTCACATGCACGGAGGCACCTGACAACTAGTTAAGATGTAATTGATTGAGATCTGAGTGGGGCCCTGAGGTTCTGCATTTTAGGATCTCAGATCTGCTCATGCTGTTGCTCTATGGATCCCACTTTGAGTAGTGAAGCCCTACTATGGGACACCTGAAGGACAAGGCTCTTTCATTTTTTTAACCCCATTGTGGGATTAAGTGTAATGAATGTTTCTTTGAACAAACAAATGAATGGATATCAAATCAGTAGAGCTGAGAACACTGGAAATGTTATCTAGTCTAAACTAATTCTGAAAAAATTTCAGTACAGACAATGTGATGTATATGTTTATGTTCCTTTTAATATATAGGGCATGGGGTGGTTAGTTGTCCTAATCAGGTATACATATCCTACACAAAAGGCCACATTCCAGAGGCAGCTATCACAAGAACAACTATCTTTATTTATGAACGACAGTGGGGTCTGGGGGTTTTTTGTTTTTGTTTTTGTTTTCTTTTCTTTTTAAAGATTTTGTTTACTTATTTGGCAGAGACAGCGAGGGAACACAAGCGTGGGGAGTGGGAGAGGGAGAAGCAGGCTTCCCACCAAGCAGGGAGCCCAGTGCAGGGCTCCATCCTAGGGCTCTGGGATCATGACCTGAGCCGAAGACAAGCACTTAATGACTGAGGCACCCATGCACCTGGACAGTAGGGTTTTGTTAAATAATAAAAGAAATGTTAATAGAAAGATGCCATTGGGAAATCTATGATGTTCAAAACATATGCAGTGATGAAATATGATAGAGTATTCTCTGCTTTTATGAAAATTAAGAATTGAGAAAAAACAGTAGACTGTCTTCCCAGATTAGTGGGCTGCTGATTAAACAAGTCTTCTGACTCTGACTCTGTGGTTAGCTTAGATTCTACAGAAAGCACCTGCCTTAATGATACAGTTTATGCAGTGTACTCTTGAGGCATCTAAAAGGTTGGAGGCCTGACATTCAGATTCATGATTGTTCTATGCCTAGATGCTAAAAAAATGCTTGTATTTGAGGCTCAATTGCCCTGACACTTGTTTTCATTGTAACCTCTTTGAATGTATAAGAAGTAGTAGATGTATAGCTCATGTCTAACCACAGTAAATGACAAAATTGGCTCAAGTATGCAGGCAACAGGAAATACCTGGGTTCAAGTTCACTGCCATCTTTGTATTTGATCTGTCCACAACATTTAAAATAATTAAAGTGCATCACAAAGAATCACATAACCAACACCGGCCATGTTAATGAATAATGAAATAATGAAACTACCTCCATGTAATGCTTGTCCTCTCTTTTTAGTAAATCCTTGACACAGAAAGGTGAATGATTTGTAACAGACTAAAAGTTTGCATTGAGAATGTCTGCACTCAGGACATTTCAAATATGGACAGGGAGAAGCAGAAAGGGCCAAGGGCTGGCTCTGTCCCAATTATAATAGTTATGTGTCTTCTTAGGGTTGAAGATTTATGGTGGGATGAACAGTCATCATCATTGACAAATAGAAAATTTCTCCTTTAATGGAAACTTTTATCTGGAGAAGTGCAGATTGGGAATGTGTTGGGCTGTAGTAGAAGTGTATTCTAAGCAAATCAGTAATAGTAATGATAAAGATGATGCTAACTTAAATACTAAAATATAGTGAGGTATTATTAACATTTTATTAAGTCTTTGGTATTAGATATCCATTTTTCTGATCAATCCCTTAGTGATGAATGGGGTGATATTTGTGATAATACTTACAAAGGTAAGAAATGTGAAATAAATTTTAATTATGTTTTAGGGGACAAAGTTCTTGTGTGGCAGTAAAACATTAAAAGTTTTTGTCTTGTGAGATGGTACAAGGTATTTTGAATGACTGTTGAAATATGGAAGTCTAATTTAAGTGAGCTTGAGAGAGAGGTCCCATGGAGAATTTTTCCTTTCCTCTGGAGATTCAGAAGATTTGTAGGCACACATGGGAAGGCAGAACAATGAGGAGATGAGGGAATTTTAAGGTTCATAGAACAAATTGCATGAGTGCTTTCTCAAAATTTACTCAATTAAAAATAGTTTAAATGAGAAGGGGGAGGAGAATGTATTTTGATCATCAAAGTACAAGTTAAACTTTGGTCCTAGTCAAAATGGTATTACATGTTCTGTGAAAAGGAGTCTGGCTTGAAAGACCAGGGAAGAGACTCTCTGCTGGCTACTTTTGCTTCTTCTGAAAGACCTTTTCTTTCCTCAATTAAATCCTGGTCTTGTGCAATTTAGGCCATTCTTGCTGAGTTAACCAGACCAGGGAGGTCAGCAGTGATACCATAAATGAATGCGTATAGAATGACTTTAAGGATCCAAAGCCCAAATTCTGTCATAAGGTTGTCAGACTTCCTGTAAATGACCAGGCAGTACATATTTTAGTCACTGGGGCCATCCAGTATCTGTCACAGCTACTCAGGTGCATCATGGTAGCACAAAAACAACTACAGACAATATGTAAACAAATGAGTGTGCCAATAAAACTTTATTTAATGTGTGCCAATAAAACTTTATTTACAGAAACAGGTGGAGGGCTTAGTTTGCTGCCTCCCGCTCTACATCAATGGAGTGTATGTCTTTGCCTTGCTGTTTCCTGGTAGTTAAAAGAAACAAGAATCACCACCAGGTGTTCTTGTTACAATGCAGATTCTGGTTTAGTAGGAGTGGTATGGCGGGGTGAGATTTTGCATTTCCAACATTGTCACTTGTTCCGGTTACTAGGACATATTTTTTGGTGGCAAGGTCTGAGGATACTTGAACAGGTCTACAGACAACATCCACATTAGATGAGGAGCCCAGCATTCCAGACTAAAAATAATTTCTGTTAGCAAAACTTCAAAGTGTAAATGTGAATAGATAAATGATCTTACTTCCTTAAAAAATCTTGCCAATCTTCTTCCCCAAGAGTAGAGTGTCTATAAATTTCCCATTTATTTATTATGCATTTTTATAATGTGACAGCTGCTGTGAAAATACAAATAGATTATCTGAGTTTGTTAACACTTTATGCTAAACCTTAAGCTTACACTCTAAGTTGAAATAGTTTCTTAGAAAAATGTGAGAGAATGGGGTAAAGGAGAGGGGAAGTTTGGTGAGTAGATAAAGGATCACAAATGTTTAGGTCATAGAAGCTGCCAGAGGCAGCTAAAGGCTAGATTAAAACTGCTAGAGTAGCTATAGACACACAGAAGGATTCCAGACCCAGACTGAAAGAACAAGATACAGGAAAAAGGTCCAGAGGAAATGGGCAAGGAAAGACGCTGAATTTCATCCACGTTTTTTGTTTTTCACTTCTCTGGTCCCATGTTCCTAATGCATACTGACCAGAGCTACTCTGAAACTGTGGACACCACGTTATGCCTTCTGTCTCCTCCCTGTTCCCAGCCCCCAGGTTGGTATATCAGATTCTCAGGGAGGAAGTTGGGGATTCTGATGTCTGATAGACCCTACTGTTTAGAGGATTCACAAAGCAAACTTATTTTATAGATGAGAAGCCCAAGGTGTAGGGACAGTTGACTTGCCAGAGCTTAGGTATAGTCGGTCTTCAAAATCAAATCTCTTCACCCTCAAGCTCCTGTCGCTCTACTATAGTCTCTATTCTTCAGCTCACAGAACATTTTTTCCTTTTTGTAGAAACTCAGTGACATTGCATAGGCCATTTATCAATTATTTATAAGCTCATTTGTTTCAATATTACAGAGTTAGTTATCACAACATTTTGGATAAGTGCTCACTGATCCTCACAACAATGCCAGAACTATTTAGTGCATGCTTTATGTGTAAGATAAGACTCATCAGGACATTGTGTTCTTTTCTATTTTGGTGAAGATAATTTATCAGTGTAGATATTTTTGCTTCAACACCTTAACCAATGCCTCTCAGACTAAAGTGTACAAAATTATGATATCAAATTTTTAAAACTAATGTTGAATACCAAATATTTTGCTTATATGCACTATATATCTATAAACACCAACTTATTCTTCCTACAAAGAACACATACCCTATTATAGCAGGTGATTTACATAAATTACTTCATTTTTATCCTCACAGCAACCTTATGAATAGGAAGGGATTGTTACTGCCATTTTACATATGAGAAAACTGAAGTAAGTTGGCTGAGGAGACAAAGTTATTGAGTGGTAAAAAGATGCTGTAAGGGACTAAGTCCAGAATCTATTCTTTGAGGGTGAACAAACTATGTGCCCCTCCCTGGCCAAAACCAGGGACTACTTAGTCTGTAAATAAAGTTCTCTTGTAACAGAGCCACATCAATTCCTTGAAGTGTTGTCTATCGCTCCTTGAGAGTTACAACAGCAAAGTTGAATATTTGGGACAGAAACCCTATGTCTGTCCTAATTGAAAATATGTATTGTCTGATCCTTCACAGAAAAGAAATTGTCAGTCCTCTTATACTGTATCAAATACACAATTCAACTTTGTGAGTTAAATGAACAGTTGTGTCCTATAATTTTGAAATATGTGTTAATATAGAATATAAAATATATAGGTGCACCCCCAACTTTTCTTATTTCCAGTATATAAGTAAAATTCATCATACTTTTTTATATTTTCTGTCATTTTGATAAATGGTTTATAAGCCAAAGTTAGAACTATCTTACATTCACCTTGGCTAAACATTCTAAACATTTAGAATTTGTTTCAGAGTGCACTGTAAATGTACGCCTCTTAGGATTAACATTTTAATATGTGCTTTCTTAAACAGGTTACAACATAGTTACAGTTTAGAAGTCTAATGAAGGTTTGGTGGTATTTTGGGATAATAACTTCAAAATATACTTATTTTTAATTATATTTTCTTACCAAACTCCATTTTAGAAGCTAAAGAAAAACATACATTGTAAAATTGCTAATAAATTGTAGAAGGGTTGTGCAGCATATTTTTCTTACTAATTTTAAGGAGGAGTTTTTCAACATTATTGTGAATCATAATTATGTCATTATATGTTATAAATATATTACATGTATTTACACTACATAATTAGACCTAATTCTAATTATGTAGATTCATGGTAATCAGCTAAAATTTGCTCTAAAAAACCAAGATAATTCCTCTAACAGATGCTACCTTAATAGAATATTAATTTTGAGAAAATCTCATGAAAATAGGAAAATTAATAAGTAATGATTAAACTTCTAACATGCAAGTGGAATAAGATGCCATGTCACCACTCTCCTAAAGCTTTATTATACAAAAAAGTGTTCTGAAATACCCTCAAAAATTTTGTAAATGTTTTGGAGAAATCATTTCTTAACTTGAAAGAGAAAGCAATCCAATAATAAAACCTCAAAGTTTTAGAGATTTGTTTTGGTTATAACATAAATACTTGCTTTTCAAAGCTCCTTATATAAAAACCTTTTTAAACTAACAAAGAGGTAAATAAAAACACTATTTCCCACTGGAATCTTGCTCTGTAGATGTTAAATCTAGCATCATTGCTGTAAATTGCTAGTTGTAGTCTTTGATTGACATGTTTACCCAGATAATGTAACAGTTTTTGTGAAAGAAATCTACTTAGTGTCTGGATGACATGAAACATGTTTCTTGTGGAAGGAAAAGCCCCAAAGTGTTCTTTCAAATGGGAGCCTTTTCTCTCCAAATCTTCCGAGCTGATAACGAATCGTGTAATTTGTTTTACTCCTTTATATACCCAACTAGTAGTTCAGTTGCACAGTGCATCTAAATACACTTTTAAAATCCCTTTGGTGGTTCTGTCCTTGATTTTATTTCAGATTAATTTTCAACACTGAGTTTCAGAGGACCCCATTCTCTACCACAAGATGTTTGACCAGGGAACCTATGTGGTTGTCTTGAGTGAGTTCTGTCTTTTCTATTGAGTTTTTACCTTGGCTCTGTTTTCAAGATGCTTAAGTGACTTGTCAGTATGCTTCAAAATGAAGGAAATTACTCATTATTTCTAATGTTTTTTTCTACTTAGTGTAAAGTGTATTTTTTTCTTTTTCTGTGAAGTATATTCTTTCTTTTGATGTTACTGCAGATGTCAAATTTACATGGGGATGATAAAGAATATTTCCAGAGCTTTTTGAACTTGTTTGGGAGAATTTGATCTTTATAGGGCCTTAAGCCCTGAGCTCTAAAGTAGCAAGTGGTCAGGAACAACAAAGAGGAAACAAAACAATCACTTCTCAAAAAAACTGGTCAGAGTGGGCAGAAAACAGTTTGATTTTACATGGTGGACTACTCAGCCAACAGGCTCGAGGCTTAGTAATTGGACTGTGCTGAGCTCCTCTATAGCCAGTGAACTCTCTAGGCAGGTCTGTTGTCTATAAGCCAATGACTTGTTTAAATAGGACAGTCACATTTCCTAGTGAACTTTTGTGCCCATTGCTTTTAGAAGCCCTATTTTACCTCTAATTTGGGAGGCAGCCATTACAAGGGACTATTCCTGCCCTTTATATCCATACGTAAGTCAGTTTGCAAGGTTTTCCTCTCCCTGAGTTACTGTTCCTTAAACAGTCTGAAACCTTCAACCCATAAAACCCAGTCTCTGTCTTGGGATAGGTTTTCCTAGCCTTGGGCACAGTAAACTCAGGTTAACACTCACTATGCCTGTCATTATTTTACTTGTATCAGGGAAATTAAATTAATGCTGAACAAAGAAATTAAGTCAATAAAGTCTTATGCCAGCCTTATGTATAGCAGACTCATAGTAGTTGAGGATTTAATATGTGCAGATTCGATTATTCACATGTCATTTACAATTTCCTATGCCAAGACACAAATTTGATCATGCCCTTCAAAGCCTGGTGACCTTAGAGTCATTCTATTCAATAGGGAGCCTGGAACCCTCATTTGGTTGAAAGCTCATTAATTTGATTCTAATTATTTGTGCAGCAACTAAGGAAAAGTAAGCAAAATTTTTATTTATTTATTTATTTATTTATTTTTGATTTTTTAATTTTTTATTTTCAGCATAACAGTATTTGTTGTTTTTGCACCACACCCAGTGCTCCATGCAATCCATGCCCTCTATAATACCAGCCACCTGGTTGCTCCATGCAATCCATGCCCTCTATAATACCAGCCACCTGGTTCCCCCAACCACCCACCCCCCGCCACTTCAAACCCCTCAGATTGTTTTTCAGAGTCCATAGTCTCTCATGGTTCACCTCCCCTTCCAATTTCCCCCAACTCCCTTCTCCTCTCTAACTCCCCTTGTCCTCCATGTTATTTGTTATGCTCCACAAATAAGTGAAACCATATGATAATTGACTCTCTCTGCTTGACTCATTTCACTCAGCATAATCTCTTCCAGTCCCATCCATGTTGCTACAAAAGTTGGGTATTCATCCTTTCTGATGGAGGCATAATACTCCATTGTGTATATGGACCACATCTTCCTTATTTGTTCGTCACGTGGCAGGATACAAAGTCAATGTACAGAAATCAGTGGCTTTCTTATACACTAACAATGAAAATACAGAAAGGGAAATTAGAGAACTGATTCCATTTACTATAGCACCAAGAACCATAAGATACCTGGGAATAAACCTAACCAAAGAGGTAAAGTATCTGTACTCGAGGAACTACAGAACACTCATGAAAGAAATTGAAGAAGACACAAAAAGATGAAAGACCATTCCATGCTCTTGGATTGGAAGAATAAACATTGTTAATATGTCTATACTGCCTAGAGCAATCTATACTTTTAATGCCATTCTGATCAAAATTCCACTGGTATTTTTCAAAGAGCTGGAGCAAATAATCCAGCAATTTGTATGGAACCAGAAGAGACCCCAAATCGCTAAGGAAATATTTATGTGTTTTTTAATGAACAGTGGTTACTAGCCTAACAACTACTAGTCTTAACTATGGAAATGGGAAGGTTTAAGAGAAGGGATTATTCGTAACTACAAAATTATGTTGTAAATTAGTATTTAATGTCTTCAGCATTGATCTAAAGGAATTATTTACAACTACTTTTATAACTTATTTTTGTGGGAGAGATAATGAAGATGGTGTCATTTGAATCTTTCCAAAGAATCACTGACATGTCCTGTATAGGACTGGGTATTCTTGTGTACATTCTATAACTTTTGTCATCTGTATAGCCATTTTAAAAAAATTTTTTTTAATTTATTTTCAGCATAACAGTATTCATTGTTTTTGTACCACACCCAGTGCTCCATGCCAATCTGTGCCCTCTATAATACCCACCACCTGGTACCCCAACCTCCCACCCCCCGCCCTTTCAAAACCCTCAGATTGTTTCTCAGAGTCCCTAGTCTCTCATGGTTCACCTACCCTTCCAGTTTCCCCCAACTCCCTTCTCCTCTCTATCTCCCCATGTCCTCCATGCTATTTGTTATGCTCCACAAATAAGTGAAACCATGTGATAATTGACTCTCTCTGCTTGACTTCACTCAGCATAATCTTTTTGAGTCCCGTCCATGTTGCTACAAAAGTTGGGTATTCGTCTTTTCTGATGGTATAGCCATTTTTAGCCCTAATGAAACACACAAGTTGCCTTGTCCTCAATTACTTTTCAAAGTATTTCTATAGACTAACTCCATATAACCTTCTAAATGCAAAGGAAATTGATCTAATCTTTGTTCTTGGCAATTCAGATGGTAAGAGAAGTACTAGAAAAACACTAGAAAAGAATTATACAGATTTTAGAAGAAACTATATGTTCTGAAGAAGTCAATACTTTTGTGACTGCTTTTTAAAATAGCGGAATGGACTGTTTTATTTTCACTGGAAACCAGACCACTAAGCCATTTATTTTGATGTAAAAGAGTGTGTGTTTTGGTTTTGGTTTTAATCTAGTAGCATGTCTCTAAGGGCCTAAAATAGTACCTTGGGTTGAGGAAATGCTTTAGTAATACTTAGAAATGACCATTGTTTTATGCATTTTTTTTCTTTTATGTGTTTATTTATGCAAAACAGAAAGCAGCATAGCATAGTCTTATCAGTTGCTTAAAATAATCTGGAAGATAAGCCAATTAAAATGACTTGGAAGGAGTGGGCCAGTGTGTGAAATATACTTCCCTTGCCCTGTCCAAGGCAGACATCACTAATCCATCAAGCTCTCTTTTCTGCTGAGCCTGGATGCAGAATCCATCTTAATACATGGTTCCCACCAGTCACTACCAATCAGTTGGTAACTATTTCCAAATTCCTGTCATTGTTAAACTAGATGTATTTTACTAAATCCTTAACAGAAGGTAGCATCTTACAATCATAACACTTTCTTGCCTTTCAGGCTATCACTGGGATAAATTCCTACTACCTGTTTCACAGAGTCAATTAATCTCATGCATTAAAAATGCTGACCTAGATGCAGGAGTTTTGTGAATACAGTACATCTGCATTTTTTACAGTGAAATGTAAATTTTCTAGAAAATGATTTGAAATGTATCACTTAAAAAAAAAAAACAAAGTACCCCCTCCTATTAATCTACTGGTTCTCATTCAGGGGGAGTTTTACCTATCAGGGAACATTTGGCAATGTCTGGAGACATTTTTGTTTGTTCCAAGTGGGGAAGAAGTACTATTGGATCTAGTTGGTGGGGGCCACCAGGAGTGCTGCTGGACATCCTGCAATATACAAAATAGTCTCCTACAGGGACGCCTGGGTGGCTCAGTTGGTTAAGCAGCTGCCTTCGGCTCAGGTCATGATCCCAGCGTCCTGGGATCGAGTCCCATATCGGGCCCCTTGCTCAGCAGGGAGTCTGCTTCTCCCTCTGCCTCTGCCTGCCATTCTGTCTGCCTGTGCTTGCTCTCTCCCCCCTCTCTCTCTGATAAATAAAAAAAAAAAAAAAAATCTTTAAAAAAAAAAAATAGTCTCCTACAACAAACAATTAATCCAGACCCAAATGCCGGTACTGCTGAATTCACAAACCCCTCACTGAGCTATTAAAACACTTAGTTAGTAGCATAGATGTTGAAATCTTTAAGCTATTTGATTTTTAAGAAAAACTACTTAAATACTCTATTTTACTTTTATTTTTTGTATTGGTGAAAAATAATGGAAGAGAGGAGGAGAAACTGATATAATGATAACCAGAAGACCCCATACTTACTGATTTGATTGACTGATTGTTTTTTATTTAACATACAGTGCTATATTAGTTTCAGCAGTAAAATATAATGATTCAACAATTCTGTATATATATTTTAGGGCTTATCAGGATATATGTACTCTTAATCTCCTTTATCTATGTCTCCCTCTCCTGACCCAGCTTCCCTCCTGTAGATATCAGTTCTCTATTTGAGTCTCTTTTTTTGTTTGTCTCTCTCTCTCTTTTTTTTTTTCTTTTGTCCATTTGTTTTGTTTCTTAAATTCTATAGATGCATGAATGCTCTTTTTTTAAGAGAAGCGTAGTTGTATTTGCAATCTATCTTTCGATCTGGTGTTACCAATTTGATGAATAAGACTTCCCTAAAGACATGGATGCCATGGGTTCTACCTAGAGAATACAATTGCAGCCCAGCATTGTACTTCTTTTTCTTCATCAGTGAATGAGCAAAGTGTGAGTTCTTCAATGTTTCGCACTGTGTTGAATCTCACACTGAGAAACTGCTCTTGTAATACAAGATGGATTTCAAGGGTTCTCCATTTTTTTAAGTGTTAAGTTTAGTCTAGCAAGATTTTTTTTTTCTTATGAAAACTCAGTGCTCTCTCTTAAGCAAACCAGTTCTTTATGAAATTTTCTCATTGCCACATGTGGTTGAATTTCCCTAATGAAGTGATGGGAGTTATAAGGTTTTTGCTTATACTACCCCAAAACAAATCTTTACTTTCTGAGGATTAAATCCACCACCTTGCCTCCTTCCTTTGTTAAACAGAGATAGTGAATGTCTTTTAGACTAAAAGATTCTGAAGGCACAGTGGCTGAGAACATTTCATATTAACTCAAATATATAAGCTTAATAAGCCAATTTCCCATTCAGTTTAATCTATTTTCAGCAGATCAAAATAATTAAAAATGCTAACAGTTATGGTAATTTTCAATACACTGTGAGAGAAGCAATTTAGATAGCACCTTCCCGACGAATCTATATTTGTATAAATGCTGATCAAGAATATTTGTTCAATTTTATACAAATCAAACATGAATAATTTCTTCCATATTACTCCTTCCATTGTTGTGTTTTCCCTCTATCTAGTTATCCATTTGCTGCTGGCATGCTGCTCTAGGAAGATTTGATTAAAATCAATAAGTTATTGGGAGGATGGCAATTAGCAGTCTTTCACCTATAATAGCATTGTCTGTTAAGCTTCCTTTGTGTTAATCACAATATTTTAGCAAGACTCTCCTATCCAGCCATGCAATTTAATGAAATGGAAGGTTTAAAAAGCATCCTTAATTTGGGGACTGGAAATAATGCTTCTCTGTTTTTCACTGTTTTGATAGGAATACCCAGCATTTCTGCAGTACATCAGAATCTTTATCTCCTTTGAGAGTTTCCCAATTTTAAAATCTCAGAAATAACTGCACAGAAGTTTATATTGCGTAAACCTCAAGTCAGTTCAATGTAGCATAAAGAGATAGCTGCAAATATCAACATATAGATTTGTTTAACTCTTTCCCAGTGACTTGATAGTTTGTTTATAATAGATAATTGAGATGGAGGAGTTCTTCACTTTTACTGTGTCATATTGAGTGGTAAATCCTTGAGTGGTAAATGCCTGGGCTAAAGGCTGAACCTTGACTAATGTCCCTTGACAACAAGTAATGATTGTCAAAGTCATTAATTAGAATGGGGTCATGGTACCCTCCTTTTTACATTCATTTTATTTGCTTCTTTGTGTGAAGATTCCTTAGTTCATTTTCATTATTCTTTCTGTAGAGGGAACACACATATATATATAGTTATTATGCTTGCTGTTTAACCATGTTGATTAGAAGGGCCACTGTTCTCCAAAATTTTTACATAATGGCATTTGCTATGAAAACATAGATACTTCAGGTAGTAAGCAAAAGTTGTTCCTTCAGACCTGTAAGATCCTAATTTGTAAATTAACTACTATTATCTGAAGAAGTAGTACCAAAAAACCCCATATTAAATTGGAGACATTCAGATAAATAGCAACCATTTGGAAACATTTGATTTCTTAGTATATTGTGTATTCAGTTTTTGCCTAACATTATGACTTGTTGTGTTCGTAGTTAGTACCTCTAAAGTGTAGAGTCCCCAGTGAGGATATGTAAGTTGTATGAAAGAAAGTTTTTTTTTTTTTTTTGTCTACAAAACAAAAGAAGCAAAGGAAGGGATAATGGGTTATTCATAACAACTCATTTTTGGAGGAAAAAAGAAACTGTAATATTAGAATTTTTTCAATCTGTAGTGTTCACATTCTCTAAGTAACTTAATTGCTCCATATTTGCCCTTGTAGACCTGGCCTAAAATAAATGAAGCCACTTAAGACACTCATCATTGCCTTAGCTTCTTTAAAAAATATATTAATTTTACCTCTACACCAGCATGATTTTAGGTACTTGGTATCATTTTTATGCACTTAATAAATTCGGTTGACTATTTTTAATAATAATGAGTCTTTTGTTAGACTCTAAAGAAAGTTGAAGAATTTTTTTTTTAGCTGACATCTGAAATTCTTGTTGCAAAATCTTTTTGCAGATGTTGACATCTAAGTAATATTTATTACAATATGAAAATTCTGCAAAAAGATTTTGTAGTTGGAGGACCATGGCAGTGGGTTAGGTGACTAGAGAGGTGAAAGGACTCCAAGTAAAATTTTTGTTCAGTTTACATTTTGCCTTGAGCACTAGCATTGGTCTTAAACTGGCAAAGAACAACAGTGACAAAAATAACAAAACATCAAATCATTTGAGAATTCTGAGTTCTGTCTCCAGAGACTCTGATAAAGTATCCAATAGGTGGGGCTAAGGAATATGAGTTTTAACAAACATGTTTGTGATACAAGTGCAGGTGGTCTGAAGCCCCCATATTGAGAAACACTTGCTCATGGCCAAAGAAAATTCATATTCCCTATCATAATTCCACTCATGGTATAGTTAACCACCACCTCCTCAATATTTTTGCTAGTGAATCAGATGTGATTGGAAGGTTTGCTCAGGTAAGTTTTGACCATCTCCTCACAGTTATTGAATGCATTGTAGGGTATGTTTGATGGGAATCTATTTTTATTTTTATTATTTTTTAAAGATTTTGTTTATTTATTTTAGAGAGAGAGAGAACAGGGGGAAGAGCAGAGGGAGAGGAACAAGCCAACTCTGCACTGAGCATGGAGCTCGACATGGGCCTCCATCCCATGACCCTGGGATCATGACCTGAGCCAAAATAAAGAGTCAGCTGCTTAACCACCTGAGCCACCCAGGTGCCCTTTTGAGAATCTATTTTTAAAAGTTTGAGACATTATCAGATTTAGGGTCACCTTCAGGAACTACTACTAAGGCACTTCTCCAGAGCACCTCTCTGTAAAGTGTAGGAAGGGGTATTGAGGTATATTACTACATGTATAATGAGATAGAAGAAATTATATTTTCCAGAATTTTTCTTTGATTGAAAGGATCAAAATGATTAACCATTTGGGGGCTTGAGGATCGGGTCAGATGGTATCCCTAAATAAATGCTTGAAAAATGTCAGTTCCATTCTGAGAAAGGGGAATGTGGTTAACTGAAGGGAATTCCCTTTGTTGAGTGGGTGGTGAGAGTATATGGCACTGGAGGTGGGCAGAGCTGTCTCTTGGGACAACAGAGAGAATTTCCTGTTTGTTACAAACTTTGCATTAGAGCAGAACTCCTTTCCAGAATGCTTTGACTTCTTTAGAATTTGTGCGCCTTAACTGTTTTTGTCCATTCATCAAATATATTTTATCATCTCTAATATGTTGGTGAATTAAAAAATTAAAGACCGTTTCTTATTCTCAAGGATTTATAGCATATTTGGAAGACAGATATGTAGACAGGTGTAAACCATTCCATGAATGTTATACTTAAGATACAGAGTATGGGGAAAGCCTAGAGAAAGCCGAAGCTTTTTGTGCCAAGTATTCTAAGGAAGCTGCAGAAAATAATATGTGAACTGACAAGACAATAGAATTTTGACGAGAGAAGCCGGGACATTCTGAGCAGTAGGAACAGCATATGCAAAGGCAAGGAGGTACATAAAAAACTTGACCAATAAATGGCTATGGTCTTCTAAGAGTAGAAGAGTGTATGAGGGAGGGCTGGGCAGATGAGCAAGAGTCAAACTAAATCCTAAACTTCATGCTAAGAAATTGAGATTTTTGTATAGATGACTTACAGAGGAATGCCAATCTGCTTTTTAACATGTTTTTCAGTTAAATTTTGCTAGAGTTGAAATATTTTGATGTTCAGTGCTAGGAAAACTCACGGAATTTTGAGCTGGATGCTTACATGGTCATATAGACATGCAAGTTCCTTCTGAGGGAGAGGACAAGACAAATTGAAGATGGTAAGACTGGAGGGAGAAAAGTTAAAGAACAACTGGAATAACCTAGATAGAAGATGATACATTCTCAACTAGGTTAGCAGTAAAAAGGGTTGAAATAAAGGGATGAAAAAGGAAATAAACTGGAGAGAAAGAAAAAGAAGCATATTTTAAATGACTTGGCAACTAGTATGTGAGGGTGAAACCTAAGGCTAAGGGACCGCTTAGGTTGGTAACTATGTCAATTAAAGTGCCATTTCCTCAGATAAAGAGAAGAAGTCATTTCTTTTTGGTTGGCAGTACAGCTTTGGAAAAGGATAAGATAATAAAATTGCTTTTGAGAATGTTGAATAGAATAAGCACTTCTAAAATTGATTAGGCCTTTATTAAAGCATTAAACATATACTTAATTAATAGCTTCTGAATATTCACTTCTAAATGAAAAAATAGCTTATCATCATCTACTTTAATTCTGTCCCAAAGAGTCACTGAACAAGGAAAGATACTGGATAAGCGACAGTTGAGGGAGATCCTATTTTGGATCACAGAAGCAAATATGTTTAGAGACCAACATGTCTTGCAGATTAAGCCATGTAGCCCATGTAGCCCAAGACCAGTACTCCAGATAAGATTTGCCCTTTCTGGAGGCAAAAATATGCTAAAGTCAGGGGGCATTTATAAAGGAGATAAAATGGTATCTAAGGAAATCTGGGTATACTAGAACATTTTCTCTGCTCTGAAAGCCTTCTGCGAATCTCTCTAGAAGACCTCTGCTTAGAAGATCTCCTGTCACTGAATTTTGTTCACAGGACTTTAGATACATGGAATTAATTGTCATGTAATATTTTGAAAATATATTCTTCTGTATATAAGTTGTAATGTCTATTAAGGCAGAAACTTAATTTTCTTATTTATAGCTGTCAAGGTTCAGAGTTCAATCAGAGAAGCAGAACCACTAGGAGATACATCTATGTAATAACAAAGGATTCGCTACAGGCATTTGACCTTATGCAGTGTGGGAATTGGTGAAGCAGTCTTTGTAAGGCTGTTATCTTTATGTCTCATGCTGAAGATTAAATTCCATAAGCATGCAGACAAGAGTAGAAGATGGTTGGAAAATTGAGATCAAGAGTAGGCTGGAACTCCGAAGCATGGACTGAAACCCGTCAGTTCTTGTTTCCTCTGACGATAGTGGCACGGCTGTCCTGTAGCAGCCTTCTATTTTTGATGGAAATAAACACATACTCCTGGCTTATAAGTCAAGGTTAAGGAAAATCCAGGGAAGGTCAACCATTGAAAGCTCAGCTGCTGGGTTACATCAGTGAAGTGAACCAGCAGATCATTGACAATGTAAAATTCAAAATGGTTCTTGCTTCACTTGTGTCTTAGCAAATCTCTCATAAGAAATGTCTCTTGCAGCCCACTTGAGCCAGAAATAACAGAAAACGGAATTCTGGGAACTATAATTCAGCCTAGATAAGGGGATATGTTACAAAGCCACCACAATAGGTGTATCTTCAGCAACTTCAGAATACCTACCACAGAGTAGGCACTAAATTAACATTTACAGAGTAAATAAATAAATGAATGACCTGTGGAAGGAGGTGGGATTTACCAAGGCTCACATGAGTGCAGAGAGCAAGGATGAGATAAATGTTTAATCAGTCCTTTATTGTACTGTGCCATGGAGTTCAAAGCCAAATGAGAACACACACAACTCTCTGTGTTTCTGTCTGTCTTTCATGCATTCTCTCTTTTCCTCTTTAAAATGTGTGAAGTATAGGTAATAAATTAGTTGAAGCAGCATTGTCCTAGTTTCCAGGCTATACACTCATTGCTGTAATAACTACAAAGCCTTTATAGTAATGGCACATGAGTAGGAATTTGTGAAATGAAATTTTTGGCAGTTCATTAGTAAATTTGGGTTTTGCCTCAGCCTTAGGGAACAGAAGGGATCCCAGAAGGTATAGCAATCAGCAGATGAACTAACCCTCCCCTCAATAATGTGAAATGCTATTTTGATAGAATTAAACAATGAGAAATAAAGCCTATAAAATGAAATAATAGCTCATTAAAAATAATCTTTTTGAGTTATGTGGGACAGGAGAAAATACATTCTAATCGCCACTGTAATTCAAATAACTAATGTGGTAGTTTCGAAGAAATTTTATTGTGTGTCCCCAAAAAGTCCTTTTACACTGGTTAGCTAAATGTTTCAAGGTCTATATCATGCTTTAATTCATTTTGTATCCCTGGAACCTATCATAGTTCCAGCATGTCTTAATGCTCAGTATTATTTGTTGGAAGAATATATGAGAGAATGAATTTAGAGCATTTACTACTAAGAGACCTGGAAAATATTTACTTCACAAACTTGGCATGATTGGAAAAAGAGTCTGTAGTTAATGATACAGACTTGTAGGCAAAATCCAACTTAGAAAACTGACTGATGTGTTCTTGTTGAGGCAACGAACTGGCCTGGTTTGTTGATTCCTTCCCCAAGGTCACCCCTAAGTAAACTATAAAAACTAGAGGAAAGCGTGGATTTGAAGAATGAAAAATTAAAAACCAGAGGATCTCTGAGGAGTCTCAGGTCTATCTAGGCTGTGTGGGCGTTTGGGGTAGGGAAGGATTTAAGTATGAAGCAGAAGTCAAAAGGGGTTAACTTTAAGGACAGTGGGTTGTAGGGTCCTATGAAGCTTTGGTCCTGCTCTTTTACCACAGAAATTGGACACAGTACTGTAGGCCTCCAATGTATCGTAAGAGCAAGGATAAAATCAGAACTATGTCAAAGCCGTATTGGCGCACCTGAATAAGAACTTTTAGGCTGACCAGGCATGCTGAGGCATTCACATCTCCATTCCTCCAACCCCCAGTAATGAAAGATTAGGACTCAAGGGCCTTTTGTTAGCATTGCTGCTTCCTGAATGTTTAGGACAGTGATCAAAAGAGTTGCCTGTTGGATTGGAAATAAGTGGGAATTCTTAGTAGTCTTTCTGTTATTTCTGGAGTTCTGTGTTGGAACTTTCCCCCTTCCAACTTGTTATTTTCACCTGGACGTATACCATCCAGGCTCTTCCTATTACAGGTTCCACACAGAACATCAGGAACTCCATGACATGAGTTAAAATATAGTAAGATACATGCAGCAAAATAATAAACACGTATTGTGCATATTTATACCAAACTGTGGTTGCCGGACTTGGCAGATAAGAATGGAGGAGTGAGTTAAACTTGAATTTCAGGTAAACTATGAATAATTTTTTATTGTAAGTATGTGCCATATATTTGGTATGAGTATGTCCCATATGGTATTTGATATGTACTAAAAAAATTATAGTGTACATGAAATTCAGATCTGACTGGGAGTACTGTATTATATCTGCCAACCCTACACCGAACAAAAGACATAAACACATTAGAATGGTTGCCTTTTGAGGGTATGGAGAAGGATAGATTTGGGAAAGTTTAGATAAAATAGAATGAAATAGAGAAACAAAAAGAATCAAAACAAAAGAGGATTATATATATCAAGGACGATAAAGTGCCATATTCTGAGCATAATTAACTAGGAGATACTGAAAATAAAGAGAAATAAAGCCCAGTAACTTGGGAGAAAAAAGAACTCTTCTTCCACAAGTTAAAGGAGCTTTATTATAGAAGAGAAATGGAGATCACAGTATGGAACTGACTTGTGAGATTCCCTGATAAATTTTAAAAAATGGATTTGGAAATAACTAGTTTTAGATAAGCAAAATACATATTTTCATTCTATCTGAAATTTTCTTTAGTGAATAAAAATGTTTAATAAATGTTCAGTACTTTAAAATGATAAGTTCAGGGGTGCCTGGGTGGCTCAGTGGGTTAAGCCGCTTCCTTTGGCTCAGGTCATGATCCCAGGGTCCTGGGATCGAGCCCCGCATCGGGCTCTCTGCTCCGCGGAGAGTCGGCTTCCTCCTCTCTCTCTGCCTGCCTCTCTGCCTACTTGCGATCTGTCCAATAAATAAATAAAATCTTTTTAAAAAATAAAATAAAATAAAATGATAAGTTCAGTGTTATTGTGTGATAAAAGCATATTTTGAAGTACCACACCGGGTTTTAACCCACACATGTAAAAATGCATGTACAAAGTAATTACTTGAGCAGCAAAGAGTGAGTTAGAGCCTAACATGTTTTGGTCTCCTCCTGCAACTGCCACTTAAAGAAAATACCCTTAGCCAATATAAACAAGACTCTTGAATCATGATGCCCCAATCCTGTCATACGCCCAAGAATTTTAACAGCAAAGCCATTTTTACTATCTTAGTGGTCCTGAGACAAACAAATAATTTCCTCAGACCCACCATGGCACCGATATTATGCCACCAAAACACTGATATTTTGTTTCTTGCAAGTCTGAAACAATGTGCAAATCAAAATGTTGGATTAACAAGCTTGTACAGCAGCCAAATTCAAATAAGTGAGTTTACTCGTGGGGATATCCAGGTGAGCAAATTGCAGAATTCCTTGCTGGGTTCTTCTTTTCTTAATTAAAACAGTATCTGGTGTGGAAACTCGGCCCTCATTTGCAGCAATTTGAGATGTTGGCATCAAATAGAAATGAGAGAAAAATCCATAGACCTAAAAATCCAGTCCCTTCCAAATTCCCCACATTCATGCACAGGGTACCTCACTTTCCTTTCTCACATTCTTTATCTTACGAATTGTTCTTCACTCTCTATCCCCTTGACCTCCAAATTCAGATCAAAGCTGCTACACCGTTCCTTTTGGCTTTAGGATATAGCTCCACTGGTTCTTCAGGGTTTACCTGTATTCCCGTCTCTGGCAAAGCATGTTTCTAGAACTCTTGTCTCCCCAGCTTATGTTCATGAATTTATCACTAACGTTGTCAGCTAAGAAGCTGACATAAACTAGCAGCTGATTCCTGAGAACAAAGATCTTTGAGCCAATTTCAAATTTTCATAATAAACAACGAAATAGCCCTCTGCAATTCGGCTCTTATTATTCACTTACAGCCTAGTAGCTCTAGTGTGGGGTCTGAACTTATTTATACTGAGTGCTTTGAAATCCAAACTCTGATGGCTGGTGGCTGTGTAAATATGGCAAGTCTCAGCTTCTCTTAACTGCATTTGCTAATGAACCAACCAAATACACTCTTTATTTCTTAATTCGTCTCGAACTTTCCCATTAAAACTCTTCAAAGAAAAAAGCTGAGCAACAAACCCATTTCTAGCAGAAAATGTTTGAGGCTTGTGCCATTTAATTAGCTTGTGGTCTTGGGCAGGTAATTTCCTGTTTATATTCATGTGTATATATATGACTATATATGAATAATAATTGTACCTACCTTATGATATTATTGTGGACATTAAAAATTCAACATATAGTTTTGAGTGTCTGTAATATATGTTTTCAGTAAACAAGATGGTCTCAGAGATTATATTTTAGTGTGGGGAGACAGAAAATAAACAAATAGGCAAATGTTAAACAGCATAAATAGCAACAAATGGGTGATTCATTATGAAATATAATGTATGTATACCTTCAGAAATATTTAGCTTGTTTTTTAGTTCATTTACTCATATACTTACATATTAAAGAAATAGAATTATATGTTTATTCTCCTAGGTACTCTACCAGATAAATCAAGATTGGTAAACTTTTTCTGTAAAGGGACAGGTAATATGAATTTTAGGCTCTGTAGCCCCTAAGGTTGCTGTCTCTGCCATTGCAGTGCAAATGCAGCCATAGATAATACGTTAACAAATAGGCATGACCATGTTCATTTAAAGCTATTTATGGACATTGAACTTAGGATTTCAAATACTTTCCAGGTGTCACTAAATATTAATCTTCTTTTGATTTGTTTTCAACTATTTAAAAATATGATAATGATATCATATTTGGTATGTGATTCAAAACAGGCAGCAAACTGGATTGACCCCAAAGATCCCTGGTCTAGGCTCATTCCTCAAACTTTAGTTTGTGTATGAATTACTTGAGATCCTGTTAAAATGCAGATTTGATTTAGTAATCTGGAATGAGACCTGAGATTTTGTCCTTCCAACAGGCTCCCAAGGAATACTGCTGTTACATGACTGGAGTAATGAAAATACAGAAATTATCCTGTAAACACAGAAAAAGTTTTGCAAGAATACAGAGACAAGTGCTATAGAATATATCTCTGGATAGGACAGTAGGGCAATGAGGACTAAAAAGAACCT
Organism: Mustela nivalis; assembly: GCF_964662115.1. Taxonomy (NCBI): domain Eukaryota; kingdom Metazoa; phylum Chordata; class Mammalia; order Carnivora; family Mustelidae; genus Mustela; species Mustela nivalis. The sequence goes on along the minus strand of NC_139022.1, from coordinate 125,065,217 downwards.
CCATATTTTTCCTTAAACTTTCATTTTGCTTGATTTTTTAAAAAATTTAAATTTTATTTCTAAAATAATTGTCTTTTAAGAATATGAAATTCAGGGCAGACAAAAACAAACTTGGCAGAGTCATAGGATGGATTTTTCGGGAGTTATTAAATTCATGGTTTATAAGAATAGTAACAGACACAAAACTATGTATAATATCAAGTTAATAGAAGATTAGTAACACTATATGTTAATCATATGTTAATCATGTTAATAGAAAATAATTCAGCATACACACTGCACATTATACCATACAGATGCATATACATACCCACAAAAAAAGAAACAACACAAAATGTTGCCAATTATTGTATATGGGGAAAGAAATAAGAGGGTTTTTACTTTTTTCTTTGTACTTTCCATATTTTTAAAATTTTCATGGTTAACATGTATTATTTTAAAGTCAGAAAAATTAGACACTTTTTACACAAGGTGAAGAAACAAATTAAAAATTGACATGCTAAAGTGATCAGTTACTCTTCACTCAGTCAAGGAAATTTAATTTATTAATTTATTTAGTGACTGCTCCCTGAGTGTAGGCCCATGACCTTGAGAAAGTAGAAGTAGTAGCATTTTTGTTCTACAAGGCTGGAAACTTCCAGTGACGACCCGGTGGCTGACAAGGGTCAAGACCTAAACTCCAGCTGAGGCCTTCCAACTCCAAGCCTCATGTTCCTTCTCTTTACTGCTTCTCTCTGAGCAAACATGGAGCCATGCCTGGCAGCTCCCTACCTAGTCAGTTCTCTAGGTAGAACCACCGTAGAGAGAATTATAAATTTACCAAGGCTTGGCTTAAGCAGTGATATAAATTAAGATGGTAATTTAATTCTAACAGATATATCCAAAGAGGTGTACTTCATATGTTGAAATTTGAAGATGTTTATAGTTTGGGAGGGAGGAAGATTTTTTCTCTTAAGAACTGGGCAACTACACAAAACAAAGTCTTAATTATTCTTTCTTGGGAAAACAGAAATGCCACATATTTTTGTTCTGTCTGAGGCAGATGAAAGGAAATATAAGTTTATGAAATAAACCTTAGAGAATAAATTACGTGACTTCTGGATGAATCTTCACCATCTTGCGAGGTAGCCTGTGCTTTGTTTTGATAACATCTACTCCTACAGAGTTCTCATCTTGTGCTCAAATTGTAGAACTTCCACATTCTTGTCTTCCTTTTTTTCCCTGGGACCATGTGGAAAAATCACAGAGATTTATACGTCTCTGTGAGGGACCAGAATCTGAGAACATCCCTACTGTCCTGCTTTGGAAACTGATGTCATGATTTTGCTCTTTTCATTTTAGTACCCTATGTCTGAGTCCAGCTTTAAAAATGTCAAAGCCTTATTTAATTCTAACAACATCATTTGATGTAAGCTGGGCAGGGTCCATTAAGACACAACTCAGAATGGCTGCATGACTTGCCTAAAGACACACAGCACGTGGATGGTAGAACTTAAAATAGAAGTCAAAGTCATGATCCTGGGTCGAATTCTCTTTCCACTAAAACTTCCAGTTGATTTTGCGAAGAGGTTAAACTCAGAGTCAGACGATAAAGAACTAAGTTTGTTAGGATGTTTTACTTTACTTCAGGTTAAAGTTTCTGTAGCTTTTTGGATTTTACATTAAATCCAATAAAGTGAAAAAGGAACTGAAGTTAACTAGGGCACATTTAGCCTTGTTATGTGTCAAAATACCATTGGATTTGTCTGTTTGAATACATTCCAGGAATTTTCACAACAAAGAACAAATAAATGCTTGCATTCTTAAGTATAATGCTTTATGAATTTGGGAGTTTCATTTTTGTGATTTTCTTGGTATCCTGATTACTATTAATATCAAGCTCATCTTTTGATCTAAGATAAATGATATTTAAAAAAAAAATTGCCGTTGAAGTTGCTACTGCTTTGGCTTTGATATGTTGCTTTATTCATATTTTCTTCTTTTTCTTAGTATATATTACATTTCAGGGTCTTTGAGAAACAACCTTTTCATTTTCAAAAGTCCAATTATAGATTTTTAATAAAAAGGGGTGTGATTGGATTTGTTATTATAGATTGAGTAAAAATCCATTAGTAAATTAAACTGAAGTTGATTCTTTCACAAAGGAAGAAACTTATAAATCAAAAACCCAAGGTTTCCATAGCAATCTGTGGCATCTAAAGACTGGAAACAGAGGACTATATTCTACTTTCTAGAAAACACTTCATTAGCGGAAAGATATATGATATGTCTTTAGGGTGGAATACGACAATAAAAGTAGATCATCACTTAACAAAAATACTTTCATTTTTTTCCCCAACTAAAAATAATGCAAGGTAATTTAGAATGACTTTTAGAAAAATATGTATAATATTTCTGTCTTTGGCACCATTTGATATTTATTCAATAGCAGGAATGGGGGAGGATTGCATACTTAGCTGACTATATTTATTGAAAATACCCTAACTGTAGCAAAAATGTTATGTGGAAAACTGGAAAAAAGGAATAAGATTAGAGAGAAGAAGGCATTTTTTGAAAAGCAAGAAGAGGATCAAAAGGGGAGCCAAGTCAGTCAATCTGAAGTGGACTTTCTCTAAGAATGAACACAAAATTTGTGTGTGAGCTGTATGTGTCTTTGCATGGTTTCTGGTCTTTTGGCTCATCAGAGACATACCAAATAGACCTGCTGTAGTGGACATCTGTTGTTTTCGCCTGCCCAGCATCCATTCCCCCTTCTTTTGGTAACAGCATTTTAATTTTCCTTTGAAAAACTACACTTTGCCCACCATGTATAATCTTTGTGTGATATTCATTCAAGGTGTCTTGCTTTCTTCTGGCCAAAGGGTAGGCACCTGACCCCAGTAGGCCGGCCAGATCTCCCACGGGTGTCTGAATCCTTCACAAATGATAAATGGGCAGGAAATGGCTGGCAGGGATCCATCTCGACTGTAGCACCGTGAAGAGATTCTCCTTTGCTTCCTGCAATTTTGATACTCCGAGCCTCACAGTTTCCATCTTTTCAGATGCCTGATTGCTCAGGTTTTCCTTGTATTCAGATTTTTTTTAAAAATTAGCTTGCCAAAGACAACAATTGATTTTAGCCACAGACTGAGACTCCAGGCCATGAAGAAGCCAGATGAGAAAGAAAGCCACTCAGTTCTCTAAGTATTTTATAAAATGGGAGGATTCATTAAAGTAATTTTAAAAGACCTTAGTGGAAAGAAGTAATCAGCTTTTTATGAAGGACATGAGTGCGAGACTGTTGTTGTGAGTTGAATATACAGTGGCATACCCTGAGACTCACATTTGTTATTTTTTTATTAATATTAGTTTTCAGAACTCATTTCTTTTAATGAGTTAGAGAAAACTAGCCCACTTTTCAGATGAGAAAAATTTGTATGTTTGATAAATGACTTAGATAACAAAATGAGTAAGTAGAAAAGCCTAATCAGGTTTTCGTTCTTGACAGTCAGAACTTCTGTTCTGACTTTCTATAATTAAAAAAAAAAAAATCAAATTCTCTTAAGTTTAATATACTACACTATAGCTAATGTGTATGGTATTGTATGGAAGACATTGTATATTAGGATTTCTCTCCATGTTGAAAGATGGTTTCACTCTCAGAAGAGTTGTCATTTTTTTTTTTTCCAAGCCCCAGATGTTCTAAGCCTTCTATAACCCCTCTAGGAGTAGTAATTAATAGTAATACTGGTAATAATAATAGTCAAACATTTAGACCACTTGTTATTTCTCAGTTTCTATATTAGCCTCAGCATAAAGATTGTTTCACTTAATCCTTACAACAGCATTTCAGAGCAGCCATTACTATTATTACCATTATCTGCTTTTCACAGAAGAAGAAACGAGCTTAAGGAAGTGGATGTGAGCTGCCAAGAAAGTCTCCCAGGTACTGAGAGGCAGGGAGATGATGCAGACAGAGCAAGTTTCACTCCTAGCCCTTCCTCCCCTCCCCACAATCCCAACTCCTTAACTTTAGTTTTGCTTGGTGGACTTCATCCTTGAGTTATCACTCCTTAAAGGGTTGTGTTAAAAGCCACAAAGAACAAGATCTTCCTTTCTTTCATAACAATAAAAAAAAAAAAGTCGATTAAATTATCCTTTAGCAGCAGGATATAATTCCCTTTTAAAAAAAAATTAATAGTAGTATGTCGAATAGAAGGTCCCGGGGCAAGCCCCCTTCACAAATTATCTCCCAGGCATCTGGCTCTTCTCTTTACTCTGTCTTAAGCCCCAAGGAGGACATGGTTGCTCCCTCACATGTCCTCCACCAGTCCTTCCCGCCCAGCCTTGGACTGGTGACAGTTAAAATACAAAATTTTGGTTATATAGCTGTCTTCCTCATAAGACTATGTATTGCTCTAAGTTTACAACTCAGATTATTCGTGGTTATTTTCTCAGATGCTTGCACAGTACCTGGCACACGACAGCACCCTGTAATGTCACTGAATGGTCTAATGAAGCCTTTATTTGAAATCTTAATTGACCTCCACCTCACAAGTACATTTTTAAAAACAGAGCTCCCCACACTTCGTATCTTCCCCTTCCCTTGATTTTAATTATTTACATTACAATTACTTAATCATGTGGCAGATAATTAAGGGATACATTATTTATGTTAAATAAATTAGCTCGCCATCGCTTCTCTCCTTCCCCTTGGCTGCAGAGCCTGAGCTTCAGTCATCCTACAAGGAGTTCTGACACCTTCTGGGCCCAGGCGGTGGCACCATCATGGCTGCCTGTCCTGCCAGTTTCTTTGACAAGTTTGCCTGTGGGCACGTGTGCTCCCACTCTCTTTTTTCTCCATTCTGTTGCTTCTTTGCCTTGGTTGTTAATTCTAGAAGCTGTGTGACCATAGGCAACCCCTTAATTCATTTGGGTCTCAGTTTCCTCATCTCTTAATGGTTCACAGAATTGTGGTAAGGATTTAATGCTCTATTGCCTTGGACCTTTTCATAAATAAAATGCCAGCTTAAACAATTTTGTGCTGTAAAAATGCATTAGTGTCCTATTATATGTCTGTAGGAGCCATCTATATTTACCAGCAATAAATTGGATTTGCAAATCTATGGAATGCTAGAGCTGGAAGCATTTAATCATAATAATCTATTCCAATTTCTCTTTCTGCAGATGAGAAAATAGGCTGAGTGCATAAGTCATTTCCTCAAGATTTACTAACCTATTAATAGCAGTGATGAACATTTATTAATAATAACTAACATTTAATGAGTCTGGGTCTGTACAAGGCATTGTGCTAAGGGTTTCACATACTTCATTGCATTTAATGATCACAGAGATACCTGAGGAAAAGTATTACTCATCTGACTGCTAAAGAAACTGAGGCAGAGAGTTTATATAATATGGCCACGTGTGTGGAGATAGTGTAAGTGGCAGTGTTAGGGCTCAAGCCCAAGCTCCTCTTAGATCAAGAACCAAAATTATTGCTGATTATGCTAAATTACTTCTTACAACAGTAGCCATTCAGGAGTAGGTCTCCAAGTTTGAAATGAGTTTGAAATTATTGAATCTTCGTGAAATGAGTTTGAAATTATTGAATCTTTGTGATACTATCACTTAGCCTACCCAATTCCCAGATATACACCTCATAGGTGTATAGCTCATCTCACAAAGAGTGCTTCTGTGTTGCAGAAACAAAACCACGCTAGGTCCCCAGTGACCCTGTGATAGAGTTGCATGGCTGAGCTCTGAATGTCAGCATCTGTGAATCTACTTAGATATCTTCTTGATGTCAGCATTTATACTTACAGAGTTTTAACATCCGGAAGATGCTCTTGTCTTTTACCACCGGATGCAATGTGCTCTCCGAAATATTTGGAGGATTTCACACCTAATGGATCCCTCTGAGCACATTAGTTAATAATATACATTTAATCTCTAGACAATGGCTATTCCCTGTGATTTAGGTAGGCTCTTATTTGTTTGGTGTGTGACACTCTAGTGTTTTGTCAGCCCCCAAATAGGGCTTTTTGATTTCAGATGTTGAATATAACTGTTGATTCTGGCTCAGCAGTCTTCCATTTCCATCCAGTGTTTATGTGGAAGCAGTTGAATGCTTCAGGGAATTTATGTAGCATGCCAGTACTTTAGTTCACATGAGGGAGGACAGGGTGCCCATATTTGCTGCATGAACTATGTGTTTTATTAAATCTGCAACAATGGTTGAACATGCTGTGTTGCACAGAAGACAGAGTTTTCCCCAGAGAAGAGATCCTCTGTCTGATTGACAGGGCAGGTGACCGCAAGGTCAAGGTTGTTTAGTGGTACAGCCATCTGTTATTTGGCAAGGATTTGACTGTAGGGCATTAATGTGTTTGTAATTTCCCACTTGATATGAGAATAAGGCTAAAAAGACATTGTTGCCATTGGGAGCAGCAGGGCAGACCAGCACTAGCAGTCCATCTCCCAGCTTCCTGTTCAAAGTGGCACAGTCTGTGCTCAACTTTCTTTTCTGGGTCCCCCTCTCTGGCAAATCATTGAGAGGGCAGCTCATTTTGTCACACTGCTTAGAGAGAAAAATAAAAAGCAGCTCTCATCAGGGGATTATAATAAATAGTTTAAAATCACTCCTAAAGGTCTTGATCATTATAAACCTTTTTCTAAAGTGAAAGAGCCAACTCTTCAGTTTTGCTAGAAAGCAATGAAATCTCAGTATCTGTTCATATGTTCATTTCACATTGCCCAGTTTGGCTGAGATGTCTGCGCCGAAACAGAGGATTTTGATTAAGCACTTAATATGCAAGGAGATATTTGCCTATTGTTAAATTGCTAAGCCTGCTGTATGGGTGAGAACAAAAGTGATAGCTCTGGAGCTTTTCTGGTAAATGGGCACGTAACTTCTTTGAACCTTCATCAATGCCAAATTCTCAATAAGTAAAACATTTCAGAGAAAGATCAGTTACAGTCCTCGCAGCCATCATGAAAGCATAGGTGAGCCATACTGACTAACGGGAAACAAGATTGTAACTTCCTAATAAAGCCATTAGTGTATGCTGCTATCTATTGATTGCCCAAGTTTAGGGAGCTCTTCATTTTAAATTAAAACCGAGAGAAGCAGATAGAGAAGAAATTCTTAAACAGACTATAAGTGAATAAAAAAATAACACATTTTCAGACATGGTGTACTTTGAGGAAGAATAAAGTCACCCAAAGTAGTATTAGGATTTAGCAAGAAGACTGTTCTTATTGAAGTGTAGTTTTGGGTAGGGCACTTCAACTCCCCAGAAATGTTAGTCTAATGGAGAACCAACATGTATAAATAAAACTTTCAGAAGATAGGCAAAAACTCAAACATTATGAGGATAAATCCACATCTCTCTTTCCTCATGATTTTTATCTCTGTTAAAATTGTGGCTGAAGACATTCAAGTAAATGTATATACCTTAATAGACTAGAGAGTAGCAATAACTCTAAGGAAAAGCAGCCTAGTCCCCAAAAATCTAGATTTTCTTATCTCAGAGAGATGAAGGGATTTGGGGTATGCTGGTGGGATTTGGAATGGGGGAATCTGGTGGGTTTTAGCTGTTGTTATAACACTGTTTTGCTTTTGATTGATATCAAGAAAACCATTCCTCAAAAGTACTGCTTTTCTTATATTCCTCTAAATGTTTTCAGATCATTTTCTATGATAATTATTCAATAATCTATTTTTTTATTATTATAGTAGAAAACAGAACAGTACCATTAAAAAAAGACCTTTTACTTTTTACATGCTTATATAAAAAGAAAAGGATATAGATTTGTTATCAGCTAAAACTTCTACCTGAGGAATAATTGTGTTTTGGATCATGGATTTCTTTTTCTTTTTTTTTTTTTTTTTCTTCCTGTTTGGGATTTGCTGAGCTTCTTGAGTTGTAGGTTTATGTCTTTTACCAAACTTGAGAATTTTTTGCCATTATAATTATTCAAAATATTTTTAGTACTGTATTTTTATTTATGCATATTAAATTAATATAATGTATATAATAATATACATTAATTATGTATATATACATATTATTTATGTATTGTATTTTTCAGTTCATTAATGCAATTCTTCTTTTTATCTTTATTTTCATTGAGGGGCCTCTATTTTCCTTTTGCTTCAAGTCTACTTGTAATTATTTAAATTTAAACCACAAAAAACAATTTTTGTGGTTTAAATTCTTCATCAAGTAATTCCAGTTTCTGTCATCTGGCCATCAAAGGATGTTAATTGTCTTTTCCATATAAAGTTGAGATTTTCCTGGTTCGTGGTATGTCTGATAATTTTGGGCTAAGTCCTGGATGTTTTCAGTATTAATGAGATTTTGAGTCTTGTTATATCCTAAGGAGAATGTGTACATTTTTTCCTGTGCTGTTAAATTCAAGCTACAAGTTACAGTGCATCTTCTTTGGGTGAGGCCCTGAAGTCACTTCAGTGTTCAGATTGTCTGTAGTGCTGTTCAGATCTGTTCTACCTGTGTGCCACAGTGGCCCTTCTAGGTTCCTGGATAGTGGTCTGTTTGTTAATTCAGCTCTCAGGTTATGTAATATGCTGATTAGAATCAGATGCATGCATGCCTGAGTCTTTTTTATAAAGAAGTTTATAGGGTTACTGTCTCATACTTTTGTGCAGTCTTCCTACTGCTTCTCATTGAAGTGCCTCTTTATAGTGTTCTATTCAGAGTGCTGGGGCTTTTGTAACCTAGCACCCAATTCTGCTGTGTACTAGGGTGATTATGTCTGCATCCTTGGCCAAGTTGTATGAGGACAGAGAGACAAAAACGAAACACCAGTGTTACCCTCACACTCTTGGAACCTAGCTCCACCAAAGAGAGAGGAAGGTACTCCTAAATGGAAAGGTGGATGCAACTGGAAATGTGGTTCCTTGTAGTATTGCTGGCCTTTTTTGGCACCTCTCTCCTCTTCCCCATTTCTATAAGGTCATACTATCTCTTCCTAAATGAGATGATGGGTGATTACTTAGTAAAGTTTTGGCTGAAAATTCTGTTTTATAATTTATAAGATATAAACTTTAAATAATAGATAGAATGAAAGGACAAGATCTAGTGGTAACATTTTGATCATGGTAGCTGGGAAGAGAGAAAAATTCTGAGTTAAGGGCAATACCATTCCTTTAAAATTATAATGATGTGGAGCGCCTGGGTGGCTCAGTGGGTTAAGCTGCTGCCTTCAGCTCAGGTCATGATCTCAGGGTCCTGGGATCGAGTCCCGCATTGGACTCTTTGCTCAGCAGGGAGCTTGCTTCCTCCACTCTCTCTCTACCTGCCTCTCTGCCTACTTGTGATCCCTCTCTCTGTCAAATAAATAAATAAAGTCTTTTAAAAAATAATAAAATAAAATAAAATTATAACGATGTGTATAAATGCTCATTTATAACCTTATGTCCATCCTATGCCTCTTTATTGTCTTTGAAACACATTGTTTTGAGCACTGCCATTTATAGAGATGGAAAAGCTGAATGGTATGTAGCATCACCATTTTTTAGAGTATGGGTAAATGTGAGCAGCAGTCCCTTTAATAAACTGCAAATGGTATCTTTGGGTGTCCTTTTTTCCCCCAGTGATTTGGTGCTTTTTGTTCTGCAATGACAGTATTCTACTTCCAAAAGGCATGACTCAGTCTGTGAAACAATGTCTTCTTACTTGTGAAATCAGATCGCTCATACTGAAAGAATGCATCCCTTTACTTAGAGGTTTGCTACCTCTCAAGTTTCCAAGTGACAAAAAATATTTGATGCTACCCATGATATAAGAATGCTAATAGCTAAAATTCCTCAGGTACTTTAATGTGCCCTGTTCTGTGTTAAACACAGTACATGTATTAACTAATCAAATATTTACCATGAAGCCTCTGTGGACAGATAATGTTTTTGTTCATATTTTACAGATATATTAAACTGACACTTGGAAAGGTGAAATAAATTATCTCGGGATAATTCAGGTGGCAAATGGCAGAGCTGGCATTTAAACCTAGATTTTTCTAACATCAAAGCCTGTATCTTATCCAGTCTGCTGTAAATAAATAGGAAACAGCTGTTTCTCATAACCTTTTACTTTACTTTTTATTTTTTCTCACCCACTTTTGCAGTCTCATTAGACCTCCCTCATCCCCCACCATAGCTACTCCGAGTGTTTTAGAAGTTCCGAGGCATTTCTTCTAGAAGTACTAAAGTAGTTTTTGTAGCAATTACATACCATCCAGATTTTACCTTTTTTTTTTCTTTTTCCTGGCTTCCATGGGGCTACAAGAAAGAGGGTCTCCACTGTCTTTTCTTCAGTGACCCCGCTTTCTACCCTCATGGGATCCCAAAAGTTTCATTGTTCTGACACCACCACACCTAAAAATGTGTCTTTAGAGAGATAAGTATTGACTTTCCCTTTCCCATTGTGATCTAACTGTATTAATTGTCGTTTGGAGTCCTGTTTTCCAACTCTTCACAATGCTGTCTTCCTCTCATCTTGTAAGTCTCCTCAGAAAAGTCTTCTTTGATCATACCATCTAAACTTTACCTGTACTCCCAATCATGTTCATTTCCAGTGGGTCACTAATCACAATATATCCATATATTATATATTGTTAAGTTATATATTGTAAACACACACATGCACACACTCACATATATATATAAAACAAATATATATATATATATATATTATTATTATTATTTATTTATTTAGTTTCTGTTTAACTTAGTTGTCTTTTCTTCCAGTAGATAGTAAATCCCATGAAAAACAGATCCTTCTCTATCTTACTGTTTTGGTGTTCCTAATGATTACCATTATGCCTGGCATGTAGTAAGCATTGAATAAATGCTTGTTGACTGCATTAATGAATTTCAACCTGGGTTTGAGCCCCTTAAATTAGGCATAGGATTTAATATAATCAACATATAGAGGCAGCTACATATACCCCAAGGCACAAGACAAAAATACTAGAAATTATATTTATACTTACTATTTACACAAATATGTAGAATGGAATTAACTTTAACAGCATTTTACATACAACTTAATCTGAAGTATCCTTGGAAAGAGTAGGAGGTCCATGTGATGGGGGTGTAGTTGGAGCCCCACTCCTTTGTCTTCATTGAACACATTGGGACATACTGCAGTTTACATATGCTCTGCTAAATGGATTTGCAGAATATATTGACAAGTTTTAACTAAACTAAAATGGACAAATAGCCTAAATGGATTCTATTAATAAAACCATAGCTTGGAGATGATAAAATACTAATAACAGAATCATAAATGAGCAATTGAAAATGAAAGGACACTTCTAGTGATAGAATTAGATCTTTAGAAGCCACAAAACCAGGTATAAAAGCAAATAATGATTATCTAATCAAATTTGACTGATTGAAAAGTTAGTGTCCATAGACTTAATTTATCAAGAATATCTGATATAATGATTGATATTTACTGTTGCCAAGGACCAACCTTGCACTCTTTGTTGTGCCTTCAAATATTAGCTAATTTTGGTAGAGTGAAGCCATCACAGTTAGTGAGACTTTGAAAATTAACCATCTGGAACATGAAGTCAAACTTTAGAGTTGCTTGAAGTCATATCCTAGAGCTGTTTCAGGAATAGGATATTAAAAGGTATGCAATGCTCATTCTAGCACCTTACAAAATTGTATTGTAATTAATTATGAATGTTGAGAAGCCTATTTTGAGGTTTCTTAAAAGCAAGAAATAAAAAGCCACATACTTATTCTCCCTGCTACTGTAAAAATAACTGAAACAATATATAAAAAGTAATATAGGATATAAACTAAAATATACTTGTTCATACTTACTGTTAGATATCAATAAGTATTTGAAGAAACAACCATCATTTTGAATTATGAACTGTGGAAGTTATCTATTCAGTATGTATGTATATATGTATTTTTATTTGAGAGATAGAAGGAGAAAGCAAGCAAGAAAGCACAAGCAGGGGAGCTATAGAGGGAGAGGAAGAAGCAAGCTTCCCACTGAGCAGGGAGCCCAGTGTGGGGCTCAATCCCAGGACCCTGGGATCATGACCTGAACAAAACGCAGATGCTTAACCAACTGAGCTACACAGGCACCCCTTATCTATGCACTTTATGTGTACAGATACCACAGTTTGTCCAAAATTAGGGTATTTACTAAATTTTTATTTGACAGTGTTTTACAAAAGTAACTTTTTTGGAGCCATTAAGGAATAATGTTTCCAAGAAGTTATTTTCACTCTTGCATGGCTTCTCTAATACAGAAATGTGGAATTATATCCATAGGTGAAATTACTGATGACAAATTTTCATTGACTAAAATAAAAAAACTGCTCAGGATTAAGATTATAGAAAAGACACCAGGGGGCGCCTGGGTGGCTCAGTGGGTTAAGCTGCTGCCTTCAGCTCAGGTCATGATCTCAGGGTCCTGGGATCGAGCCCCGCATCGGGCTCTCTGCTCAGCAGGGAGCCTGCTTCCCTCTCTCTCTCTCTGCCTGCCTCTCCGTCTACTTGTGATTTCTCTCTGTCAAATAAATGAATAAAATCTTAAAAAAAGAAAAGACACCAGACATAAAGTTCATTCACCACTTCATCCAGGGGTAAGCTAAAAACGCGCTTATTAATACAAGTTATCAACAATGTGGCTTATTTTTTTTTAAAGCAAGATTGTTGAAATATAGAAGCATCTTTAATATACTATGTAATGAAATGGAGATTGAACATAAGGACTTTTGTTTCTCAGAAAGATTCTTAGAGTTTTTCTTAGCAAAGTTCTTAAAAGTGTTACTGAATTGAAAGTGACATTAAAGAAGATGGAAATTTATGAGGTATATTTAAAATATACCCTCCCATAATTGGTGGATGAGATTGAAAAATGATTATCATGGTTTAGTAAGCATATTCAATGATTTGTGAGATTTTCTTTTTATCAATGACAATGATTCAGAACACATGATTTAAACAAACAAACAAACAAACAAACTTGGAACCAGACCCTGTGAGTTACTGTAACAGAAAGGGAATATTCAGTCACTTTGCCTTCATTAAAAATATTTTAAGGATATGATGGTGATGATATTCTCATACTTCTAGACCCTGAAATGTAGGAAGGAACAGCAGGAAGAATAGATATTGAATTAATCAATTCACAATATGTTTTTTGTTTTCCTAATATCCAAATACAACCATTTCCTCATTCTTAAATTTTTACTAATCAAACGCAAAAGGAGTAGGATGCCTATTTGTTAAAGTAATGCTACTATCTGCAATATAAATGGCATTAATAAAACTTATTAACATATTTTAGAAAGATAGTGTTTTGGATCATTAATAAATAATTACAATTTGGGGAGCCTTGGTGTCTTAGTCATTAAGTGTCTGACTCTTAGTTTTGGCCCAGGTCATGATCTCAGGATCCTGGGATCCAGTTCAGCTTCAGCCTCTGCATGGAGCCAGGGAGTCTACTTGAGGATTTCCTCCCTCTCCCACCACCCCTTCCCCTGCTTGTGTGTAGGCTCATACTCTCTGTCTCTCAAATCTTTAAAAAATATATAATTTTTAATTACTTTAATTGCCATAATAATTTAATGTTTTATCTTATTTCATTCTTTTAAATTTCTATTTTTCATGAGTTTCATGATATAAATTAATTGGTGTATTGCTAAATGCATATAATGTGCATTTAAATAAGAATTTATTGGATTCATGCTAAACAGATTTCTACTGGGAAGGGTGCTCAGTTTAAAATGTTGATAGGCCAGTGGAATGAGGTTTCTGTCTGTGGGCAGCAGTAGAGAACAGTGGTTTATTGTATAGATTTGGGGAGTTAGATCTATGTTTGAAGATCAGGCCTGCCCTGTACTTGCCAGTTAATTCAGTCCTCTGAATCCCATTTTTCTCTTCCTTACAATGGAGTCCGTTTCCTTACAGTGAGAGGTATATTATATAAAACATAGAGCATGGTGGTGGTACCTAATAAGAGTGTAATACATTTAAATTTTTTGCAAGTGACATTGTAGGTTGTCATAGAATATGTAGGGAGGTGACAACATTGTATATTTGATATATTTGTCCCAAGCAGATAAGAATTTATCTGTACACCTGAACAAGAATGATGACACATATAAGTGTACCAAAAATGGCAAATAGGATTTAGATATTTAATACAATATACAATATATAATTAATTGTGTTCTATTTATTCAAGCAGGCAGTATATGAACTGAAAAAAAATGTGGCAATGGTGATGAGTCTCAAAACATAATTTTGAATTAATCAAAAGTGAGCTGTAGAATAAAATAAGTAAGTTATACAGTATAGCAACACATAAGTTTGAAAACATGAAAAACAGTATTGTTTACAGATATATGCATATAGAATGAGGTTGTAGAAAAATGCTTGAAATTGATATGTACCAAGTTCTGGGAAATGGTTACCTTTAATAACACGAAAAAGAAATGAATTGAAAGGAAAAGCTTGCAATTCAACAACATTTATAAGGTTTTATTCCTTAACCTGACTTATTGGAAAATGAAAGTTCAGCATATTCTTCATTTTACATTTTTTATTGCCATGTTTGTCACCATTTAAAAAAAGTCAAAAAATATTTGTACAAAAAAGTAGTGAATGGCTGACTACTTAAGGCTGCTGTCTTGAAAGGAAGAAAGGAGGACTGAGGGACAGAGGAAGAGAAAATATTTTGAGTAAGAGTAATTTACTTGACATTTTCCTTCAAAAGAGTTCTTGAACAAGCAAGCAAAAGAAGAAGAAGAAGGTGGGGGGGGGGGGTCACATCTGGTTAATGGGCTGGCAATGAATGCTTAATTATTCTACTTTTGACACAAGGACATGTTTTAACATCTTGAACATCAGGTAACTTTTCTTGTGTGAAGTCTGAGCGAGAAAAGGAAATGCATTGTTAGTCTCTCTCAACCTTCCTTCTTTTTATTTTAATAAGAGATGGTATCATTGTCGGCAGACAATTTGATGTCATATTTTTCTATGATATTTTCACAGTGTGCACCAGGGCGCCTGTTCTCTGCGGCTACCTGACATGCAGAATTTTTTTCTCCCCTTCACATCAGAGCCTCAAAAACAAGCTCCACAGCATCAGGCACAAAGACTATCAATAAACATTCTATCTTTTCATTTTTTTTCTTTGTTATTTAATAAAGAAAAGGCAGAGCCATGATGTTTGGCTGTCAAACAGCAGACATTTCAGAAATTATTTCTCTTCTCATGGGCTTTTGATGACCATGAGTTCTCCCCACCTCCAGCCTCTATGCTTGACCCCCAGGGAATGGCCCGGAAGCTGCTGTAGGGAGTGCAATTGAGAAATATGCTGAGCGCAGTCTCTGGCCTTCCATTCATCAGACTGCAGGTGACTTGGTAGATTATCTGTGGCTCTTTCTCCCACCCGTGTGTGTCCCCTCTCTGACCATACCCCATCCCTTCCCTGCATGATTCTGCTATCAGTGGGAGTGGCCTGCTGACATACCTGGCAGAATGCAGGCCACTCGAGTTAGCATACCAGCAAAGCAGCAGGGTTGCTAGGGAGCTGCCCTCTGAGCATCCCTTGATCTATTTTTAAATTTCCATGCTTGTTTCCTCTCAGAAACGAAGCAAAGAATAATACCGCTTGGCTTTCTACTCTCTTAAGAAACAAAGTAACCAACAAGGGTAAGACCTGTTGTGAAGTTAAAAAGCATTTGCTAATTAAGCTTCAGAATGTTACGGTATTTGTGCCCATCTAGTTTCTGCTTAATTAATTTCCAGATAAGGCGGCATCTCAGAAGAGGTAGAAGTGTCTATAAGGAGTGTAGGTGAAATTTGCTAGTGCTTAAAAAAATCCATTATAAAGCCCTTGAACCACTATTCTCCCAAGCATTTAACAATAACCCATTATGAGATGCCCAGAATCCCCCACCACAGGGAATAAATGAGAAATTTGGAGGGCTATTGAGCAGTGAGTTTTCACAGCTGATACACAGAAAAGTCTTTAGCACAGGTGTTTCTGTAACTGTGAAATACCGAGGAAATTCAGTCTTCTGTGACACATAGATTCACTGTCTTGTGTGGGATGGAATCTTATGGAACTTGCAAAATATCTGTAATATAAATAAAAGAAGAAGAAGGACAAAATTAGCTTTTACAGAACTCCAGAAATTGTTCCTTGTATGGAAAAGTCTTCCTTTTTGGCCACTGATAACTAGCAGTTTTCTTGGTATTTTTTTCCAAGTTAGAATGAATCCAATTTCAAATGTTGTTAGTGAATTTTTAAAATGATGTGTTATATGCATGCAGGTGTGGAGAAATCTGGTGGAATAACAAGTGTCCTAGTCTCCGTGTGTCAGGATCTTTTTTTTTTTTTTTGAGCCTTGAAGAGAGATTTTTTTCTCCTTCTCCGTGACCATTTTCAGACCTTGATAGCAGCTGATCAACAAGGTTAGGAGCTGATGTGTCTTCCATTTACAATTCTAGAAGTTACACTTTCTAGAATTCCTAGGAATATTCCAGTGCCACCATTTGGGAAATCATGAGCTTGGACATTACAGTTTCTCTATATATTAATGTAGAGTTCAGGAAAATAGGTACACTTAAAGGGGACTGCTAGTCTATGTAATTTCCATAAAGCTCTGGGGCGCCGGGGTGGCTCAGTAGGTTAAGCATCTGCCTTTAGCTCAGGTCATGATCTCGGGGTCCTGGAATCGAGTCCCACATCGGGCTCTCTGCTTGGCAGGGAGCCTGCGTCCCCCTGTCTCTCTGCTTGCCTGTCTGCCTGCTTGTGATCCCTCTTACCCTCTGTTGAATAAATAAATAAAATTAAAAAAAAAATATTTCCATGAAGGTCTTGGTTTCTCTTTTGTAACTTTCAGTCTAATGTATTTTACCAGATGTGATATTGTTAAAAAAACAAAAACAAAAGCAAAAACCATGCATCCACAGGAGAGTTCACCTAGAAACCATCAGAATTACAGTGAAATTACTTCATTTAAACCTCAAAGTTTAATTACTAACATATATGGACAACTTTTGGGGTGTTAGTCATTTTTCTAAGCTCTTTTTGCCTTTAATATTCACAAAAACTAAAAATAAAATACTGTTATTATTTCCATTTTAGTAGCTAAAATAGAATTTCTTGAGAGGAAGTTACTTCCTCTAGGTCATTCAGACCTGCGGCTGTCAGATGGCAGAATCTGAATACTAAGCTACTATGCTATGTGATCTGCCTTCTGTAGATACATTGTGCAAGTTTGATGCAACTTGCATTTTTAGAACAGCTCTCAACAAACTAGTTCAAGGCATTTCCCCGTAGGACTCTTGAAAAGTTGCAGATAAGATAGATCACTCTTAGGAAATTAGCCAGGGAGCGGCAGGTTAGCCTTGGGGATCAGCAAAATAAAGGTTTTAATCCTGGGCTGACCATTTTAACTTGGGCCAGTTACCAAAACTCAGTTTCCCCATCTGTAAACTAGTAATAATAATATCTCCCTCATAGGGTGGTTATGAAGATTTAATGAGATGGTCTACACAGAACATCTGCCATGTAGTAACATTTAGTAAATGGCAGCTAAAAATTAAGATTGCCACCGTCAAAGTGCAATTTGGAAACTGTAATCTCAGACTACCTTAGGATTTAAGGATTCTCTCTTACTTTTCCAAGTTCAAGGAAGAATGCTTAGTGTTAAGCTCTGAGCACAGTAGACCCCACTTCCATCTTTACAGTAACATACTTAAGGGTGTAGCTCTAGTCTCAGAGGGTAAAAAGCACGAAGGCTGAGCATGTAATCTACATAGTCTGTTAGGAAAATTTTGAAGTGTTCCCTCTTTTGTCCAGCTCTCAGTGTTTTGGCAGGCAGTGATGTTCTGGGAGAGATAAGAATTGTTGCTCATCGCCATATGTTTTTTATGACTAAGAAATTATTTGATATCATAAAATGAAATATCCCTGGTAAGAAATTGGTTTTCATCTTTTAGAATATTCTAGCATGGCTTAGAAGCCAATGACTGTTTGACATTCCTAAATCTCATACTGATAACTTGCCATTTGTAAAAGAGGTATATAGAACAACATCCAGTCCCCCAGTGAAATGTGATCTTCTTACTCTGTTTTTGGTACAGATCTATCAAGTATTCTGTGTTCTCTGGAATGGGGCAAATATTCAGGTGTTACTGCTACTGTGGCAAACTAAGAAGGTGTTGAGAATCTCTGGAAGTTATTTGCATTCATTCTTTTACTGAGTACCTACTACATGCTCAATTTGGAGTACTCAATAGAGAGTACAGTGTACTGTGTACCAAAAGCTGCTAGATATCAAAGATACACCAATTGGCTCCATCCATTGGCTCAACTGCGTGAAAAAAACAGGCAGGTAATGTTCTTTAAGAATATTGCTGAGAAAGGTAAGGGAGGCTGGTGTGTATTTTTTTCAGGACATGCTTGTTAATTCATTTCCTTTGGCTTCTGAAGCAATGGAGAGATGAATAGACAAGTGAGATAGCAGTAAAATAGTTCGCTTCATTACAGTGAAGCTGGATTGGAGAATGTGACTAGGTCTAGGGGCCAGTGTGGGTTCATCTCATTCCCTGAACCCTCCTGGCCAGCCAGGGTGAACTGATTACTCCCTTTGTCTTTGGCAGGGGAGCCAGACCACTGCCAGCTCCCTTGGCTAAGGTAGAGCTCCCTCAATATCTCACTGTGTGGAGAAGGTAAATAGGTATGGTCCTCCAGGGGGCTAGTTTCAGAGAGAGCCTCAAAGAGGAAAACGAATGTGCAAGAGTACTTTTCCTCTTACCACGAAACGTGTCACTGTGCCTCCCATGAACATAAGTGAGAGATGGGTTTGGAAAGAAGGGTGAACACTTTCCACACCCAAGAAGCCAAAAGAAGTTATATTTTGGCTCAAGAAGGAAACATGTTCAGAAGAGAAAATCTGTTCCTCTTAAAATCCTTTTTGAGCTGAATCATGAAGGATGAAGAGGAGCCTGCAGAAGAAGAAAGGGAAAAGCATTACAGGCAGACAACATGGTAAGTGCAAAGAAGAAGATAAAAGGCCTCAGCATGAGATCCAGGTGAATAAAGAGAAGAAAATAGATTTACTTTCAGATTTACGTTTACAGCCCCCAATGCGCTATACTATCAATATTTCCTTTTGATCTTTATAATAATGTTGTGAGAAAAAATTATAACAATTGATATTCCTTTTTCCTATGGTATCTGTGATTGAATGAGCTAAGATATTTAAAGTATTGCACATAGTATGTAGAATACAATTGATAAATATTAACTATTATTACAGTTAATGCTATGTTTATTATTATTACTACTACTATTATGATTTTTATTGCTTTGGCTATTGCCGAATTCCCTTAGCTAGTAAATAGCGTAACTAGTAAGTCCCATTGTTAATGACTTAGCTAGTATGTGGTGTAGCTAGTAAGGTTTTCAGCCAGTCATATGTAGAACTGGGACTCAGTGATGTGGTGTCCAGTAGAGTCCAGGGACTTAATTAGCACTCTGAAGAACTGTGAAGAGTCTCTGATTTTGCTCTATTATATTAACAAGTTTAGTTTGCCACCAAAAAAAAAAAAGAAGAAGAAGATATTTTTATTACTTTTGGCATACAGCAAGAAGAATCAACTTCATGTTCTCACTGGTTCTCCTTGACTCCCAGGGCAATGTGGAGTGGCCCAGGTGGATGTTGCCCAGCTGAGGAATCCAAAGCTTGGAAAACCCCAGTTTTGCGGGGCTTCTGGATGGCTCAGTCAGTTAAGCATCTGACTTCGATTTCAACTCTTTTTTTTTTTTTCCAGGCCATTTGGTCAATCAGCACCCAGAGAAGGCTAAATTGATGCAAATAACAGAGGGATTATAGATAAGCTTGGTGAGCAGATTTCATTCACCCCAAAGTTCCTTGCAATTCTTCCTTTAAGATACTGGCAGAAGAGACCAGAACTTTCCCAGGGAGAAATCCAGCAAAGTCTCAGATCTTTCAAAGCATGTGTTTCTCAGAAACCCATAGGAACCAGAATGTTTCTAGTGCTTGGAAGGAAGCATCATCTTGAGGATCGTATGTTCCAGAATGTGAGAAGATTGTATTACAAGATGGAGACATCTTCCAGAAAGAAGTCACTGGCTTTAGAGAAGGCAGAAATGAGGTATACAGTTTTCTGGAAAGAAGTGTAGATTCAAGCACTGAATTCTTTCTTTCTTCCTTCAGGTATATATTTTAATTAATTCTTCAAGTTTTAGAATATTTCTGGCTCTCATCCCTAGAGTTTCTCATTCAATATGGTCTGTGGAGTCTCTTTTGTAAAATTTCCCCAGGTGATTAATGCACAGCAAGGACTGGTGGCTGCTCTTTTTGGAGATTTCTTTTTTTTAAAGATTTTTATTTATTTGACAGATCACAAGTAGGTAGAGAGGCAGGCAGAGAGAAAGGAGGAAGCAGGCTCCCCGCTGAGAGCAGAGAGCCCGATGTGGGGCTCCATTCCAGGACCGTGGGGTCATGACCCAAACCAAAGGCAGAGGCTTTAACCCACTGAGCCACCTAGGCACCCCATGGAGACATTTTTAATATTTGGTTTCATATGTAATTTAAGTGATTTATAAACAACTCTTATTGCAGTTTACAATTTAAGAATCTGTGTGTGTGTGTGTGTGTGTGTGTGTGTGTGTGTGTATAATTTTCTTTAAAGCTCCCAAACAAAGTAAGGAGAATTAAATAGTAATCTTCTAAATCCCATCTCAGATTTGATATTTGGTATGTGTTGTTTCATTAAGTATCTTCTCTTAGAAATTCTAATGTTTCCTCTCATAAGAAAATAGGTTATCATACTAAAGAAGCTATTCTGATAGTATACTTGGGTTTTGCTTTTCAGCTTTAGAAAAATTAAGCATCCCTAAATATGCTCCAAAAGGGAAATTCATGTCAGTTTTGCTTATTCGTGGCGTCAGTGTATTGCACAACATCATGAAGCATCTTGAGTCTGTCAATTCCACCATCTGATGTCTAATCAAAAGTAGGTGCTGGGTTACTGTGCTTGATTGTCAGCATAATCACATGCTAATGTGACTTTCTGTTTTTTCTGACATCATCCTACAATGTCAAGACCCTTCATAACTCTCTTCCACCTTTCAGTTTTTCCAAAGAGCAGGCCTATCAGCTAGAGACCATGAAATTGTCTTCATGTCTTCCACACTCACAGATCAAAGGCAAAGAAGACTGACTTCACTTTGGTGCCTCTAGTTCCACATTGAACTACATGGAGGGAATTTTCATCCTTCCCCAGATATGAATATTAATAGGAAATAGACAGAGCTATATATATGGTCCCACGAAAAAGCACTCAGAGGCACATTGCAGCATATCATGAAAGAAGACTGGATTTTTTTGTGTGGTTAAATTGATATTGTTTATCACATGTTTTATTAGGAAATTCATCTTGTGTACTAGAGTTGTTTTGATATGTTAGAGTTGGTTGTTCTAACTAGGATTTCTAAAGAAAAAATATTAGTAGAAACAGTTATAGTTTACTTTCAGATGTGAGTGAGACTGAGATTTTTGGAGAGAGAGTTGTTATATTTTATATTAGAATGTTATTTCATTCAACAAATAATTGTGTGCCTCTTAGGATAACAAAATAATTGGCACTAAAAGTATACAAAATAATAATCCCATTATTTCATATTTCACACTTGTAGTTTAAATACCTCTTTGCTGCTTATTGTTTCATTTTAAAAGATGGAGAAAGTATTGCCTTTTTCTTCAAGGATATTACACAATTTGAGGGCAGGGGAGGTTGAAGGAGTGTCATATAGTAAGTAAATTAATGGGCTACAAAATAAAGTTTAATCTCTTTAGCAGTCAGAGATTATGTAAAACATAGCATGATGATGGAATTTATTTTGACTGATAATTCACAGAGATCTTAATCAATCATAGTTAGTGGGCCCAATTTATGTGTGTAGGCCACATAAAGTAGTAGGATAAAAAAGGCTTCTCTTCAGGATAATACAATTTGATTTGGCAAAATATTTCCTAACCAGTTTCACTTTCATTCTTGAAGCACCTCTAGATTTATACTTAAAAAAAAGAAAAAAAAGAACTTTTTTCTGCTCAAAGCTGAATGCAACTGCTCATCAGCAGTTATAACAATGGGATCTCTAATGTGAAATGTCAGCTTCTTGTGTATCAGAAGCTGTAAAGACCAGGAGGAGAGGGGAGCCCCTAGAATTTGGAGGCTGATTCAGTATCTGTAGTTTATTCTACTATCTAAAGGATGAGGAATAAAACCAGGAATAATGAATTTTCCAAAAGGTGATTAAAATTCAAAATCACAGCAATTTTTTTCCTTAAAATATTAAACGTTACTTTGCAACTATAGACAACCGCAAATGCTCATTAAACACCTGTTAAAAGAACTTTAGAAATAAAAGGAAGCACTGTGTGTTGTGTATAGTTATCTGTCACCATGTAAAAAATTATCCCCAAACTGTACTGTTTAAAACAATAAGCATTTATTACCTTAAGTTTTTGTGGGTCAAGAATTCAGACACATTTAGCTGATCCTCCGCTCACAGTCTCTTACAGGGCTACAAACTGTTGACTGGGAATTCAGTCATTTCAAAACTTGACTTTAGGAGGAGTCCTTTCCAAGCTCACTAACGTTGCCATTGGCAGGTCTCAGGTTCTTGCTGGCTGTTAGCCAGATAAATCAGTTCCTTGCCATATGGACCTCTCCTGAGGGCTATGCACAACTTGGAAGGTTCCTTTCAAGAAAGAAAAAGCATGCGAGAGAGAAAGAGAGGAGAGAATATGAATGAGAGAGAAAGAGATCGCAGTCTTTTATACCATAATCTCCAAAGTACCACCTACCATTTTCATTTCTCTATTCATTACATGTGAGTTGCTAGATCCAGCCCACACTCAAATAGAGGGAATTAAAGAGAAGGATTTACACAGCACATGAAAACCAAGAAGTAGGTCATTGGGGGCCATCTCATAGAATGCCTGCCACATATAGAAATAGGAAACTGAGGTGCAAAGTTGTTAATTACATGTCCAATATAACAGATCCTGCTGCTGCTATTGTTGCAAGAGCCTAGATACCTTGACATAGCTCAAAAATTTCTGATTAGAGAAAGGCAGGAAGGGACAGAGGTTGAAATTTGGAGCTATTGCCTGCCAAAGTGGTTTTCAACCTCTGTTCATAGAGTAAAGTGGGTGGTCTTCTAATGGCACATCCAGCCTTTCAACCAGATAAACGATTTCAATCAGTTTGTATATTAGTCTTTTTCATAAGATGCCTTTAAATGAAATGGTTCTGCTGGTCAAACTTAACCTGAAAATAATTGTTCTTCATGAATTTTATTTGAAAAAAATTTTCAGGTTCAATATTGGAACTGAAAGATACTCTGTTCACATTAATGCATTTTTTTCTCACCCTTACATCATTTTATCCAGAAATTATTTTTATTACTTAGAAACAGATGAAGGTTTTTAATAGTTTTTTCTGTAAGATTCAGTATGTTTGAAAATGTTAGTTTTTAATAATTTTACCAATACCTTAAGCCAATTCAAAGTATTAAAATTTTTAATATTGTATTGCTCTTATTACAATGAATAGATTGGAAAGACTTCTTATGATATTATATATCTGTAATATACATCAGTGATATTACATATTTGAATGAACTTTTGTCATCTAATAAAATAGGTGTATACCAGTTTTAGCACCTATTACATGTAACTAAGTCTTCCATATTTTTTCTGTCAAAATCGTTTTATATCCTGTCATATATATATGTATATGTACACACATACAATAAATATATATTATGTATATACACACAATAAAAGAGCTACAAACCTTAGACATACAAAGAAAGAGAAAACCATCATTGGAGGTCTATTTTTTTTTGTTTTAGTTTTCTGTTTTGTTTTGTTTTTTGAAAATTTCTGGAACTTTGGCTTAGATACTGAATTTCTCTTAAATACATCATTTCAAGAATCTTTTTTAACCTGCTTTTTTCATTTAAAATTTTCTAAACCCTGTCTAATTTCTCTAAAGACACACCTATATCACTTTAACCCTTCATTGTCATTTAGACTGTTTTCCAACTTAAAAAATTATTATAAACATCACTGTGAAGACTATCCACATATATTTATCTATGTATCCTTCTTGGAGTATCTCCTTTCAGTAATCCTCAAGGAGTTAGATTTCTGAGTGAAAGGGTGTGTAAAGACCTTTGGTAAAAATCCCTAAATCACCCTTGAGAAATTTTATATTCCCTGCAGGAGATTAGAAGGGAGGAATCTAAATACAGGTTTCTGCAACAACCTTTATTTGCAACAGCCCTTTTGTTTAACTTCTCTGTATTTCTTTTTCTGAAAAGAAAGCAGTCACCATTTTCTGAGAGGAAGGAAACTTGTATAGTAGGAAAACATGAATTTAGGTTTGCATTTCAATACCCAAGAGGTCCAAGTGGATTCTTCTCTTGGCCAAATGCACTCTTGCATTCCTAATTATGTATGTGTAACACCAGGAAAAGGTAGTGTTCTGTTTTGCTTGCTGTCTCTCCCATCTGTATCTATGCCACTTTTGGAAGTATTAAAAAATATATCACAAACATTTAGAGGGGAGCAGGGGAACTCATTGATTTTCTGAAAGCAATTTGTTAATTAACATCAAAGGAATGAAATCTGACTTGCATAGCCTAGTGAGTGGCATTTTTCCATAGTCCTGGTTGCTATGGTGATGAAGGAAACTCGTTTGTTCTGGGTCACTCCTAAATTTGTGCATGAAAGCATAAGAGATTATTTCTGTCTAATCAAGTTATTTGGAAAAGTTGAAGGGGAGGTGCAGTGTTTTACAGCCATCAACCCTCAACAGAATAAAACACAATAGCTGAGAAAAGGGGATTATATCTTCCTTTTCAAAACAGAACTGAGAATTTCTAACTGACCCTGAAGCCTCTTCCAGCAGAATATCTTCCCCCCACTTTGCACTCCTATGAGGAATGTGGAATCACATTTCTTAAAGGGAATTAGAGTACATATTGAAAAACTCTACAACCCGACTTTGCATAATGAATAAGGAGTAGGGTGTGCATTCATTAAACAATTTTACTTTTGAACTTAAATTTTACAGTGTGTCAAATGCCTCACTAGGTCTGCATTGCCAGGAAGCTAAGTTCTGTTACAATTAACATAATTGGGAAAGCTGGAATAGAGAAGGAATGGCTCACCTCTTTTTTCTAACCAGATGTCCTGGCCCCTGTGGTATATAGATTGAAGCATCTCTTGCACATTCCCCTGCCTGTCCAACACCTTAGCTACTCCTTAAGCAGATGATAGTTTTGTATGTCATTATTGGACATTATTTTTATAAAAGATGTGGTTTCAGTTACATTTTTATTTTTATTTATAAAAAAATTTTTTTTCTTTCTGAGACACAAAGATATGAATTCAGATCTTTATTCTGACATTTATTAACTGTGTGGATAGGGAAAAATTCCTTAGCATTTTGATACTTTATCTTTCTTATGTACAGAATTGACCTATACAGGTACCTAAGATTTACCTATACAGATTGTTTAAGGGTTCCCTCTGTATCAGTCATCCATTGCAGCATAACAAGTTACACCCAACATTTAGCAGCTTATATCTCATAGTTTCTGAGGGGCAGGAATCCACAGGAATTTAGCTGGGTGTAATGGCTTAGAATCTCTGGAGAGAGCAGTCAAACATCAACCACTGAGACGCTACTGAGGCTAGAGATCCTGCTTCAGAGCTCACTATTAGGTGTTGGAAAGCTTTAACTTGGTGTAGACTGTTGGCCTTAAGGGTGCTAATTCTCATCATATGGGTCTTCTCATTGTGGCTGGCTTTCCCCAGAATGAGTGATCTGAGAAGAAGGGGTGAGAGCACAAAAATAAGAAAAAACACCCAACACGGAAGACACAGTCCTTTTTTTTTTTTAAGATTTTATTTATTTATTTGACAGAGAGAGATCACAAGTAGGCAGAGAGAGAGAGGAGGAAGCAGGCTCCCTGCTGAGCAGAGAGCCCTGATGCGGGACTCCATCCCAGGACCCTGGGATCATTACCTGAGCCGAAGGCAGCGGCCTAACCTACTGAGCCACCCAGGCGCCCCGACACAGTCTTTTTTTTTTTTTTTTTTTTTTTTTTTAACTTTTTATTTTTTATAAACATATATTTTTATCCCCAGGGGTACAGGTCTGTGAATCACCAGGTTTACACACTTCACAGCACTCACCAAAGCACATACCCTCCCCAATGTCCATAATCCCACCCCCTTCTCCCAAACCCCCTCCCTCCAGCAACCCTCAGTTTGTTTTGTGAGATTAAGAGTCACTTATGGTTTGTCTCCCTCCCAATCCCATCTTGTTTCATTTATTCTTCTCCTACCCACTTAAGCCTCCATGTTGCATCACCACTTCCTCATATCAGGGAGATCATATGATAGTTGTCTTTCTCTGCTTGACTTATTTCGCTAAGCATGATACGCTCTAGTTCCATCCATGTTGTCGCAAATGGCAAGATTTCATTTCTTTTGATGGCTGCATAGTATTCCATTGTGTATATATACCACATCTTCTTGATCCATTCATCTGTGGATGGACATCTAGGTTCTTTCCATAGTTTGGCTATTGTGGACATTGCTGCTATAAACATTCGGGTGCATGTGCCTCTTTGGATCACTACGTTTGTATCTTTAGGGTAAATACCCAATAGTGCAATTGCTGGGTCATAGGGAAGTTCTATTTTCAACATTCTGAGGAACCTCCATGCTGTTTTCCAGAGTGGCTGCACCAGCTTGCATTCCCACCAACAGTGTAGGAGGGTTCCCCTTTCTCCACATCCTCGCCAGCATCTGTCATTTCCTGACTTGTTGATTTTAGCCATTCTGACTGGTGTGAGGTGATATCTCATTGTGGTTTTGATTTGTATTTCCCTGATGCCGAGTGATATGGAGCACTTTTTCATGTGTCTGTTGGCCATCTGAATGTCTTCTTTGAAGAAATGTCTGTTCATGTCCTCTGCCCATTTCTTGATTGGATTATTTGTTCTTTGGGTGTTGAGTTTGCTAAGTTCTTTATAGATTCTGGACACTAGTCCTTTATCTGATATGTCGTTTGCAAATATCTTAACCTTTTTCATGACATGTAGAATGTTTGTAGTGGCTAGTTTTTTCTCAGCCTGCTTTCTGCCGGTAGAATTTGGAGGACCAAAAGTCCTTTCATTTTATTTCATTCGGAGGTTCTCTTTTCATTTTATATTTTCTCTATCCTTTTCAGTTTAAGCTGGCAATGCTTTTGCAAATGTAATTCTTTTAAAAATCTTATTGGTGTGAATCTTATTGGAGATCACACTAGCAAACAAAAACAGATCCCTAATTTCTTTAAGATAAGCCTGTTCTTTACCTTAGGCTTCTACTGAAACTACTAATGCACAGTGTTCTTAGGATCCCATTCTACTATTGTTTGATTGAAAGGATCTGCAAGACAACTGGTATCTTGAGTGTGTCTTTTATCTAACCAAAAGTAACTTAGATACACTGCTATAGCTTTTTCTGATACTATTAAATAACTATACAGTCACTCTCTTGGCTTCATATCTGGGCTAGTTTTGTGGCAACAGTTTGAATGTGCTCTCTGCTTAGAAGTCATTTCTTATTTTTAAAATTGCTAGCTATCTGAAATGTCTGAGAATTTTCAAAACCTTTGAGTCCTGGTTCCTTCAGTTTTAAAAGTTTTTCCTTATTTTTTCTTCTTTGACATTTTATTAACAGGAACTTGAAGAAACCAGGAAGTACTCTAATCAACTTTCTTAGAAATTATAAGGTTGTCGTCAATTATCAACTATGGCTGTAGTCATCTCAAGGTTTGAGTGGGGTTGGGGAATCTACTTCTAAGTTCATTCATATCATTTTAGTACCTCACTGGTTTTAGGTTAAAGATCTCAGTTATTCATTATTTGGACCTCCCATTGACAGTTGTCTTCTTCTTGGATCAAATGATTCAAGAGTGTGATATGTAGAGGATGAGAGTGAGATAGAGGGTGTTAAGTTGAAGTTGCAGCCTTTTTATAACATAATTTTGGAATGACATCCCATCACCACTAACATATTTTATCCGTTAGAAGAAAGTTATAAATCTAGCCTATACTTGTGCTTTCTCTCTCTCTCTTCAGGAAAAAAAAAAAAAAAAAAAAAGTGAGTGCCTGGGTGACTCAGTTGGTTAAATATTCTACTTTTGATTTTGGCTCGGGGCATGATCTCAGGGTCCTGCAGTTGTGCCACATTTGGACCTCTGTGCGGGCATTGAGCCTGCTTAAGTTTCTCTCTCTCGCCTTCCTTCTACACCTTCTCCCCCCATTCTCTCTCTCAAAAACTTAAATAAATCTGGTCTACACTCAAGGTGAGAGGAACTAAGCTCAAACATGACATCCTAAATACCAATATATTTACAAAACACCTCTGGTGTTGGTGAAGGTCAGAAAATCCAGCCACAAGTTTACCTGTATATAAAAAATTTATTTGAAGTTTTTATTTGTTAGGTTCATGAAAATATTATACATTGTGTGAGATCAATGAAATTAATGTTTTGCAACATTGTGCTGTGTTTATACTGTGTTGGCTTTAAGTAAAAGACCTATTACACATAGTAGGTTTGGAATAAATAGTATTTTTTTCCTTACAGATAGGCATTTATCTATATCAGCTATTCTAATCTGCATTTAAAACTGATATGGAATCATGTTATTACCCTACTTTATATATGAGAAACTTGGGCTCAGAAAAGTCTGGATTTTTCCTGTGTTGGCATACTCCATAAGTAACAAAACTGAGCATACAGCAAAAACTCTGTTCTTTCCACTGTACGAAGTTGACTTTCTAAAGAGGTCACACTAGTATTTTAGACGCTTCAATTCTTGATGTTGTTTAAATAGGAAAACTTGAGGATCTTCCAGTGAAAAGTACCATAAGTAGAAAACCCAGTATAAATTATTTTATCTTATAAATCTTTGATTACATGAGATCCATGTATTTTTATTGCAAGACTTATATAGCACATTTGAGGAAATAGAAAAGAAGATACACATTTATTTATTCAACAATGTTTGGACACTAGTGCTACATAAGACACTGTATTAGTTATTTTGGAGGCTTACAAAATGATTTGCAAGGGCTCCGAATAACTCTAGTGAAGGCAGTTAGGTTTGAAAACAAAGAATAATCATTAACTGCATCAGTTACTATTGCCACTGTAGTGCTGCATAACAAACCATGCCAAAACTCAGTGACATATAACACCAATAATTTATTCTTGCTTACTTATTTGTGGGTTGCCTAGGCAGGCATTGTCTGACCTAGCTTGCTCTTTGCTTGACTTGGTACAAAGTGATTAATTGCACCAAGATTTGCTTCAAGTGTCTCTCACTGTCTTTGATTCAGTATGCTAGTCTGAGCATGCTATTCTCATGGTGATGGTAGAATGATATGATAGAGCAAATAAAAACCTCCAGTGCTTCTTAAAGTTAAGCTCTGGAAACATTTGTCATTTATCCCATGTTCCATTTGCAAAAAAAAGTTATACAGTCAAGCTCAGCATTAATGGGGTGAGAAAATAAGTCTCAGCCTTTAAAGGAGGAACTATAAAGTCACATAGCCAAAGACATGGATACAGGGAAGGGTAATGAATTGACAACTATAATACAGTTCACCACAACAATAACAGAATAGTGCATTCTTTAAGAGACATCTAAGAAAGTGAAAAGTAAGCCATGCTCAGAATCATTAAACCTTATTTTAAACCTATCTCCTTCTCTTATCAAATGTGAATTAATTGTTTAATTGCTTGGTGTCTAAGTTTCCTCATCTTAAAAATGATTCTTATAAAGATGAAATCCAATCCCATCATGTAAGTGAATACCAAGGCCTGACAGATAGGAAGAACTCAGTAAAAGAAAGAAATACAAAGTTAGGACTATGAGAGATCATATTCCATGGAAAGAAGCAAGGCATCCATTTGTGAAACAACTAGAGGATGATTACAGGTAAGCTCTAAGTAAGAATAAATAGCATATGAAATTTGACCCATGTGGAGAGGACTTAGTCAGGAACGTTTTCTTTATCCATGTAGAATTTTTGCTCACCAAATGAATAACTTTAGTTCTCTCTCTCTCTCTCTTCTTACTTCTCAACAATTAACTTCAGGAGAGCATGCATATATTTCCATTCATTTTTAACTGTTTATAAGATATTCTGGTGGTGAAATAATATGGTTGTCATGGAAGCAATCAAGAATCAGGAATCAGAACTCAGAAGAGTACAGGCAGCTGACCATGGCTCATTTTTACAATACAAAAGCTTTTGGTTTTTTCTTTACAATAAGTCACTCATAAAGGAATGTGTCTGTCAATATTATATTGTGACTCCAAACCAAATTCATTAAACAACTGTAGTCCTATAAGTATCTAAATAAAGACACATATATGTATATAAACTCAATATCTATTAGTGCATTTTAGGTATGACTAATTATCATTCTTTCAATGCTGTAGTTAAATTTAGAATTTTCCTACTATCCTGGATGCTGAGAACAAAACCCAACTCAGAGAGCCTTTATATTCAACTTTGCTTCCCTAAAATCTCTACTCTAAGGAATTTCCAATTTATTTGAAGAAGCAAAAAAATATTCACAAATAAATGTTCAAGAAAACAGGTAAGGATATATAGAAGGGATAATTAGGTTTCCTCAGGTCCTGTATCTGCCTTTCTATGCATTCTGGCTAAACCCACTTCACATTTTTAAGTTTAAGTAATTGAAAAGATTCTCAAAGGTGTCACCTTCGTTTGTCCTACCCAAATCATTTTTTCAGTCAGTTTAGCAGTGATCAAGAAAGTTCTCATTGTAGCAGGGGACTGTGTTATGTGCTTTGGAAGGTACAAAAAAAGGAAAGAAATAAAAAGAAAGAGAAAGAAAGAAAGAGAAAGAAAGAAAGAAAGAAAAAGACACCATAGGTATCCATACAGTTCCTAGCACATAGGAGAATTTAAAAAAAAAAGTGATCTGTTACTTTGTACATATAAGGGAGAATGGAATTTTCCTCTTAATAGAAGAAAAATTCACAAAGTAGATAGCATTTGAGCTGCTCTTAAATAGGATTTCATTAAAGAAACACAAGTTGAAGCAGTGTACTCCAGAAGGGGGAAAAAAAAAAAAAATGGGGATGTCTTTCAGGCCTTTGAAACCTCTGCATCTTAGGCCTAGACAGAACACCAATGCTAGAAATGTAGCTATGTGTTGGTGTTTTAAGTTGTGTTATAAGAAGTTGTATTAGAAGTTGTGTTATAAGAAGTTGATGCTATAAGAAGTGTTTTAGGAGAGAGAGTGAGCATGTGAGTACACCATAGAGAAAGACTATGAACAGAAAGAAAGAAAACATAAAGGATCATCAAGAATGAGCAGCAAAAAAGAAGACACAAACAGCAATAGAGACTAAACAGTTATCACACAGGGCAACAAAGGGAGTGCAGTATCATGGAAAAGGAGGAATATCAAATTCAAAAGAAAAATCAATTGGAGAATAAATGAGGACCATGAGGAGGAAGTTGGTGAAAATTTATTTTCTTACTGGAGAGAGGATTATTCTTATAGGTCATGAGAAAATAAGGAAAGGACAAGTAAACAAAGAGTAAGATTTTAAGAATAGGAGAGTAGTTGAAGAGGCTCATGTTAATGGGTCTTAATGTTATTATTTTATTGAGTGACTTGGATCTGTGTGAAGTCAGATGCTGAGTTTATTCTTTCTCTCACTGCCCCTTAAACTGGATTCCTAGACTTCACTCTTTCATAATTTGGATGAAATCTTAGTCCAGTACCACACCTAATCTGGTCTCTTTAGTTCCCAAGAACAGCCTTATTTTGCAAATTTAATAGTCCCAACCAAATGACGCTCAATTTTAAATTGTCCCTACTCTCTTCGCTCTTCGCTCAGGTTTCCTTGAAGTTTAGAAGCTTGCAGTGGGGGAAGATGCATGGACTCATTCTTCTCTCTCCCTTATTCACTTGTTACCCCACTTTATTTTTTACTCTTCCAGGATATCCTTAGGTGGGGCGTGTACTGAGGGGAAATTGTTCATTCTGTGTGACTGGAATAGTTCTCATTATCCTATTGAGATGGATATATTATTTCAGACTCAATGTCTCTTTTGTTGAGTTTTTCAGAAGAAAAACTTTTTTTTTTTATTTCCTTAGAGTTACTCCCATGGGGAAGTACCAATTCCAGCTTCTACAATCCAGACAAAGCCTGAAATCTGGCTTTGAATCTCACCTTCATCCTTTGGCCTTCTGACTGCCTGCCTCTTTGCTAGGTCACTTCATTCCTCCATGCAGTTCTTAAGATGATCTCAGGCTGACACTCTATCTTGAGGGCCATTTTATTTCCCAGGAAATGTATACCTTTTCCACCTGTTGGTGGAGAGGCAGTTTACTCTTGGTGCACATTACTCCATGCAGCAACTCTTCCCTTCAGACTTCCTCAGCAAAAATTAG
Source organism: Mustela nivalis (assembly GCF_964662115.1). Taxonomy (NCBI): domain Eukaryota; kingdom Metazoa; phylum Chordata; class Mammalia; order Carnivora; family Mustelidae; genus Mustela; species Mustela nivalis. The sequence goes on along the minus strand of NC_139022.1, from coordinate 125,032,618 downwards.
GTGCCAAATCTCAGGTTGTTTTAACTTCTGCGATGTATATTAAGGTGTCCTTGGGTCCTTTTGAAAAGTTTTTCACTTGATGAATGTGAGGAACAAGGACACAATGTAATAGTACTTCATTTATTCTTCCCAGTGATATTTCTCATGGCTTCTTAAACCTCATTGTCCTGTCCATTCAGAAGTAGTAATGGTTCCTGTGCTAGCAGAATTGGTTTTGAGCCATCTCTTTTGCAAGTCCTGTGTAGCTGGTTTAGCAACTCTCTTTAGAGTGGGGGAGTATTTGGCAGCTATTATGTTGTTCTCAGCCAAGGACCTGTGCAGAAAATTCAAGACAACAGGAAGAGTTGAATTTAACTTCCTGATACATTAGTAAAATAGGAGATTAGATCATTTATTGAGAATGAACAAGGACATTTAGGGATTTTTGTGGTTAATAAAAGAGAAATAGGAACTAAAATAAATGAGGTAGACTGTCAATTAGCAATGAGGAAAAGATTCAGTGAATAACATTTGAGAGGTTTGATAACATCAGTATGAACTACAACCCATCAATACAGTTATGGGAATTTTGCTGTTGTAAACAGTAAAATGGAAGCTAAAGAGAAAAAGAAATAGAATTTTACTTCCAGTGACAATTACTGGCAAAATGTTTTGCTGCCGAAGATGGTACTGAGCCCTGGTTAAAACCTGTAAGAAAGACCAGACTAGGTAGATCAAGAATAATAATGACCTTAACCATTCATTAAGCACTTCCCATGTGCCAAGGAATTGCTAAGGTCTTTATACATATGTTCATGTGATATTATCCTTGTTTTACAGAAAAGGAAAAGGAGTTTTAGGGTAAGTTAAATAATTTCCCTAAAGTCCTTCAGCTCTGAGTGGAGGGTGCGGTTTTCGAACGTATACCTGTCCTACATAGAGCCTGTACTTAGAGGTGAATTAGAAGAGAAAAAGTAGGGTTGCCTGGGCGGCTCAGTCAGTTGAGCAACTGCCTTCAGGTCAGGTCATGATCCCAGGGCCTTGGGATCCCAGGTCCTGGGTTGTTGGGCTCCCTGCTTGGTGGGGAGCCTGCTTCTCCCTCTGCCTGCCATTCTGCCTGCTTGTGTTCTCTCTCTCTCTCTCTGACAAATAAATAAATAAAATCTTAAGGAAAAAAAAAAAAAGAAGAAGAGAAAAAGTAGACTTGGAGATGAATGCTTATGTAGATCCAAATGAAGAATATGATTAATGTCAAGTGGAATGTTGGGAACCTGTAAGTCAAGGACATTAATTCAAAGTTATTGTCATAGTGTACTAATGAAATGTAGTGTGGCTCGCAGATGGTATGCCCAAGTGGTGTAGAGCTGAAGGTCATTGGAGTAGAAATAAACCAATGAACTGACACAGTAGGGTTTTGTTTTCTTGATGATTGTGACTAATGTATCTATTCAAGCTAAAGGTGGAGGATAAGGTACAAAATGGAGAACCAATGATTTAGGGGAAAAAGAGGTCAAGGAATTTAAGGGAAATGTCATGGAAGTAGACAAAATGTGATGCTCCCCCCCAAAAAAATAGTTAAACAGTATGGGCTGCATAAAAAACTGGAATTGTTGAAGCAAAGGAATGATGCTATAATCAGGAAGTGGCAGTGGGAAGTAAATGTGCTTCCAACACTGAATCTCAACTCCAAGGTATAAGAAAAGGATTACCTCTAGAAGAAATTGAGCTGGTTTTCTGATTTTCAAGGAAAGAAAGGAGACTAACCCCACATTCCCCTCTTCCCCAGAGTGACCTTTCCTTTCCACACAATTTAAAGTAATTCCCTTCTCTAGTCATTTTTCATCATATTAGCCTCTTTTATTTTTCTCATGGTGCTTATTACTACATGAAACTACTCTTGTTTGTTTAATACTTTATCCATCATAACACATGAGAAACATGAGAGCAGGGACTTTGACTTGTCAGCCACTATAGCCCCATCATGGAAAATGGTTCATAATAAGTGCTCAATAAATATGTCTTAGATAAATGTATGAGTTGGAGTGGATATTTGAGGAAAATTTTTAGAATATGTGTAAGCTTTTTACCACTGTTATAGTAATATCTAAGAGAAGAAGCAGGAAATGTGTTTGATGTAGCTTAGGAAGAATAGCGCTGAACTAGATGTGGAAAATGTTTTGTAAGATATAACGTATACCTAACTAGAGAAGCCTAACCTTCATTGGTATGTGGGAATCCCCTGAATGATGGAGGTAGAGAGCTGGGAAGCACGAGGCTCTGGGATCAAGGTCACTATGCAAGATGAATTATAGGACTCAATATTTCAAAGACCGCTTTGGGACTTGGGTAAACTGTGGATTCTCTACCACCTGTGACTCTTCCAAATTTCAGTTGTTTGTGACTGCTGAAGAAAATAATAAGGACACTAAGTACAATTCCTTTTTCTTCCCATTCTTCTTTCATTTGTATTTATCTTGAAATCACAGAATGATTTTTTGCTTGGTGGTAAACAGCAGACTTTTTCTTTTCAGGTTAAATGAAGTAGAATGTTGGTAATACTCTTTAGTTTTGTTTCTTAAGAAAGAAAAGCTACTATTAGAGAAGAATACAGGTGAGAAGAGCCCACCAAATCATTTTATAGTTCATGATAATAGTGTTTCAAGTTGTAGAGGAGAAGGAGAAAAGAGTCCATTTTAGGGTATGATAATTTCAGTGTTGAAGGTCAGAACAGGCAGGAAATTTAGAGAATGGGGGCAAGGAGAAGAATCAGAAAGCTAGAGCTTTCTCATCCACATTAAAAGCAAACTAGAACTCGGACTAAGTAAACAGTATAATTATTAGACTATAGCAAGTTCCCTTAGGGTTCTACATGGATTAACCAGAAACATCATCCAAAATATCTGCCTGGAAATGGCTACTTGGCCTTTTGTTTCAACGGAGTGAGGTAGTCCAAAGAAGCTTTATGAACTCTACCATATAGAACTTCCTAAGAGAGTGTGCTCTTATGATAGTCTAAAAAAATCAAGCAAGAGGAGTTTGCATTTGCAGCTTATTTATACCTGAACTGACTGAAGAAAAGAAAATCACCCAAATGCTTAAAAAAATTGATTCTCTAAATTCTGACCAAATAGTTTGGAATGGTTGTTTATCCTAATATATTAGAGCTCATTAGATAAAACACAGAAATTGCCAGAGAGGATTAGTGGGGGTTCTATTTGTTTGTTTGTTTGCATTTCCTTATTGGCATTTATAAATTCAGCCACGGATAAAAGGAGGGATACAGCAGTGTCTGATCTCATAAGAAATTAATTAAAATATTGGAAAACGAGGGATTTGGTAAATGATCCAGATTAAAACTGAACAAACATGGGAGAAATTCAGGAAACAAACATAAAATTTAAAAACATGGTGAAGCAAAAAGTCTCAGTATCTTTATAGTCTCCCTATGAGAACAAGGCAAGGAACTCTTAAAAAGCCCCAGGATGGCAAGGTGCTATCACTGCATGTCCATGGCATCACAGACTGTGTAATATAATGGTTAAGAAGCTGTGCTCTGTACTTAGATTGCTGGATTCAAATCCAGCCAGATTGCTTCTTTGCAGATCTTTATAAAGTTACTTTGCTTCTCTGAACCTTTGTTTTCTCATTTGTGAATTGGTAATAATAGAATTTTATTCTATTTTAATAGGGCTGTTGTGAGGATCAGATGAGAACATGATTAGAACAGTATATGGCTTTCTATAAATAATAATAATTTTTACCATCATCGTCATCTTTTCTTATGTCTGTTACAATGTCTGACACATGGAAGACAGTAAGTATGTGGTGACTGACTGACTGAATTGTAGCCAAAACGAAGCTTTCTCTATTCTGTTATGACTCTTACAGTCTAAGACAAGGGTCTAATGTTGAGCCACAAATTTAATGTGTACATGGTTCTGTCAAGGAATATAAATGTATAAAGCACACTTGATGTAAGAAAAAAGAAATGTTGGGTCGCCTGGGTGGGTGTCTCAGTCAGTCAGACTTGCAACTCTTGATTTTGGCTCAGGTTGTGATATTAGGGTCCGGAATTGAGCCCCGTGGTGGGGTTCCACACTGGGAGTTGCACGGGGAGGGGTCTGCGTTAGGATTCTCTCTCCCTCTGTCCCTCCTCCACTTGCTTGCTTGCTTTCTCTCTAAAATAAATAAATCCTTTTTAAAAAGAAACATATTTTATTTATTCATTTTAAACAGAGAGAGAGAGGGAGAAAGAATGGACAGAAAGAGGGAGAAAGAATCTGAAGGAGACTCCACACCGAGCACAGAGCTGCCACAGGGCTAAATCCCACAACTGTGAGATCATGACCTGAGCCAAAACCAACTCAACCAACCAACTCAGCCAACTCAACTGACTGAGACACCCAGGTGCCCCAGTCAATCAATCAATCAATCAATCAATCAGTCTTTTAAAAAAATAAATAAAAGAAATGTCTCCTTGGTCTACCTTTTATATTCTCATTTTGATTGATTATCTGGGCACTGAGAAATATTTCTATGTTCTCAGTAAAATAACAATTCAGACTCTGATAAATGGCATTTGACTACTCCTCATGTGTTAAGGATGTGATAGGGAGTGTTGGGAACCTGGAGATCCTATAACCTTGTAGAACAGGTAGCCTCTACACTCTTCAGTTACATTTGAGAATGCAAGCCTATTGTTGCCAACTTTTTGTATTTCTCAAAAGAAAGCAGAAACTTAAAAAAATTCTTCTTTATATATCCTCAATAGTTTTTGTAGTTATTACTTGACTTTTTTTTTTGTCATAGAGAGAGCACAGGCAGACAGAGTGGCAGGCAGAGGCAGAGGGAGAAGCAGGCTTCCAGCTGAGCAAGGAGCCCCATGTGGGACTGGATCCCAGGACGCTGGGATCATGACCTGAGCCGAAGGCAGCAGCTTAACACTGGGCAGGCTAAGCGTTCTGTTCCCTGACTGCACACTGATGATCTAAGTGCAAGGGCCTGTAGGTGGGAGAGTAACTATTAAAATGCAAATCCCCCTGGAATGTATAGCTCAGAACAACACTGTTATCACCAAGTGTCACTAGAGAAAGGACTTGGGGGGAGTGGAGAACTTCTGAGGGAAGTAAGATAAAAGGAGAGGTGGGAGGAAGCCAGAGGCAAGATCTGCTTAGTCTACGATTTTTGCTAAAACTGGTCATAGTATAGAAACTAGAGGAAAGTGAGAGACTATTTTTGAGTGATCATGAAGGGAGAGTTAAGGGGAATATTTCAAAGTAAGAGTTCTTAAGAAAGATGAATAAATAAAAATTTAAAATACTATTTTCCAGTCAACATAAGTATGTGGCAGTTTTAAAATGTCCTACTTAGAAGAAGAAGAAGAAGAAGAAGGGAAAAAAAAATAAGCCCTCCTACTTATAGTCCTCCTACTTGTTTTCCATTTACCTCTATCTCATGTTTGTTTCTTAGAGACACAAGTACCTCAGTACTTTTTAATCTGTGAGACGTTTAGGGAAATTGAGAATTCTGTTTGTACCACTGCTGAGCACATTTTTGTTCTGCCTAAGCTTGCTGCTCTTGTCCTTGATAATATCCTTGTTGTATATTTGCAGAATGTTTGCCTTTGATTTTGGCCATGAAGTATACTTTTGAATGTATCCAGTAGCTCCCATCACTGCAGAAGCTGGCTATACCACATGTACTGGTTTCCTTTCATTGTGTAATAATGGATCAATAATTTAGAACCCATTGCATTTATTTCCCTATGCAAAAAAAGTCAAGGAATAAAACAGAAATAGAAACAACTGTGGCCCTTTAGGAGCTTAAAATCTAGTAGAGAAAGCAAAACATTAAACAATAGAATGTAAGATATTCTCTATAATATTATAGTATACTATAATAGAGTTTATACTATAGTATAGTATAGTATAGTATAAACTATATACTATATATAGTATAGTATAGAGTTTATATATGTAGTATTCCATAGATTGTGTACAGTATAGGATTGCTGGAAAGTATTGCCTTGCAAATGGAAAAACTAGGTCTTGAATCTCATTCCTTTACTGACCAGCTGGTTGACTTTAGGCTTATCTGTGAAAAAGGGGATAAAGATGCCTATTTTCCAAGTAGCTGAGAATAGAAAGAAATACTATTTGTTCAGCAATTAGCATGCATTTGGTGTCTTACAGTCAGTACTTCAGGAAGGCAGATGGATGAAGTGTTGCTTCCCTTCATGTAATTTATAATCTAATTATAGGTAAAATATATATTATACAAAAATTTAAACAGCAATTATATTGCTACCTAACTGAATTAAAATAACAAGATGTCTCAAATCAGTAACTGATAATTTATAAATGATGGTAAGAGAGACATTGCTCACAATTGCTATATGGAGTACTAAGATCTGTCAAATTATATATACTTAAAAATTATTGGTTGAGGTATAGCATATGTATGATAAAGTGCATGAACCTTAAGTGCACAGCTCACTGGATCTTTTTTTCATATGTATATACCCATGTAACTACCACCAATGAAGATACAGAACATTACTATCACACTAGAAATGTCCTTTTTTCCCCTTTCCTGTGTGTGTCTCCTCTCCTCCATCCCCAATTAACACTCTATCCCCAATTAATTCTACTGATTTCAATCACCGTAGACTAGTTTTTCCTATTATTAACTCTTATGTAAATGGAATTGTGCAGTATGTACTCCCTTTTATCTGGCTTCCTTCACTCAATATTTTTTCTATGATAGTCATCCATTAGTAATGTATGAGAGAATTCCTGTTGCTTTACATCCTCACCAATACTTGATATTCTTAGTTCTTAAATTTAGACGTTCTGGGGAGGATATGCTAGTACCCATTTGTGGTTCTGATTTGTTTTACTCCTACATCTAAGAATAGTATGATGGTTGTTTAAGTGCCCTGCCCATTTTAAAAATTGATTATTTGGTTAATTGTCTTTTTCTTATGGATTGGCTTCCTTAAATTCTAGATGTATGAGTAGCTAGACTTCTTTCAGTCCGTGACTTGCCTCTTTACTCTCCCAGTGGTACCTTCAAAAGAAATTCTTAATTTTACTGAGTTTCAATTGAAAAACATTTATCTTGTGCCTCTTATATATGTAAACTTAAATCTTTGCTAATCTAAGTAGTCTGATATTCAGATTCTTTTGAGATGGTATTTTCAAACATGAAAGATTAATACCTGTAAAAGTTTGCACATAGATGTTATTCCCAATTAAAAGATTTATTTAAAGTATATCAGACCTTATTACTACTATTTCCAACCCTTTAATTTGCCCCCAGATGGCTACATACTACTTTGCTGAGAATCTGTCTTTTAGGTTCCATTATCTAAAATTTTCAGTGTTCAGAGAAGAACATCTATGACTAAGAGGGGTCTGCCTCATTTTAATTATTTTCAGGACAGAAATAATAGGTCCATTGTGATTCCAGCTTCAACTTCCTTTTAACTTATACGGAATACCAAGGGGCAAATTTTTGCCTAATCTGTGGAGGAGGGATCAAAATAGATTGCTTAATAATGAAATTTGAAATAGTTTATTTAAAGATATTATTCTCCCTTATAGCTTAACTTTCTGTGTTAATAGAGTATTGGGATTTAGATCATTATATCAGTTTGCTAGGGCTACCATAATATAATACTACAGACGGAGTGGCTTAAACAACAGAAATTTATTTTCTCACATTTCTGAGAGCTGAAGGTCCATGCCTAGGTATCAGGAGGTTTGAGGCTTTCTGAGGCCTCTTCCTTAGCTTGCAGATGACTTTCTTCTCACTGTGTCCTCACAAGGTCTTTTGTCAGCGCTTGTGTGCCCCTTGCATCTTTCTGTGTATTCAAATATTCTCGTACAAGGACATCGATTAGATTGGATTAGGACCCATCCTAACAGCTTCGTCTTAACTTAATCGCTTTTAAAAGACGCTTTCTCTAAATATAGTCACATTTAAAGATACCTGTGTTAGGTTTTCAACATACAAACTTTGAAGGGTACAGAGTTATGCCCATACCAATCACTGTTGTGTATTTTAGAAGACTATAATAAGGCAAAGTGCCAGATTAGAAAGCAGAGGACATGTTCAACAATGTGTAAATATGCAGTTGTCATGGAAGCTGAAGTTTCAAGAAATGAAATAGACATGGAAACCCCACAAACTGTTACCCAGATGTACAAATGAGTAGATGGCTGAACAGACGAGAAGACAGTAGACTGAATAGGTCAGTGCTGGGGAGATCCAGTTTAGGGTCACATTCTGAGCTAAGAGGAATCCTGAACGAAGGTTTCCTGATTAAAAAGAATTGGTAGCTGATTGTGAAGGAAAAAAAATCATGGATTTTCTGAAAGATGGAAGACAGGAGAGGAGAAAGTTAAGCACTGGACCTAGGATATCAGTCAGATACAGATGGGTGGGATATAAATAAGATAAGAGGTTATAGTTACTTGATTCTTTTCAGATCTGCCTTCATGGAACTCAGTTTGATGTATAAAATCCTGTCGTTGGGATGAGAAATATTTATTAAAGCACCTGTTAAAATCAAATTCTCATGAGGTTTATGGTCTTATTTCCTAAATGGGGAAAAGAAATCCTCTTATTATTTCCTTTAATACCAGTCATTCTTACCAATGTTTCCAAATCCTAGGACTCACATATCTTGTAGAACATCTTTCATTCCCTATGGGCATGTTAGACCAATAGTCTGATATAACAGTTCATATCCAAGATCAGTGGGAGAGAGAGAAGTGGAAGAATAGCCAGCTCCCTCCTGGTAAGGCCCAGGATCCCACAGGATGTCTCCCTGCAGAAGTCCCAAGTGAGGTAGTCATTGGTCATATCCCAGGAGAAAAACATTTGAGAACTGCTTACCTAATGAGCTATAGATTAAAACTATATTAGACTATCCATGTTCATTGAAAATAGAGTTTTCTTCTTTTAAAATCAGAATTGACTAGATTTTAAATTTTTTCTTCCCATAGAACTATGTATATGACTTAAAAGAAATCAAACAACGTAGGAGAATATAAAGAAGAAAACAAAATCTCCCGAAAATCTCCCATCCTGAGTTAACTGTTGTTATCTTTATGGTGACTATTATTTTCAAAATCTCTCTGTGATGAAGTATTTGTAAAATTTTACATAATTGAGATCATACCATACCAGTTTATTGGCAACCTGCTTTTGTCATTTAATGATACATCATGGAATCCTTTTGATCTCAACATATTTAGATCTATATCAGTATTTTTAATGGCTGCTGGTACTCCTTTGTGTGGATAAACCATCAGTTTTTAATACCAATCCCTTTTTGAAGGACCTTGGAAATCATTTCTAACTTTTTTGCTATTATAAATAGGCTTTAAAACATCATTGTGCACTGGCTTTATTATTTTCTTTCAATAAATGTCTTTATGGGTAAGTTGGAAAATTTTCCTGAAATAAGCCAGTACCCTCTTTATTTTTAATTATTTTGTGTGGAATATTTATGGCTTTTGGTGGATGGCTTTCTCGTTCACTTCAAAGATTCTGTAGTGTAGCCTTTACCCTCAGACCTCCTAGGTTGCTCAGAAGGAAGGAACATGCATTGCTGTTTATGTTTCTATGTTCAAGTCCCCATGGACTATTACAAATGAGTGGGGCTGGTAGAAACATATAGTAGTTCTGTGAAATGCAAAATTTCTGTTGGATGGGTGATTTTTGCATGAGCCTTAAGGGGATAGAATTTAGGTAAAGCATTTTAAGAATAAAAAACTAGAAGAATCGGCAAGGTATTTATAACATGCTTGGAAATTGAGGGGGAAAAGGTAGGAAATTGTGATTAAAACATTTGGATCAAGATCTTTCCCTGTTGACTACTCTGAACACACCTATTTTCACTTTTCTTCTTGATCTCTACCCCACCTAGGGAATATCTTTCAATTCCTTGAAAAGAGCAGGCTCTCTCTTATCTCTACTTATGTTATTTCCTCTGCTCTTTTCCTGGTACCCCCACACTGCCCATTCCTCTTTCCCTAGAATATATAACCTTTACTTGACTAAGAAATGTCTACTCAGGTATTCATCTTATGCTCAGTTTTGGGAGTTATTCTAATTAAAAAGCCTCTTCCAAGTCACCCAGGCTGAGTTAGTTCCTTTTATTTGCATCAATGCTGCAACTAACATTATATTGATTTCATTAAATAACTTATTTAAATTATGTTTTGTTCCATTTAAGGTTGTGTCTGCCATATTCATCACTGATACCATTAGGGCCTGATCCAATGTTTGGAAAAACATGGGCATGAGTGAATGTTTTTATGAACAAATGAATGGATTGCAATTAGCAAAATAGTTTTGATGGAATAGATCCTGTTGGAAACTAGGTGATAGTTGGAAACTAGGCTGGGGAGTCACATAGAGCTTCTATTGAAGAGAGATTTAATGGCAGAGTGGGTGGGGAGAGATCGAGCACAGGCAGACGGAATGGCAGGCAGAGGCAGAAGGAGAAGCAGGCTCCCTGCTGAGCAAGGAGCCCGACTCGGGACTCGATCCCAGGACGCTGGGATCATGACCTGAGCCAAAGGCAGCTGCTTAACCAACTGAGCCACCCAGGCGTCCCTAGTCTTTTTTTAATAATGATACAAAAATCATTCAAGATTGGCATACTGTTTTTGAACAGCTACAAGATTTGTGTTTTGGTTTTCTTTCTTTTTTTTTTTTTTTAAGTGCCCCAAATGTGTTTTCCTAAGGAGGATAAATATTCCCACTGAACTCTTACTTATCCTTCTAATTTGCTCATTTTTAAAATTCTATAAGTCAATGAATTTCAAATTGGCAGAGTTTGAATTAATGTGATTTAGATCATAGATCAAAGACTTAGCATTTTAAATGAAAATACATGTTCTATTGTACTTCTATGGCAGAGATTGGTGAAGTGTATAAAGCACCCTTCATATGAGTAAACAACCCTAAGAATGATCTATTTCTTTCATTTTTAGACTTTGAGGAAAGATTTCTACTGTGAGCAAGTTTTTCATGTGTAAAGAAGCCTAATAAATAAGAGCAGAGAAAAGTGGAGTGTCTTCTTTTGAAGTGTGGGATCATCATCATTAAGCAATGACCACAATGTAGGACACAGAAAAGTTTTTTTTTTTTTTTTTTTAATTTGACATGCATATTTGTTAAGGGTAGAAACTACTGCATATGCAAGGGTACTTTACAATGGTAGAGAATGTATAACTAGGTTCAGATTACAGCTCTCCCAGTTATTAATTCTTTAATCCTGAGGAAATTTCTGTGTATAAAATCCTATGTATAAAATTACATCCTTTTTATGATTGCTGTGGTATTTAAGTTAGTCAATTAATATGAAGTTCTAGCATAAGCTAGGGACACAGAAAGTGCTCAATACATGTTTCTTATTATTATAAGATTATTATAATCTAGTTGATCATTTAATTCAAATTCTTTAATTGTCTTAGCCTTTTTTATCTGTTTCAGGAGGCACCCATCTTACTTACACCCAAGTTTCAATGCCCAGTTACACATTTTGTACATTGCGGCCATTTAGTATTGATTTGCTGTTTATCGGTTGATGTATTAATATTCACTGATTTGTTGATTTATTAGTATTTACTGATTAACTAGTATTTAGCTGCTTCTACCCCTAAAATCTGTTTTCCTGACTTTTTGTCGTCTCTATTTTTAAGTACTAGGAAGAAATCTGTCCCATCTTTTCTTCTCTCATCTCCTCATGTCATCACTAATTTCCCTCTCCTAGCCCAAAAGGATTGTTCCTTTCCCCACATCTCTCACTGCTTCTTGTTTTGATTTTGTTTGAAAGGAAAGAAGAAAGCTTTTTTTTACCACCTCTATCAAAATGTACTATCCAATGAAGGGTAATCTTAAAAAAAAAAATGGACTTTGCACACAAACAGACCTACGTTCATATTACCCACCCTTACTAACTCTGCTAGCTTGGGCAGGTCACTTCACCATGGGGAGCCACAGCTTCCTCATTTGTGTAATGAGCATACTGCTAACTTAGTAGAATGGTAAGGATGAGAAAATATATATGTCTAGGATGGAGGGAATCTGTAAATGGTGACTCTGATCATTATCATTTCCTGTTTTATTATAACAATTCATCATTCAGTTAACAAATCAAAAGCCACAATTTATTTCAATATTTAATTTTTAGCAAAACTGGAGTATACTTAATCATCACACATAATTTCGAGCTGGCAGAAGCTAACTTCAGAATTTTCTCCCATTTCAGCTGATGAAGCATTATTCAGCTACTTTTCTGCATACCAAACCAATAGGATATTAACTTTGAATTTTAAAAGAACTTATTTTAAAGAACCCAGTAATTGAAGACTTCCTTATTTAATCATTTGTCAACAATTTTTAGGTAAGGATATTTTGAAGAGTACTAGGAATACAAGGCAACCTCTGGTATATATAATCTAATTTTTACTTCCAGTTAGGATCATATTTTGAAGAAAAATTATATTTTGCAGTATAAATGAACAAATACAAATTTTATGTGTGTGTATATTTATACATCACATATCTCTCCTCCTCCCTAGGGAGAGACATAAATCCTGCCAAAATTAGAGCAAAAGAAAGTAGCTTTTGAGAAGCCAAGCAATTGACGTGATACAAGTCAGAATCATTCAGTCAAAGACTCATTCACAAATGCATCTCCTGGAGTGGGGCCTGGATGGCTCAGTTGGTTAAGCACCTGAGTCTTGGTTTCAGCTCAGGTCATGATCTCAGGGTCCTGGGATCAAGCCCCAGGTCAGGCTCCCTGCCTGTGTGGAATCTGGTTCAAGGTGGAGGCTGCTTCAGATTCTTTTTCTGTTTCCCTCCCCCTCTATTCCTCCCCACTCCTGTGCAAGCTTTGAGTACACATTCCTTCTCTCTAAAATACATACATAAATAAAATCCTTAAAGCAAACAAACAAACAAACCAAAAAACACCATATCTGCCAAAGTGAAAGACCTTGGTTTTGGAGTGTTAGGATCCTGAATTCAAACCCTCTTTGCCAAACATTGGTTTTGTGACCATGGGCATATTTGTTAGCTTCTTTTATCATCACTATTATCTTTTCCCCCATGAGAATAGTAGTACCTACTCTGAGGTGGTTGTAAAGAACAAGGAAGATATCATACTTGCCATATAGCTATCCAATTGCTCATCTAGCTTTCCCCAAGGTCCCCCACTATGTTCCAGGAGTGGGTAAAAAAACAATAACAACAGAGGATAACTAAGAAACAGCTCCTATCCTCACAGGCATCCTATTCTAACTGATGCTGGAAGAGTGGGCCAGTATTGATGTTCACTCTGGGGGCTAAAACCAAGCACTAATTTCACACACTGGCAGAGTGTGGACTTGAAAATTGATTTGCCTGGGTATTCCTACCTCTAACACCTATTAGTGCTTAAATTTAGGCAAGTTAGTTAACCCCTCTCAGCTTCAGTTATCTCACCTAAAAAATAAAGCCAAAAAGGATAATAGAACTATTTCTTTTTTATGTTTTTTATAAGGATGCTATTTATTTATTTAGAGAGTACAGGCTGAGGGGCAGAGAGAGAGAGAATCTCAAGCATACTCTACACTGAGCATGGGGTCTGAAGCAGGGCTCCGACTCATGTCCCTGAGATCATGACCTGAGCTGAAATCAAGAATCAGATACTTAATTGACCGAGACATGTAGGTGCCCCAATAGAAGTACTTCTTTCATATATTTATATGCATAGTTTAAGGACTGAATGAAGGTTCGGATATATTTACTCCTTAATAATGATTCCTTAGAAAAACAGCAGATATACTTGAATCATTTTTTTAAAGAAATTTCTTCCAGTTATAAGAAATTCTATGCAAGCTCATAGAGAAGTTAAATAAGCATAGACAGGAATGATCTTTATTATATTCCCTCTTATTTAGACACCCAGACAAGGGGTTCTCACAGAGCACCGCACTGGGGGCACTGCAGTTAATATTAATAAGAACGATGATGACCTCTTTGTAGCCTCGAGAAACGAAAAAGTCATCAGTTTTTAATGCTCCTCTCAAGGAGCCTACCATTGCCTTCTCTAAGTGCTCAGAACATTATCTTGCTACAGATATCTCCACCCTTGTGGCAGAGTCTACATTATTGTGGTATCTAATCATAACACAGTGAAATTCATATATTTTACTCTAATTAATGTCATCTTAAAGGGTGTGCTGTGATGAATATATGTAAATATCTCATGAATTTGACCATGCTTTCAGCTCTGAACTCTGGCTTCCAGGAGTCAGTGTGAACTAATTGAATAACAGAAAACTCATAATTTAGCTACTGTAAAGAAACTGAAAGTGTCCTATAAACTATGCAACTAGGTCAGGATACATGATTATCTTTAGAATAAAATTTGAAATAATTCTCTAGTTTCTTTGTGTCTTCTGAATATTAGCGGGAGATATTAAATTGGAAGAATGGGCATGTTTGAAATGGCAAGTTTGGAAATTAAAGACACATTTCAATTGTAACTCCTTTGGTCCCCAATGTAACACACACTTCTTAGGTCCTTGGTGGGTACTCCATAATTGCTTGTTAACCCCAAGAAAAACACTGGAATGTCACAAAGCAAACAGGTAGGACTCTTCTGGGCTCTTTTATCAGTTTTGTATTGCTGTGTATCCTCAGGAAATGTCCTGGATTTCTCTGAGCTGAGAGGGATAAGAGTCCCATCTCCTCCCTCCCCTAAGGCCAGACCTTCATCAAGTCCCATTTAGAGTGCTGCCCGCTGTGTTCTGCATTGTCTAGCTTCTCCACACCTGCAAATATCTGCCAGAGTAATCTTCCTAGTACATGGCTTTCAGTTTATTATACTCTTAAAAGTCCTCTGAAATACTCTTGCCTGGTCAATAAGAGATTGTAACCAAAGAGTGTAGTACTGAAGCATGGTGATAATAGTTGTTGAAAGTAAGGAAAAATCAACTTAAACTGACAAAACAGGCAAACAGACTTTACCCGCTACCTCAATTGAAAAGTCCAGCCTACTCTTTGACTTCAAGTGCTCTGGGCTGTCACGTTAGGAAAGTCTGGTTTCTTTTGATTTCTCATCTCTTGGCCCCACCTTCCTCAGTGGACTGGCTTCATTTACAGGTAGGTTTTGCTGTGGTGATTATATAGATTTTTATTAGATATCCTGGGCATGTTTTTGTCTGGAAGAAACATGCAAGTCTCTTTTCTGATGATATTCACCAATGTCTTGGGATGCCCTCTCACTGGGTGATTTTGGTCATATGATCAATCATTCTGTGACGAGGGGAATAGAACTCACTAATAGGCTGGGGGTTAAATAGCACATACTACTCTTGGAGTTTCCTCAGTAGTAGTGGACACTAAAAGTGCTGGATGGGCAGATCCTTTAATGATGATGAGTAATTATTGCCTGAAGTAGGGCGAATGGTCTAGGAGACACAATAGATGTATATCAGATATAATTACTATCAGTTTAAGCCTTTGTATTCATTGTTAGTACAACATTTAAACCTGAACAGTGTGGAATGTGGAAGTTTGATGGATATAAATATCAAACAATCCAAAGCATGTCACTCTCTATGAACTCTTTGTGAAAGAGGTTTAAAAATACATATTCTGAAGGGAAAAAAAAGTATATTTTGGCTATTCAGAGGAAGATCCAAAAATTAACTGAGAAGGAATTAGAGGAAACCACAGAGGATTCTATGCCCACCTCCTCCTCTACCACCACCCCTGTCCCCCAGAAAAAAAGAAAGGAAGAAAAAAAAGACTGCATATTATTCAAAGAGTTAAATATAGTATTCTAAAAGGGTAGGAAAGGGTAAGGTTGGAGTGCAAGAAGATAACAACTTATTTATCAATTAGTATGTAATTTGAAAAAATGTATATTTTTAAAGATTTTATTTATGTATTTGACAGAGAGAGCACAAGTGGGGGAAGTAGCAGGCAGAGGGAGAGGGAAAAGCAGACTCCCTGCCAAGCAGGGAGCCCAATGGAGGGGCTCAATCCCAGGACCCTGGGATCATGACTTAAACTAAAGATAGCCACCTAACAACTGAGTCAACCAAGCTCCCGGAGAAAATATTTTTTAATATAAGAGCTAAAGATTAAAAAAAAAAAAAAAAACCCTAAAGATTTAATTTTTAAAGTTTGTTTGAACTTAAGAAACACAAAGTGTATGCAGCTTTTAATAGTTGAGCTAATTTTTGCCATTTCAGCCCAATAAGGCACATGCTTCCAGGTCCACACAGGAGTTGTAAGGGTGGGGAAAAAAAAAGAAAAAGAAAACTTTATTCTAAGTTTCTAATGAGAACCAATTCTTTCATAAAAATGGAAGTGTCTGTGGGTTCTCCTCTCAGATCGGTGAGTTGGGATGCATGTATTTCCCATGTTGGTGTTAGTCTCTGAATACCACCCTCCCCACATTCTTTCTCCCTAATATATATTTTTATGGAATTAATTCTAATGACAGTATTGGTAATTTTAAAGATATTTTAATTTTTTAAAACCCCTGCCAGGTGAAACTTACCATCTTCTTGAATTTTCAACCAGCTTTCCTATCTTCCCTGTAGAAGTCCATCTTGCTAGCATAACCTATATGAAGTGGACTGTGCAGAATTAAACATGAAAGTGTACAATATCCAGCAGACTCTGTTTAAACTATTGCCTATGTATGCCTAGAAATGCTTTAAGTCAGATGCTTTAAAACAGAAAGCACCATAGAAGGAACACACTTTTTTTCCTGGAGCTTTGTGTTCCTGAAGATACTGCGTGGAAGCCAGACTTTTCCCTCCAAAATACTGATTTTTTTTTTTCTTTTTTACTTTTTAAAAATTATTTTTATTAACATATAATGTATTATTTGCCCCAGGGGTGTAGGTCTGTGAATCATTAGGCTTACACACTTCGCAGTACTCACCATTTCATATACCCTCCCCAATGTCCATAACCCCACCACCCTTTTCCTACCCCCCTCCCCTCAGCAACCCTCAGTTTGTTTTGTGAGATCAGGGGTCTCTTATGGTTTGTCTCCCTCTTGGTCCCATCTTTTTTCATTTTTTTCCTTCCCTACCCCCCCCCCCAAACATCCCACTCTGTCTCTCAGATTCCTCATATCAGGGAGATCATATGATAATTGTCTTTCTCTGATTGACTTATTTTGCTCAGGATAATACCCTCTAGTTCCATCCGTGTTGTTGCAAATGGCAAGATTTCTTTTTCTTTTGATGGCTGCATAGTGTTCCATTGTATATATGTATACCACTTTTTCTTTATCCATTCATCTGCTGATGGACATCTAGATTCTTTCCATAGTTTGGCTATTGTGGACATTGCTGCTATAGCATTCGGGAGCAGATGCCCCTTCAGATCACTACATTTGTATCTTTCGGGTAAATTCCCAGTAGTGCGATTGCTAGGTCATAGGTTAGCTCTATTTTCAACTTTTTGAGGAACCTCTATGCTGTTTTCCAGAGTGGCTGCACCTGCTTGCATTCCCACCAGCAATGTAGGAGGGTTCCCCTTTCTCTACATCCTCACCATCATCTGTCGTTTCCTGACTTGTTAATTTTAGCAATTCCAACTGGTGTGAGATGGTATCTCATTGTGGTTTTGATTTGTATTTCCCTGATGCCCAGTGATGTTGAACATTCTTTCACGTGTCTGTTGGCCATCTGGATGTCTTCTTTGCAGAAATGTCCGTTCATGTCCTCTGCCCATTTCTTTTTTTTTTTTTTTTAAAGATTTTATTTATTTATTTGACAGAGAGAAATCACAAGTAGATGGAGAGGCAGGCAGAGAGAGAGAGAGGGAAGCAGGCTCCCTGCCGATCAGAGAGCCCGATGCGGGACTCGATCCCAGAACCCTGAGATCATGACCTGAGCCGAAAGCAGCGGCTTAACCCACTGAGCCACCCAGGCGCCCCGATCTGCCCATTTCTTGATTGGAATATTTGTTCTTTGGGTGTTGATTTTGATAAGTTCTTTATGGATTTTGATTACTAACCCTTTCTCTGATATGTCATTTGCGAATATCTTCTCCCATTCTGTCAGTTCTCTTTTGATTTTGTTGACTATTTCCTTTGCTGTGCAAAAGCTTTTGATCTTGATGAAGTTCCAATAGTTCATTTTTGCCCTTGCTTCACTGACCTTTGACGAAGTTTCTGGGAAGAAATTGCTGTGGCTGTGGGTGAAGATGTTACCACCTGTGTTCTCAAGGATTTTGATGGATTTGAGGTCTTTCATCCATTTTGGGTCTATTTTTGTGTGTGGTCTAAGGAAATGGTCCAGTTTCATTCTTCTGCATGTGGCTGTCCAATTTTCCCAACACCATTTGTTGAAGGGACTGTCTTTTACCCATTGGGCATTCTTCCTACTTTGTTGAAGATTACTTGACCGTAAAGTTGAGGGCCCATTTCTGGGCTTTCTGTCCTGTTCCATTGATCTATGTGTCTGTTTTTGTGCCAGTACCATACTGTCTTGATGAGGACAGCTTTGTAATAGCGCTTGAAGTCTGGAATTGTGATGCCACCAACTTTGGCTTTCTTTATCAACATTCCTTTGGCTATTTGGGGTCTTTTCTGGTTCCATAAAAATGTTGGGATTATTTGTTCCATTTCTTTGAAAAAAAGAATAGAATGATGGTATTTTAATGGGGATTGCATTAAAGGTGTAGATGGCTCTACATAGCATAGACATTTTCACAATAGTTGTTCTTCCAATCCATGAGCATGGAACGTTTTTCCATTTCTTTGTGTCTTCCTCAATTTCTTTTATGAGTATTTTATAGTTTTCTGAGTACAGATTCTTTGCCTCTTTGGTTAGGTATGGTTTTGGGTGCAATTGTAAATGGGATCAACTCCATAATTTCTCTCTCTTCTGTCTTGTTGGTATATAGAAAGGCAACTGATTTCTATGCATAGATTTTATATCCTGACACTTTACTGAATTCATGTATGAATGCTAGCAGTTTTGGAGTGGAGTCTTTTGGGTTTTCCACATAAAGTATCATTTCATCTGCAAATAGCGAGAGTTTGACTTCTTCTTTGCCAATTTGGATGCCTTTAATTTCTCTTTGTTGTCTGATTGTTGAGGCTAGGACTTCCAGTACTATGTTGAATAGCAGTGGTGATAGTGGACACCCCTGCTGAGTTCCTGACCTTACGGGAAAAACTGTCAGTTTTTCCTCATTGAGAGTGATATTCACTGTGAGTTTTTTCATAGATGTCTTGGATGTTATTGAGGTATGTACCCTCTATCCCTACATTGTGAACAGTTTTGATCAAGAAAGGATGCTGTATTTTGTCAAATGCTTTTTCAGCATCTACTGAGAGTATCATATGGTTCTAGTTCTTTCTTTTATTGATGTATTGTACTACATTGATTGATTTGTGAGTGTTGAACTAACCTTGCATCCCAGGAATGTGATCATAGTGAATAATCTTTTTAATTTACTGTTGGATCCTATTGGCTAGTATTTTGGTGAGAATTTTTGCATCCATGTTCATCAAGGATATTGGCCCGTAATTCTCTTTTTTGATGGCATCTTTTCTGGTGTTGGGATCAAGGTAATACTGGCCTCATAAAATAAGTTTGGAAGTTTTCCTTCCGTTTCTATTTTTTGGAACAGTTTCAGGAGAATATGTATTAATTCTTCCTTAAATGTTTGGTAGAATTCCCCTGGGAAGCCATCTGGCCCTGGGCTCTTGTTTGTTGGGAGATTTTTGGTGACTGCTTCAGTCTCCTTACTGGTTATGGGTCTGTTCAGGTTTTATATTTCTTCCTGGTTCAGTTTTGGTAGTTTATATGTTTCTAGGAATGCATCTATTTCTCCAGATTGTCAAATTTCCTGGCACATAGTTGCTGATAATATGTTCTTATAATTGTTTGTATTTCTTTGGTGTTGATTGTGATCTCTCCTCTTTCATTCATGATTTTATTAATTTGGGTCCTTTTTTTTCTTTTTGATAAGTCTGGCAACGGGTTTATCAATCTTCTTTTTTTTTAATTTTTATACTCTTTTTTAAAGATTTATTTATTTGAGAGAGAGATCACAAGTAGGCATAGAGAGAGGCAGAGAGAGGAGGGAAGCAGGCTCCCCAGTGAGCAGAGAGCCTAATGGGGGGCTCAATCCCAGGACCCTGAGATCATAACCTGAGCTGAAGGCAGAGGCTTAACCCACTGAGCCACCCAGGTGCCCCCAATCTTCTTAATTCTTTCAAGGAAACAGCTCCTATTTTTGTTGATTTGTTCTACTGTTCTTTTGGTTTCTATTTCATTGATTTCTGCTCTGATCTTTATGATTTCTCTTCTCCTGCTGGGTTTAGGATTTTTTTGCTGTTCTCTCTCCAGCTCCTTTAGGTGTAGGGTTAGGTTGTGTACTTAAGACCTTTCTTCTTTCCTGAATAAGGTTTGTATTGCTATATACTTTCCTTTCAGGACTGCCTTTGCTCTCTCTCACAGATTTTGATAGTTGTGTTCTTATTTTCATTTGTTTCCATGTATTTTTTCAATTCTTCTTTAATTTCTTGGTTGACCCATTCATTCTTTAGTAGGATGCTCTTTAGCCTCCATGTATTTGAGTTCTTTCCAGCTTTCCTCTTGTGATTGAGTTCTAGCTTCAGAGCATTGTGGTCTGAAAATATACAGGGAATGATCCCAATCTTTTGGTGCCATTTGAGACCTGATTTGACACCCAGGATGTGATCTATTCTGGAGAATGTTCCATGTGCACTAGAGAAGAATGTGTATTCTGTTGCTTTGGGATGGAATGTTCTGAATATATCTGTGATGTCCATCTGGTGTAGTGTGTCATTTAAGGTCTTTATTTCCTTGTTGATCTTTTACTTGGATCTGTCCATTTCAGTGAGGGGGGTATTAAAGTCCCCTATTATTATTGTATTATTGTCAATGTGTTTCATTGATTTTGTTATTAATTGGTTTATATAGCTGGCTGCTCCCATGTTAGGGGCATAGATATTTAAAACTGTTAGATCTTCTTGTTGCACAGACCTTTTGGATATGATATAGTGTCCTTCCTCATCTCTTATTATAATCTTTGGCTTAAAATCTAATTTATCTGATATAAGGATTGCTACCCCAGCCTTCTTTTGATGTCCATTAGCATGGTAAATTGTTTTCCACCCCCACCCCCACTTTAAATCTGGAGGTGTCTTCAGGTCTAAAATGATTTTCTTGCAGACAGCATATTGATGGGTTTTGGTTTTTTATCCATTCTGATACCCTGTGTCTTTTGATTGGGACATTTTGCCCATTTATATTCAGGGTTAACTATTGAAAGATATGAATTTAGTGCCACTGTGTTGTCTGTAAGGTGACTGTTAATGCATATTGTCTCTGTTCCTTTTTGGTCTGCTACTTTTAGGCTCTCTCTTTGCTCAGAGGACCCCTTTCAATATTTCCTGTAGGGCTGGTTTGGTGTTTGCAAATTCTTAAAATTTTTTGTCCTGGAAGCTTTTTATTTTTCCTTCTATTTCCAATGACAGCCTAGCTGGATATAGTATTCATGGGTGCATATTTTTCTCATTTAGTGCTCTGAATATATCATGCCAGTTCTTTCTGAACTTCCAGGCCTCTGTGGATAATTCTGCTGCCAATCTCATATTTCTACCATTGTATGTTACAGATTTCTTGTCCTGAACTGCTTTCAGGATTTTCTCTTGTCACTAAGACTGGTAAGTTTTAGTATTAGATAACAGGGTGTGGGCCTCTTTTTATTGATTTTGAGGGAGGTTCTCTGTGCCTCCTGGATTTTGATGCTTGTTGCCTTTGCCATGTTAGGGAAATTCTCTATTATACTTTGCTCCAATATGCCTTCTGCCCCTCTCTCTCTTTTTTCTTCTTCTGGGATTCCAATTATTCTAATATAGTTTCATCTTATGGTATCACTTATCTCTTGAATTCTCCCCCCATGGTCCAGTAGTTGTTTGTCTCTCTTTTGCACAGCTTCTTTTTCCCCATCATTTGGTCTTCTGTATCACTAATTATTTCTTCTGCCTCATTAATCCTAGCAGTAAGAGCCTCCATTCTTGATTGCACCTCATTAATACCTTTTTTCATTTCAGCTTGGTTAGATTTTAGTTCTTTTATTTCTCCAGAAAGGGATTTTATTTCTCCAGATGGGATTTCTCTAATATCTTCCATGCCTTTTTTGAGCCCAGCTAGCACCTTGAGAATTGTTTCTGAACTCTAGATCTGACCTATTACCAACATCTGTGTTGATTAGGTCCCTAGCCATTGGTACTGCTTGTTGTTTTTTTTTTTTTTTTGTGGTGAGTTTTTCCACCTTGTCATTTTATCCAGATAAGAATATATGAATGAAAGAATAAAATAGTAAAAGAGTGGCAAAGTCCTCAGAAAAATGTATGCTAACCAAATCAGAAGAGACGCCAAACTGGGGGGAGAAGAAAGGGGGTAAAAAGAAATTAAAAAAAAAAAATTGTGTGTGTGTGTGTGTGTGTGTGTGTGTATACACCATGAATAAAACAGAGCCAGCCATTTGATTTTGGGTGTATTTTCATCTCTTAGAAGAAACTACCTCCCAAAATTTTAAAGAAAGAAAAATGTGTATATATACAAAAATAAGGGTAAACACGATGAAGTGATAGAATATGAATGTAAAGATGAAAATTAAAAATTATAAAAAAGGAATTGATAAGATAATTTGGTTGGATAAAGAAAGAAGAAATTAAAAAGGCAGAGAGACTGTGCTTAGGTGGGAGACTAGAACAAAGCCATGTGCTAGATTTAGGCTATATTTTGATCTATTAGAAGAAATTATATTCCAAAATTTAAAAAAAAACCCTATATGTATACAAAAAATAAGGTTAAATACAGTGAATGATTAAATATGACCATAATAATGAAGATTTTTAAAACATTTTTTAAAGGAAGGTATTGTTAAGATAAACTAGTTAAAAAATGTTAAAATAGAAAAGAGGAAAATTTTAAAAATTAGTATAAGAAAAAAACTTAAAAAATTTAATTTAACTTTGCAATACTAAAGGATCATGGGGAGAAAGCCATGAATTCCATGCATTGCTTTCCCCTATCTCTGGAATTCTGCTGTTCTTCTTGATAGGTGAGCTTGGTCTTGGCTGAATGTTCTCTTTTGGGGACAGGGCCTGTTGTAGTGATTCTCAAATGTCTTTGCCTGAGGTGGAATTGCACCAACTTTGCCAGGGGCCAGGGTAAGGAATCTGTTCGAGTTCGCTCTCCAGAGTTTTTTTCCCTGAACACTTTCCGTAGAGCTCTGGAGGATTGGAATGAAAATCGTGGCCTCCCAGTCTCCAGCCTGGAGGAACCAAGAGCTCAGGGTCGCACTCCTCAGTTTGCCCTCAGAGAAAAGGGATCAGTCACTGCCTTCTCCCTAGTCTCCAGCTGGGCTCTTAGTCTCCTAGTCTGTGACCAGGCATTTCTATCTCTGATGCACAGCCCCATTTGGAGTCTCCAAACCCAGCAGATTCCTGCCTCCAGAGGAGAAAGGTGAGTCTCCCTGGATCTGCCACTCGTGAGGTCCTTGCTCAAAGAACAGTGGCCTCACTGTGCCATGTATCACAGTTTAAGGTAACACCGAGCTGAGAGCTCACTCCTTGGCTCTGTCTCTGTAGTCACCTTCTCCGCTCTGACACCTGGGAGCTCTGCCACACTCAGACACCCCTGATCTTTTAGTGACCCTGTGGGTCCTGAGACTACACTGTCCCTGTGAGGGCTCCACCCCCACTTAGCCTCTGGAGCATTATCCCTCAGTGGAGCAGACTTTTAAAGGTTCTGATCTTGTGCTTCACTGTTCCTCTGCTTGTTGGGAGCCAGCCTCTCTCCAGCCCCTCCCCAGAGGTTTCTTTTCCTGTCACCTTGGATTCACTTCTCCACACATCGTACCTTTCAAAAAGTTGTCGTTTTTCTGTTTCTAGAATTGCTGCTCTTCTCTTCGATTTCCTGTTGAGTTTGTAGGTGTTTGGAATGGTTTGATAACTAGTTGAACTCATGTGACCTGATGTCATTTCAGTCTGCTACTCCTCCACCATCTTGCAGATCACTCAAAATGCTGGTTTCTTAACAGTGAATTAATAGTTCTTTTCACTATTTGGAAAGATTTCACGGAAAGAAAGAGACTGTGGGACGGTGGAACGTGGTATGGGCTGGTTTTGCTACCGTAAGCAACAAATCAGAGGGAGGGAGAGAAGGTGGGAGAGAGAAAAAGAGAGGGAGGCAGAGAAGGGAGTCACTCAGAGCGAGAGTGGAGACAGAGAAGGAGAGGAAGTAGGAGACAGAAGAGAAGGGAAAGTGGTTATTATCTACAGGATTAGAATGGAGACTGGAAATACCAGTTAACTAAGATACAAGAATCATATGGTAATAACACATGGGCAGTGCAGCCTAGAACAGAAGTTGGCAAATAACAACATTCCATAGACCAAATCTGACCAGTCACCTGTTTTTTGTATAGTTCATGAATGAAGAAGAGTTTTACATTCTTAAATGTTGGAAAAATGTCAAAAGAAAAGTAATATTTTATGACACGTGACACATATTATCTGCAATTTCAGTGTGCAGAAACAAAGCTTTATTGGAACACAGCCACGCTCTCTTATGTACATATTGTACATGTTTTTCATGCTACAAAGGCACAGTTGAGTAATTGTGACAGGGAACTGTGAACTACAAAGCCTAAAATATTTGCTACCTGGCTTTATTTATAAAAAAATTTTGTCGGTCCCTGGCCTAGAGGAAAGAGGACATTCATGAGAGAACAGAGAATAAAGCTAAAGATCTGGATCTAATCCATATATACTGATAGTTTTAAAATTAACTGCTTGGTGGGGCGCCTGGGTGACTCAGTGGGTTAAAGCCTCTGCCTTTGGCTCAGGTCATGATCCCAGGGTCCTGGAATCGAGCCCCGCATCGGGCTCTCTGCTCAACGGGAGCCTGCTTCCCCCTCTCTCTCTGCCTGCCTCTCTGCCTACTTGTGATTTCTGTCTGTCAAAAAAATAAATAAAATCTTTAAAAAAAAAATAAACTGCTTGGTAAAATGATCTTCCTTTAAAATAACTACCCATTGTTTAAATAACCAGTTAAAAAAGAAAGTCCTGCCAGTTGTTTCATTGTTAGAATGGACAATAGCTAATTTAGTCTAACTTAAACATATATCTTGCTGGTGGAGAATATGAAATGAACTTCCTTAAAGGGGACATTTTTCTACATCATTTACACCTTCTGACCAGGAAACAGAAGCAGAAATCCTCTTCCTCTGTTTCTAAGTAAAATATGTTTAATTCCCTGAGCTTTGGGCACCCTTGATCTTTTGTCAAGGACCCCAGGTTGATATGGAAAGTACTTATGTTATGAGACATATGAAGTATGCCACATGTGAAATATCCATGAGCTTATGAAGTGTAGATTTTGGATGAATTCACAGCTATTAGGATATGTGAGCCAATTTTAGCTTTTAATAATGAAATATTACTAAGGTTTGAAAAGAGAAGCCCCAGATATCAAGTCCATTAGCCCTCTTGTATGACCAACAGGAGCCAGTATTCACTGGAGTGAGGGCTTTAGCCTCCTTTTGTTTGTTTGTTTTTGTCTAATTACATAAGGAAGTTATATAGCTATTCCTTTTTGAAGTGAAGAGGAATGTAGACAAATAGATGTTGCATATGTCTTTTTTCTTCAGCACACATATTTTGAATATTAATTGAGGATACGATAGTTTTACCCCACTGGGCATTCTCAGAGTACAAACCTATATAAGTACTTCCTATTCTTCTTTATTTTATAAGACTATCTAATTTTAGTATATGAAGACACATGAATAGACAGTATTGCAGAACTGCTTGTTTTGGTTAGTCATTTCAGATTTTTATGGAATACTTCCTAATTAGTAGTCAATTAAAGCTCCTGGCCTCAAGGTTTTATACTCTAATAGGAGGGACATGAACAAGTGACATAAAATTAGGAATCTAGAGGGAAATAGGGATGAATTTCTTTCTTTTATTTAGAGATTTTATGATTCATTATGCCTTGTCATATATAAGGATTATAGAAATTCCTAGTCATAGAATATTAGAAATAATTATTGATAAACTAGTTTCATGCACTATTCACCAATAAAATGAGAGTCTATAAATATGTTTCTTAGCAACTTATATTAACTTTTTTAAAAAGATTATATTTATTTATTTGACAGACAGGGATCACAAGTAGGCAGAGAGGCAGGCGGAGTGGGTGGGGAAGCAGGCTTCCAGCTGATTAGAGAGCCCAATGTGGGGCTCAATCCCAGGACCCAGGGATCATGACCAGAGCCAAAGGCAGGGGCTTTAACCCACTGTGTCACCCAGGTGCCCCTTATATTAACTTTTTAATAAACTTTGAGTCCCTTAAATGCATACAGAATTTTAAACTTAGGAATACTAAACAAATGTAATGCTTGATATAATTCAGTAATCACAAGTAATTATTGAAAAAATAAAGCTATAATAACTATCAAGTCATTATATCATGGGAAGTAAAGCTTTAAGCTTGTAGTCATTAGGCATGTTCTCTAAAATGTGTGAATATTTGTTGTACTGGTTTCAATATATCAGTTTTTGACTCTGGGGTAAAACTACATAAAATCAGAACTTAAAAGGAACATTATGTTTTACTCATAGCACTGTGACCACATGGATACCATCAGACAAAAGGGAAGAACTGTATGGCCAAGTAAACTCCATTAAAGCTACCAAATAAAACAGAATGAGTGCTGATAATTCAGTTATAATAGTATAAATCAGCATATTCTGCATGACTCTAAAAAAGAAAAAAATATATAGAATTATATATACAGGTATATAACTCATTTTAAACAAAACAAAAACAAAAACTCCCATTTTAAATCAAGTGTGATATACTATAGCTTAAGGACAAATCTGATCTACCTACTGTCATGTAAATAAAGTTTAATTGGAACAAGGCCCTTTGCATATCATGTATGGCTGCTTTCATGTTACAACAGCGGAGCTGAGTAGTGATAGAGATCATGGCCTGCAAAGCTTAAAATATTTACTATCTGTATCTTAACAGAAAACAATTGTTATTCCTGATCTAAAATATCCAGGAAGCTGTCTTTATTCTATGTATGACTTCTATAAGAAAGGTTTAGCACTCTGAATTCTTACTCAATATAAAAAATACTGCTTTTACAATTTTGATTTCTTTTGGATCATCTGTATTTATATTAGTAACTGTTTTGGTAACTATAGAAATATTACTGAGAACTAACAAGGAAAATAAAACCAATAAAAAATGAACAAAGGATATAAGAAGCAATTCACAAATGAAGATATCATAATGACTCAAATTTGTGGAGAAATTCTCAACATCATTAACTATCAGAAGTTGTAAATTAAAAATGAACTGTCATTTTACATGTCATTTTACACTAGAAGATTGATATTATCAAGTGTTGGAGAGATTACTGTCAAACAGGAAGCTTAAGCTCCCATCTTTAATGTGTTTGAGCAAATTCTGGATGGAGTAAACTGGGAGGAACTGGTGAAAGTAAGCCTCTATGTACTTCATATCTCAGAGATATACTTACGAATACTTATCCCAGGGAAAAAAAAAACCTCTCTCAGAGTCCATGACAAGACCTGTTCATAGGCCAGTGGTGAAGTGAGATGCCTGAAATTCAAAACAATTGCCATGGTGCACCTGGGTGGCTCAGCCATTGTCTGTCTTTGGCTTGGGTCATGATCTCAGTGTACTGGGATCAAGACAAGACCTGCACTGGGCTCCCTGCTCAGCAGGAAGCCTGCTTCTCCCTCTCCTACTCCCCCTGCTTATGTTCCCTCTCTCACTTGTGTCTCTCTGCCAAACAAACAAATAAATAAATAAATCTTAAAAAAAAAAAAAAGCCACAAAACACTAACCAAAAAGAGAGAGGGAATGAAAACCTAGTCATAACGTTCTAAAATAGATGTTCACATGAGGGACATATTGAAGCTCTCTATGCTGGTACCAACTAGGAAATTACATAATTTTATTTTCTTAGTATCCATATTTTTTAAGGAACATTTGACTTTTGCCAAATTCCTAGTAACCTGGATTTTTTTCCTATATGTAGAGGCCAGAATTCATTATATCCTGTGACCCAGCTCTGTTCTATGGTCATAAAAAGAATCCTGGAATGTAATCCTCTTGCGTTACTCCCCCCACAAAAGTGAATTGCAAGTTATTCTGTGAGAGAAACCAAATCCAGTTTTATTATTTACTCTTTCTGGCTGCCCATTTGAAACTGTTTAATTTTTCCTACAATCATTTTGTGATTCTTACAAATACCCTCTCAAAAGAAGGGTATGTGTGTGTGTATTTCTTTCAGAGGCTGCGATGACTTAGAAAAAAAAATTTTCCTCCCTAATATTTATTTACAGGAAACTTTATAGGCATGTCCCAAGACAAGATGATCATGGATATTCTCTTCTCAGTGTATCTTTCCAGTTGATTCACAAAGTAGCTGACATGCACACATATACTCACATTTCTGTTTGAATAAGTATCTTCAGTTTCACATTGGAAGAGGAGTATCTTGGTCTAAGGTAGAGATTCAGTGGTCCATATTCCCTAGTGTCAAGGGCAGTCTGCCTCTAATAACCTTTTCACTTCCTAATGATTATGTGTTGATGTTCTTTAAGGGTGACTTTCTCACCAGTTATGTGTAGTGAACTCCGCCTTTTTCACAGAGTTTGCAGCAGAACCCTCTCATAAGTCATGACAGTTGGCTTTCTTGCATACATTTCCAGAAATAAGTATTATTGGTTTGACACCATTCAGAAGGAACCAAGGTCTGTATGTGGTAAAATGTAGCAGTAAAAAGACTTACAATTAGTCAAGTATACTCATCTACCAAAATCCAAAAAAAGCATTCTAGAGCTTTCAGGAACAGTTTGCGTTGATAGTACTAACTTGGAAAATTAGGATTAAAAAAAATAAAAAATAAAAAATAAAGAAAATTAGGATGAAAATTTACTGGCTTTGTTTTTTTGTTTTCATTTTTTCTTTATTTTTTAATTTAGGGATATCTGAATATATTTAAAAGTATGTTATCAGTCAGTCAACTTCTATGCTTATACTCTCTCTGTCCCACCTTTAAGATTTGTGATTATTCAGTTTTTAGGGGTTTCCTTTATGGTAATGAATGGTATAATAATAAAGTAGGAGCAAAGTGATTATCATGCAACAGCTAACAAATTGATAAACTGATGCATCTCAACTTTTATTCCTTTCTCTTCCTATTTTATGTTAATACTGCTTTAGTGGAAATCACATCCATGCAATTGCAAATATAACTTGTCTACATTTCTAAGTGGTTCCGAGGGACATTTTCTACTTTTCTGTGTCTTGCAAACTTAAACATAGGCAACAAGGTTATCATTTCATAGCTGTTGAAATGCTGCCATTCATCTTCTGTGATAGAATTTTACATAGTTAGTCTGAACCGTAGCTGTGCATAACTATTTCATTGATATTCTGTCAAATGTCACAAGCTTTCAAGTTCAGTACTTACACATTTATTGCATTGAAGCTGGAGATTACCTGAAAATCGTCTTGTCAGGTGCTTTGTCCCATTAGGTAAAAAGGATATATAGAAGGTAAGGGAGGAGCCTGTATTGTTTTTATGTGTATGTTAAAAAGAGTTTTCTGAAGACTAGCAGTGATCCAAAGTAATCATTGCAACTTGTGTATTTTGGTAGCTCAATGTCTTGCATTTTTTGAGACATGAATAAATGAATGAAATATATAAAAATGTTTTTCATCAGTCAGCCTGACATGGCTTAGGAATGACCTCACAGCCCTCATTGACCTTAGGACCAAGCATTATGTAGGTCAATATAAAAAGAATGTATAAAAAGGAGGAGGAGAGGGAGAGGAAGAAGAGGTAGAAAAAATTGTCATTGTAGTAGTTGCAGACAATGTATCATAATTCTTAGAAACGTAGACTTTGGGGTCAGACAGATGAGTTCTGAAATATGCCACTTTCTTGCTATGTGGCCTTGTTAAAATGAATGAACAAACACCTTGTATTGAATTCTTATTTTGTGTCAGGAGCTGTTTAAGAGATACAAGTTTATTTAATCCTTACCACAACTCTATGTGATAATGTGTTTTTAGTATTACTATTGTTATTATCCTCATTTTGTATATGAGGAAATAAGGCAGAGAATATAGAAGTTGCTCAGCTAATAAGTAGCAAAGTTAGAACTGAATCTGGTCCTCACTCCTAATCCCAGTGTTTAAAAACTGGCTCTTTGTTACAAGACTACTTCTTAAGCAATAGAAATTTTCTACTTCACAAATACAGAACAAGAGATTATTATACCTACCCCTATAGGCTGGATGTGAGAATTAGCATTATATAAGTTGCAAGAAATAAAATGTCCCTCCAACTCTGAGGACTGTGGGTTCATCCTCATCAACAATTGGCATTTCCTGTGTTCTTGCCTTCGTTGCTAACTCAGAATCTCTCAACCTTCTACAAAGCCACCCTTCCTCCATTCTTATTTATGGGATTCTTCAGTTATGCTTCATAAGACTTTATGAGTCTTTCCATTCAAGTATACCTACACCCACTTTCTTCCTCTTTGTTCTACCACTTCCTAAGCAGTGACCTATATTCATGGAAATCCTTGAGGAAAATCCCAAGGGAGTGCAGCTGATGGCATCATCATGAGCATGCCACCAATTTTTCAAGTGATTTGTCTCCAGACTTGTTCTTACAGCCACCAGTCCTGTAGGAAATAGGAATCCCTTCAAGCACAGTCAACATTCTCTACCACAGCTTGGCCTCCAAAATGATGCTTCAGGTTTAGGGCAGCCTGACAGCATTATCAGGAAGTCTTATGAAAATTGCTCCTTGAGATTTTTCTCCCTAACCCGTTAAACAATGATACATTGTTTAAGCTACAATGCTGGTGCTTAAAACCAATTCACGAATCTGGGCAAGATAAAGATACTTTCCCGTCAGTGGTTTCCTAGGATCTCCAGAGGGCGTACATATGCACACACCTTCTCACTTAACACTCAGGCAAAAAACCAAGAAGCCCTAGGCAAATCAACACATGCAAATGAATTCTACAGATCCTTGAGGTACCAAATAGTCATCAGCAGACTTATTCAGATAAATCTAAGTTCTTTTTAAATTCAGCCAGCCCAGATATACATAAATACTTATAGTAATTATATTAAACATTCATTTTATCTATTAGCCTTAACCTAGGAAATTCTTTAAATTTATCTTTCCAACCATATATAAAGTCATTCATTCAGCAGTTTTCTTATTTAAAGCATAACCTACAAAGTTTACAGAAGGAATAGAGAAGGATAAGCCACAATCTCTGCAATCCAGAAGTTTATAATCCCTTTGAATAAAGGAGACACACATACTAGAAACACTAAAGTAGTTAAGTAAATAAATGTGCAAATGTTAATATTCATTCATAAATTCAGTCTCCAGATATGTATTGAGTGTCTACCATGTACCAGCACTGTATTAAGAATAAGAAGTACTTTGATGGATAAAACAGATGTACTCTCAGTCCTTATGGAACCTATATTATAGTGGAAGAAATGAAAAAAAATGATTAACAAGATAAAGAAAGATTGTGGAAACCATTATGCAGGAAATAAGAGTACAGACTGGAAGTAGGATTTCAGAGAAGGAGGTTGTGTTACTTTTCTAGGGCTGCCATAACAAAATACCACAGACTTGGTTTAAACAACATTTACTTCCTACAGTTCTGAAGGGTAGAAATCCAAGATCAAGGTATTCTCAGGGTTGATCCTTCTGAAGCCTCTCTCTTTGAATTGTAGATGGGTGCCCTCTTCTAGTGTCTTCACACGGATTTCCCTGTTCATGTGTTTGTGTCCCATTTTCCTCTTCTTATAAGGACACCAGTTATATTGGATTAGGGCTCATCTTAATCTAATTAATTTTCCTCATTAAATATAGCCAAAATCTATGTTTAAGAAAGTCACATTCTTGGGACGCCGGGGTGGTTCAGTTGGTTGGACGACTGCCTTCGGCTCAGGTCATGATCCTGGAGTCCCGGGATCGAGTCCCGCATCGGACTCCCAGCTCCACGGGGAGTCTGCTCCTCTCTCTGACCTTCTCCTCGTTCATGCTCTCTCTCACTGTCTCTCTCTCAAGTAAATAAATAAAATCTTTAAAAAAAAAAAAAAAGAAAGTCACATTCTGAGATACTAGAAAATTAGTATTTCAGCAGATAAATCTGGGGGTGCGGGACACAATCCAGCCCATAATAGACATCATCAGTATTATGCCTTGCAGGGTTCCCTAGCATTGGTCCAAGACTAGTTGGACCAGAATCATCTGAGAATAAATAAATAAATAAATAAATAAATAAATAAATAAAGCGATATGGACCTTACTTACTCTTAAAGAGGTTGGGTCACAAAAAAGTGATATTATTAAGTTTTCCAGATATTTTGATGTGTGTTCAGGTTTGGGAACTCCTTGTAAAGTAGTCAAGAATAGCTGGAAAGATATATACATGATCAGTCTTGAATTAAACACTGAAGAGTGGAGTAAATTTAGATAGCAGTTCTCAGACTTACAAACCTCAAACCTTACATCCTTTTCTCAGACTTACAAACTTTAAAACTTACATCCTCTTCGAAGATGGCTAAGAGCTTATATGTATCTCAGTTTTATCTATCAATATTTGTCTTATTAGAGTTTAAAATTAAGACATTTAAAATTAATATATAAAAGAACAAACTATGTTGACATAAGTAACATTTTTATCACTATGTTTTCTATAACAAAAAATTAGTAAAAGAATATCACTGTTTGACATTTTTGCAATTCTTTTAATATGTAACTCATTATAAGATACCTGGATTCTCATATAGCCTTCTGCAATTTCTTGTGATGTCATTTGTCTTGCCACCTCTAGAAAACTCCACTGTACATTTATGAGAGATTGAGAGAGTGAGAAAAGATAATAATGTCTTAATAACTTATTAACATAGTTTTGATCTTACAAGCCCCCCGAATGGGTCTTGGGTATTTCCAGGAGCCCTTGGAGCACACACTTTGTAAATCACTGATATAGATTAAAAGTGAATATTTTGTGCTTTTGTTAGATGAGATCTGTGAGAAAATACTTCCTAACAGAATGGCTATGACCTGTTTAAGGATAACATGGTTATCTTGGCTAGAATATAGAGGAGGGTTTGCTTCCTTTGGACCCGATTGTTCCCCTTGTTCCAGATTGTTCCCCTTGTGTGTTGCTCTTGAACATGATTCTCCACTCATACATGGAATTGTCCCTGTTTTGGAGGGGGTTGTGTTTGTCTTCCTCATATAGCTGCTGTTTTTTGCCCCAGTTGCTTTTTGTTGTTTTCTTTCTAACTATTAATTTTGGCAGCCAACACAGCCTAATGATTAAGAACAGGGACTGGCAAACTCTTTCTGTAAAGGGCCAGATCATCAGCACTCTAGGCTTTGCAGTTAATGTGGTCTCTGTGGTAACTACTCAATGATGCTATCGTAGCAAGAAAGCAGCCACAGAGAAATCTAAACAAAGGAGTGTGGCTTTGTTCCAATAAAACTTTATCGTTATGGACACTGAAATTTGAATTTTCCTATAATTTCAAGTGTCGTGAAATGATATACATGTTTTCCAATTTAAAATGTAAAAACTGTTCTTAACACTAGCTATACAAAGTAGGCATTGGGTCAGAATTGGCTCTTGGGGCTGTTATGGTTTGTCTCACAGTTAGGAGTGAGTAATCACTTCCAACACAACCCCTCTCATTCTTCTCTCTCCCCCTTTGCAAAATGGTGATAATAATAACTTCTTCATGAAGTGTCCTTAGTTTAATATGCACAAAGGACTAATCAGAATGCCTGGACCATGCTAGTTGTTTTTATCAACTGTTGTAACAGCATTCTAGGTTAATGATTTTGAGCTGCCTTATCATGAACTTTTTGAACTTGTAGTGAAAGATGATATAGTTTGTTACAGGAGAAGGATCTAAGCTAGGTGTGTGTAAATTTGGGCAAGGCATATTTCTTTCTGGATCTCATTTTCTTGACTTTTAAAATGAAGTTGGTAGGAGGCCAGTCTGCTCTAAAATTCTAAAGGTTCTGAACCCAGAAATGCTAATTGGCTTACTTGTGTCCTTATTTTCCCATCAAAAATGAGAGTAAAACAATATGGCTCTTCCTTTGGGAAATATATGAATTTTTAAATATCCCCCAGAGAAAGTAAGTTCAACACTTCAGGTCATTTTAATTAACTGACAAATACAAGGCCCCATGAGACCATGGATACTTGTTGACTCTTCCATTTTTAGTTGTTTACCCATGCTGGTTACAAATTTTGATTGTCTAAATTGGCTTTCATGTTTGGTTGAATAGAACACATCATATATTTTATTTTATCTTATTTTATTTTATCTTATTTATTTTCTCTCAGCATAAAATAATTCAGTCTGAGTTGAAATAGAAGTCTGGAACAAAGAACTTCCACTTGTGTTATTTAAGCAACTTTAATAGGAACAGAGACCCAGTCTTAATGAGAATTTATTGTGTATGTGTACTTGGAGGGTTTGTGTAACTCAAAAGCTTAGACTTCTCAAGGATCTAATTCATCACATCTTGATTTTAGCACAGTCTGATGAATTTTTCTCTAACAACCAGAGATTATGTATATATTATTTAAATCAAATCTTTAAAAAAGAGTCATTTGTACTGGTTTAGATACTGTGAGGTAGAAACCTTTATACAAGGCCATACTGCGGGACACCACTTCAGTATTTATTTAGTACTGGTAATATGCAAGGTTTTTCATCAGGTGCTGGAAATGTATCATTGGACAAAGCAATAAGACTCCGCTCTGTGAAGAGAAGAGAAGGAAAAAGTGAAAAAGTGGTGAGTATTAGAGAGAACATGGTTTATGGACTTCTTTAGATAAGTCGATCAGGGTAGGTCTCTAGGGGGAAAAAATCTGAACCAAGACCTACAGATGGTGAAAGAGCCCATCATGCAAAAGTGATGATGATGGTGATGGTAATAAACATGACGATAGAAGCAAACACATCCTTAAGGTTACCTTGTGAGGTAGGTAGTATTATTAGTTTTATAAGACAGGAATTTGAAACCCATAGAGATTAATTTGCTCAAGGTCAGCACTTGTACATGTCAAAAGCAGAATTTGAACCCAAATCTCAGCCTTTAATCAAAACACCACAATGTCCTTTAATGTCTGCATTACAAGCAGAAAAAACACGTAAATGTAAGGTCTATTTTTTTCAGGCAGTCTTGCTGTGTCACAGGTAGTGGCCCAATTATTGCCTCCTTGAGTTAGAGGTTGTTGGTGAGGGAGTTTCATTAAGAAGAGGAAGCTGGTTGGACTGTCATCATAATCAGCAATCATGTCAGCCTGTGTCAACCCACTCAATCATAAACATTTTATAAGTTAAAAAGAAAAGATAAAAATCAAAGACTGATATACTAGCACATTGAAAAGTGATGTATTAGTGCAAATTATTATTTTCAAGTAGCTTCAGAAAAACCGGTTTGACCATTTTTTGTTCAAATATATTTGACCATTTAAATTCAGACTTAGATATGATAATGTTTTCTGTTAACTTATTTATTTTAGTATGTTGTTATTTTTACTATGTTTTTATTCATGGTACTATACCTGCTTCTATAATGTGGTATTCTTTTTCTGCCTTTAGTTTATGTTATAGGTAACTAAACCATAGAGGTTCTGTTATCCAAACCAACACAAGAACCAAAGACGTCCTAGAATCTCTGCTTGTGTTGGAGATGTTTGAATCCTTGCACTGTCAGAACAATTGCATAACGTCCTTTTGAAGTGTCTCAAGTGTTACTGGAAGGCATAGCAGGAACTCCATTCTATGGCCATGAATGCACACCAATTTAATAAGAATACCAAACATACATTAAAAGAGACATACAATAAAAGAGAGGATAGTTTGAAAGTAGCAGTTTATGTTGAAAATAATAAATAAAATATTTAATTTCTTAGTTTTTTCCTCCAACTGGCTATAAACCATCTATTAACCATGGGAGTTCTTCCACTGAAAAATCAGTGTTGTCTTTATATACAGAATTGAATTTTAATTTATTGGCAGAGAAATTTTACCTTCTTAATTCAGATTAGGTAATTCTATGACATGATATAGGAGAGAATAATTTTAATAACTTATCGTTTTCCTGTATTTCACTTAATTTTATATACATATATATGCATATATATATATATATATATATATATATATACACACACACATACACACACATACACATACCTCACACATTCATCTCAGTATTTATAGAGCAAAACAAGGTATGAGACATTCTACCAGGAATATGAGTCATTGACACTTCAGAATATGCTGTAATACAGCACATATAGGACTCATACATAAACAACTATAATGCAGTGATAAAATGGCATTGATGATACTAACATTTATGGTGTGTTTATGGTGTGCTAGATATCATGTGAAATTTACTATACGTACTCTCTTAATTCTCAGAATATGGTTTTAAGGTAGTTATTAATTCTGAAGAAGTTGACACTCCAAGAGGGTAAGGAGCTTGCTCACAGAGCTAACAGGTAGCAAAATCAGGATTTGAACAAGTTTGTCAGACTCTGAAGAAAATGCCTATTCTGTAATGATGACATTTCCCTGTGTGTTCTACAGGATGTTATAAAAATGGTGAATGAAATGTTTAGAAAGTCAAATCAATTTGGAAACATTGGGTTAAACTGTTTTAAACAGGTTTATTAACTGAAGGGATTTTTAGAGACTTTAATATGCTAATATGCAAAGTAGAGCTCCAAGAAGATGACATAGTATAAATGTTGGCCTTGAATATTTAATTGCTGAACCCCAAATCCATCCCCAATACACATACAGAGTGTGGTATAAGAATATCAGTCCTTGAATATCAGTCAAACACTCTTTTGACAGGACTATTCCACCTACCATCTTAATTTTTTAAAAGGAGAGAAGAGACATAAGAAACATTAGAGAGATGAAATATAATGGATAAATGACCTTACAGACAAAAGAAAATTGTAAATTTTCAGCTCCCTATGGAGAAAATACAAAAATTAAGAGTGAAAATGAGAGTATGAACTATGAAGAAAGGCTAGGAATAGACATGAAGAAAGCACTGCCATAACAGAAGAATAAAGATGTGGAGATCATCTCAGCTAGGAGATCAAGCTGAGTGCCTCCTCAGCTGGAGAAGTCAAAGAAAGAGCAGAGAGAAAAAAGAGTCGAAAGCATTGGGGGAATGTATATACATTGAAAACTGTTGTGGAAGTGGCATGGATGACTCTGAAAGGAAAAATGCCATCAAATCTGTTACCAAAGAAACTTCAGTAAACTTTCAGATAATGTTTTGTTGTAGTTGTTGTTGTTATTTTCAAGTTGTGAGGGCTGCAATCCTCTTCTTTAGGATTAGGCAAAGAGAGGGTAGAAAAGAGAAGAATTTTCCCCCTTTACATTGGCAGATAGCTTAGTAAGCAATAGCACTAATAAGAGCAACTTTATTAAAAAAAAAAAAAAAAATCTTGGATGCCTGGGTGGCTCAGTGGATTAAAGCCTCTGCCTTCAGGTCATGATTCCAGGGTCCTGGGATCGAGCCCCACATCAG
This sequence comes from Mustela nivalis, assembly GCF_964662115.1. Taxonomy (NCBI): domain Eukaryota; kingdom Metazoa; phylum Chordata; class Mammalia; order Carnivora; family Mustelidae; genus Mustela; species Mustela nivalis. The sequence continues at coordinate 124,994,869 of NC_139022.1, read as the reverse complement.
GCTCTCTGCTCAACAGGGAGCCTGCTTCCTCCTCTCTCTCTCTTTCTCTCTCTCTCTTTGTCTGCTTCTCTGCTTACTTGTGATCTCTGTCTGTCAAATAAATAAAAGAAAAAAAATATCTGAGTAGTTTTGAAGACAGCAAGCAAGGACATAGTCAAGTAGTGAATGTGGATTAAAATGAATAATTAAGACCAGCATTCCAGATGAGAGATTTCAGAGCTTGAGAATCAAAGATGTGGGTAGGTCTTGTTGGATTTAAGGCCAGTAAAATTTTTCTGAGCTCACACACACACACATACACACAGTGGATATGAGAAGAAAAACAGAAAAACAATGAAGAATTAAGATGAAAAATTGAGTGAATTCTTTCACCCAATTTATCCAGTGGATAGAAGTAAACTAATTTATGCAAGGAGGAAATGCAAGTGTTGGACTGCTAATTTGAAGTCAGTGAAAAGATTTTTTAAAAATAATGGAAATATTACTTAAAATTAAAAAATCAGTTTTGTCTAACTTTGTAAAGTTTCTTGCAATTTGTCCTTTGTGTGTGTGTGTGTGTGTGTGTGTGCATTTTGACATGTAAAAATTTCATATACTTGAACATATTGATATAAATGAGTCACAGATGTGGGCCAATTGAGGCCGAATAGCATGAATTTGCACTTCATACATAATCTCTGTAATTATTTGAGGACAAAACAGTGAACAGGAGCAGAAAAAAGAAACCAGGAAACAAGTCTAACAGGAGGACAAATAAAAATATTAAGGATTAAACAATGTTGTGCTAATGAAAATCTTCAAATAACTGATCAGTTAATAATGAGGTATTTGAAGCCAGAGATGAGGGATCAGGACACATGTAAAGAAAGCAGGTTTGAAGAAAAGAAGTAAAATTTAGAAATTAGTCTCAAAATGAAATATAGTTTTTAAAAATAATAGTGTAATGCTCCACATGGAGGACATGGGGAGTTAGAGAGGAGAAGGGAGTTGGGGGAAATTGGAAGGGGAGGTGAACCATGAGAGACTATGGACTCTGAAAAACAATCTGAGGATTTTGAAGGGGTGGGGGGTGGGAGTTTGGGGTACTAGGTGGTGGGTATTATAAAGGGCACGAATTGCATGGAGCACTGGGTGTGGTGAGAAATAATGAATACTGTTATGCTGAAAATAAAAAATAAATTAAAAAAAAAATAATAGTGTAATGTAGTTGTGGTTTCCTGAGCAAAGAATACCACTGTCCATAGTCCTAAAACATCTGTGTATTTCCATGCAGGGTGGTTTTTCCCTATACCGTGGAGGCTGGGTATCCAGACCTGGAGTGGGAAGAAGGAAAAAAGCAATGGTGGGATGGGAAGAGAGAAAGAGAGAGAAAGAGGGAGAGAGAGAGAGAGTGATAGATAGATTGAGGTAAATAAGAGGAAATAAACTGTCAAAGACTACTATTATAGATATTAATTTTTTGATATTAAAGGAATTTTTAGGGAGAAGAAAGATATTTCATTTTCCCAAGAAGGAAACATGATGGGGTGGGGGACACACAGGTAGCATTACCTTCATGCAATAAATATTCTAGTTACCCTCACCCCACCTTTTGGTACACTGTAGTTAAGGTTCTGAGCCTAAATTCAGAACTTGGTGTTGGTTCCTAGAAGAGAAAGGAATTGGAATACATGTATTTTATGAATTTTGAGAGACTGTGAGAACAAGGCATTAAAAGAGTAGATTTTTAGTTCAAGAGGAGAGGCTGGTGATAAGAAAGGTGCACTCTAACTACTCTTTGTCTTGTGAATCAGAAGAAAGGAGAGAAGGGGAGTCCAGCAATGATAGTTCCAAGGAAAACTGTATTAGAATTTGGTTTCACTTAAAATTAGATAAAAAGGGATAAATTTTTAAAGGTTCATAATGTAGTGAAATATGGTCAAGGGGAATTGAGAAATGATTATATCAGTTTTCTATTTGCTACTATAACAAGTTACACAAACATAGTAGCTTACAGTATATATTATTGTCTAACAGTTCTATAGCTTAGAAGTCCCAATGTGGGTCTCACTTGGATAAAATCAGGTGTTGACAAGGCTGCTTTCCTTTTTAGAGTCTCAAGGGGGTGAATCCATTACCTTTCCTTTTCCATATTCTAGAGCCTGTCCACATCTCTTGGTTTGTGGTCTCCTTCCTCCATCTTCAAATTCAGCAGTGCTGCATTTCTCTTACTTTCTTTTACTGTAACATCTCCCTATGACTCTGTTTTCTGCTTTCTTGTTCCACTTTTAAGGACTTTTGTTATTACACTGGCCCCATGTGGGTTATCCAGAGTGATCTCTTTATCTAAAGGTCAGTTGATTAAGACCCTTTATTCCATCAGCAACTCAAGTTCTTTTTTGCCATGTAACATAGCATATTCAGTTTCCAGAGACATATATGGGGATTAGAACATTGGCATCTTTGGAGTCAGGCATTATTCTGCCTGCCACAGCCCAGGAAAAAAGATGTGCTTATATCCTAATTCACTTCCTATGGGAAGCTTTCCATGATTCTACCTTATATGTATACTCTGCTCCTTTATGAGAATAAAATGAAAACAGGCATGTGAAGTGGTTAGAACAGTGTTTGACTCTTGCAAAACTTTGCTAGGTATTCTTCATTTTCTTCTTCATGCAAGGAAATAGTGCACAGAGGTAGATTTTAGCCCAGGTCTACCTGACCCAAAACCCATGCACATAAACATTATAAACTCTGACAGGGTACAGTCTTAACTAGCAGAAATCATACACTGATGTGCTATTGTTATATTTCATAATAAAAGATGAGAAACGTACCAACATTTATGGAAAGGCTGATTAAATTCATTTCGTATCAGATATTTATTGAATACCTACACTGTACCAGACTTTGTTGTAGGCACTGGGGGAAATGGCAATAAACAAGAAAAACAAATTTCAGGTTTTTAAGAAATGTACATTCTATTTGGATTTGGGGAGGTATGGGGGAAGGATTTGGGATATTCAGCAATGCAAGTATAACCATAATATGCTTTGTGGATTAAGAGACAGTGTGATGGGTTGAAAAATCTCTATCCCTTTAAAAAAAAACCAAGAAGTCCATATCCTGATCCTCAGAACCTATGAATATGTTCCCTTACACAGGGAACTTTGCAGATATTTTTAAGTTAAAGACTTTGAGAGAGGGAGATTATTCTGTATTTTCTTGGCTGGCCCAATGTTTTCACATAGCCCTTATAAATGGAAGATGAGAGCAGAAGAGGAACTCATAGTGATGTAAGGCGACAAGGACTCAACCCACTGTTGCTGTCTTTAAAGATGGAGGAAGGAAATTACCAGCCAAAGAATGTGGGCAGCCTTTAGGAACTGTAAAAGATAAGGAAATTCATTCTTTCCCTGGAATCTCCAAAAAGGAGTGCAGCTTCACTAACACCATGATTTTAACCCATTGAGAACTGTGTCAGACTTCTGACCTCCAGAACTTTAAAATAATGAATCTTGTTTTAAACCACTACATCTGATATAATTTGTTACAGTAAGGATAGACAATACAAGCAGTAAGAGGTGTAACAAGGATTGCACCGACAAGCATCTTCCCTGAGATAACTCTGAATGCCTAAGAACACTTTTTACTCCTGAAACAATTAGTAATATTTTTGTCGTAAGTGGTAAACCACACTGAGCTAGACGGAACAGAGAGTTCTTCATACGGGTACAGTGATATCTCACAACGCCCAGGGAAATCAGCGTTGCCCATCCCTTAAAACACATCCAGAACCATGAGCAGGAAGACTGTCTAGAGTTTTGCCTTCACATTTCTTTTGTCTTCCTCTCTAAATATCTCTCTAAAGTAGCTCCCTTACTCTCTTCAGTCTGCCTGATTGAATATAATTGTTGGCAGCTACAAGTCCAGTCACCCAAAGGCACTATCTCAGTGGAAACTTCTAACTTCTCCTTCCCAATTTTAGGAAAGAAATTCTCATTGTTTCAGCTTGAGGTAGGTATCTTGCTCTGGACAAATCATGTAGGCTCAAGAGCAGAACAGGGAAAGGGGGAAGATTGTTATAAACTGAACAGACACCCAGTATGTTTATTTCATGATGCTTATTCTGTAACTGGAGATATAATTTTTGGGAAAATATATCATTCTGTTTAGCCAATCTCATTTAGTTTCTGTTCAAAACAATTTGTGTGAGGCAGTGTGAAAGATACAAAGGAAAGCAACAGATATTTATCAAGCATCTATTTTTATGCCAAGAACTCTGCCAAGAACTTGGGTCACAAAGACATAGAATACTTAAGGAATGGAGGAGAGAGAATAATTCACATTATTTTGTTGTATGTGCTGAATGAAAGATCTATGCAAAGTGCTGCCAGCACACCCATTGAAACGTCACATCTGGCTAGAATGAGGGGGGATGGGGGCAGATTCCTAGAGAAAATATTTGGAACCTTCAGGTGAACAGGAAGGAAAATGTCTCTCAGGGAAAGGGAGAGCATCTACAAATCCTGCTGTCATAAAAATAACCAATGAGGCCTGTGGCCAGTGAGTAGTTCAGAGCAACAAGGTTTACAAGGAGAGAAGATTTCAGTTATTCAAGGTTCACAGTCTAATAGAAGAATAAGGATGGGTAATAAACAACTGTCACAAGGTCTGAATACATTAGCATAAAATGAATTGACAAAACACAGAGTTTTGGAGGTAAGCTTGGGGATCAGAGGTCAAGTTAAAGTCCAGTTGGGAAGACTAGATATTATTCCTGGGATAAGCTGGCTTTTAAGCAGTTTCATAAATAGTCTGTGGTTAATAGGAATGAACAAGGTAGAACCTGAAATTAATTAAAATGCTCTTCTTTGGTCCAAATCCCACAAACATTAGGCAAAGCAACTTACTACTATATGGATCCCTAAAATACAGACACAGCACTTGCTTCCCAAGGTGACATGGTTCCTGCAAAACTAAAACTCTGTAATGATTTCTATCATCTTTTCTCTTTCTTCAACAATTGTCTGGTCTTTTAGAAGAGAAAGCTGTACTATATACTATGCCAGGGAAAATATGAGAAAAGTATCTTGAATATCGAGTGGCAATGGGAAATCCCGGAGGAAAAAAATTTCCATCACAAAGTGTTCATTTGTCATGGAATCTTTGAAGTAGGCCACTGGACTGCACACACTACATTCCCCTTTCTTTCTTTCTTTTTTTTTTTTTTTAATTAATCATTTGAATATGTTGGGGTTTCAAATATTTACTGGGTGATTATAAACACACTGAGGTACTCTGAAGGAAAGCTCCCAGGATACCGTATTCGTCCTCATCAGTTTTTTAGATTTTATTTTGACACATCATCAATTGGAATTTTTAATTCAGACTATTCTCAAATGTTACAGCAATTTTACCTAGTATATCATCAAAGTTCTAAGTCTTTTGATAAGGGTAATTAAACATGCCAAGTTTGTTGCTATAGCCCTGAGTCTGAAGTCACTCATCCACTGGTTATGTTCCTATACTTATATGTTTACTGCTTTCTGTGTATTATTTTTATAGTGTTCGAGTAATGTATTCACTTTTAATTCCCTGGAAACTTATCTCCAAACCAAGAGGAAAAAGGACCCAATCTCTCACAACCTGTGTAGGTGAAATTCCCAAAGACATACCATATTACTGAGGCATTTTTTTTTAAAGTGTTTATCTTCTAAAGAAAAGACTCCATCTTTTAGGACTCAGGTATTGATTATATCACTCCTTTTGACATAATCCTTTACTCCTTATGCAGACAAAAACACCATTGATTTTTAAAAACTAGTGGAATTTTTTTCCCCATCACTAGAAGTTTTGTTTGGGAAAAGGAGAATGGGAGCCAGTTCAGAGTAATCTATCTTTCTACATAAGTATTTCTGTGGCACTTATCACAGCAGTACCTGGGCACTCAAAAGCACCATTAGACTAAAACACATACACTGGAGGGAAAAAAAAAAAAATGCTAGAAGCTAAGAAAACAGAAAGATTCAAACGTGAAGGGAAATAGAAAAAAATGTTCTTTGTTCGTGGGCAACCAATGGGACTTGAAGGAAACTCTCAGGAGCAATTAAAAAATATATATCCTGGGCGCCTGGGTGGCTCAGTGGGTTAAGCCACTGCCTTCGGCTCAGGTCATGATCTCAGGGTCCTGGGATCGAGCCCCGCATCGGGCTCTCTGCTCAGCAGGGAGCCTGCTTCCTCCTCTCTCTCTCTCTGCCTGCCTGTCTGCCTACTTGTGATCTCTGTCTGTCCAATTAAATAAATAAAATCTTTAAAAAAAAAGATTAAAAAAAATATATATCCTTTCTCCACGTTCATTTATTTATTTAAAAACTTTTAAAGGACTATTCTAGGCCTTTGATTCAGATAAAAATACCATTGAGACTTGCTGTGGTAAATCAAGGATGCAATATGACACTTATGCTAGCTCTCTGGATATAAGACAAAAAAGAAAGATAGATATAGATAGATATATATCTGGATATCTATATATATACCAGTTGATCCCAAGGATGTTTAAATTCTCAAATAAGATAGTCCTTTTTCACCAGGATACTCAAATAGACCTGATGCTTGTCCAGTGAAATATGTATAGACTATGGTATCTGAGATAGATTTAGGAAATGAATTGTTGCATGGTGAAACTTGCCATGCTAACTAATTTAAAGAGGAAGGGACTGATGTCATAAATTACATTCCAGACTGACTTTGTAACTTAAGTATCTTTTATCTCCTACTAGAGTAAAATTATAGTATTATATGCCAGATGTCAATTAGGAGGGCAAACTGGTTTGCATTGTCAAAGACTATGTATTCCACTCTTCTTAATATATAAAAAAAAAGTTACTGAATAATTGCTTATTTGTATCAAAAATATAATCTATAAAATTGTTATATATGAGAATTCAAATTTGAAAATAGGCCAGTTTTCTTTGGCACATGTAATTTACAGATTTATATTACAATTCAATCTAACATATTGAGAAAAAGCATGTTAATGGGAAAGGAATAAATATCTAATTTATAGGAAAGTAACTGCCATAAAGTTTTATTTGTATCATGATGTAATTTCTGAGTAAAAATTCTTTCTTTTCCATTTCATGGTGAGTAACCTGCCGATTCTTGTGATTTCCCTCCTATTTTAACAAAAACGACTCAATTTTTTTATGTGACCTTGTTATACAGTCAGAAACACTGCTGATAGAAATTACATTTCAACGAGTAAAGCCATCTTCACCTCAGATTTACATAGAAGTTGGCAAATTAAAAGTATTTTAATAAGGCTAGCAGTGATAGTTCAGGAATGAGATTTAAACTGAGCTTCTGTGCCAATGAGTGCATTAACTTTATTCAAAAATAGTGTATGTAAAATGGCATACAACTGACATGAGCTGATTATGATAATGTCTTAGTGCAAATTTTTGAAAATCAGGTACTATAAAAATATACCATTAACTTTATGTTAATAAAATATTTTGCTTGATGCCTTTTAAATTATTCATTTGAAGTAGTCTAAAAATATAAAGGAACTCTTATTATCATTCAATTTACATGATTACTTTTAAGTTCACTTTTTTGGTTTAACATAAACAGAGTGTAAAATTCACATCAAGCTTTTGGTATTTAAAATGTGTAATTTTTATGCAAAAATTGGATGCTGTGTTACATTTTTAAGGTTGTCATTAGTATAAATATAATTTTGACTTCTGATTTGAAACAATTTAACCCTTAGGAGAAATTATCATGTTTCCCAGGTTGACTCATTATTGCTGCTTTGATTATAGATGAATTCCTTTGTAAAAACACTTTTTAAAGAATCTAAGCACTGACTTGAAACCCCAGGGGTTCTCACAGATGCATTTGAAGAAATGATGAAAATTATCAGGAAAAGAGAATCATTTTTTTCCCCAAAAGTACAGTTTTATTTTAAGGATTAAACAACATTATGTGCTCAGACTGTGTTGGGCTCTTCATGGCTTTACACAAGAGGACAGACAGCACACTGATTGATTGCCTGTCATTGCTTACAGTCCAATGGAAATTCCTACCATCAGTTACAGTTACAGCACAGTGTTGGGCACATAATGCTACCCATACTGCTACAGGAAACTGGATTTATATTGTGAAAAAAAATGAGACAGTAAAACTAGATAAGAGCCCTAAATATGGTGGGTCTTAATACGAACAGGAGGAATCTAATCTAGATTTTTAAGGAAGAGAAGGATGTAAGTCTTCAAGTGGGAGAGAAATTTGAATGAAAGATCAGTTGCCTTCTTTAGAATATATAGAACATACCAAAGTCTAGTTCTGTTCACAATATAAATAATTTAAAATTTAAATTTACATGTATACTTATATATACTTCAGTCCATATGCAAATATAAAACCATATAAATAATTACTATATAAACAATTACAAATTACTTAAAATAAGCAATTTTTTAAAAATACATAGTTAAATAATAAGTTCTCCAAATGCCAAGCAGAGGCTCACCTATATCAAAAGATGTTTCAAAACTCTCTTCTTGGGAAGGAAGGGAAAGAGGAAGAAAAATGAAGCAGGAATTTGACTTATATGTGCTGTATATCAGCCTGATGCTTCTTTTTCATGTAGACCCAAGTTGTGATTGCCTCATTCTTACATATATAAGAGAATAAGTCTCTGTTGCATGTCATTACAGGCAGACCTGCCATAATTTAAAACTTTTGGCACAGAGAAGAACTCACTTTTGTGTGGCTCAGTACAACCCTGTCTCCCTAGAATGGTACTAATTTGACATGACTGGACAAGACACTGGATGAGGTTCCCAAGTGTTTGGTAGGATTTGCAGAATTAGATTATTTTATCCTATCAGAACTGCAAGGAACCTTACAAGCTAGTTATCTCTCCTCCTACCCAATTGAAACTCCTTGTACAACATTCTGAAGAGATGTTCATCTAAGTTCAATTTGAATGGTTAAAGAAAAAGAGGGGGCATTATTCTATGCATACCAGTTGCTCATCCACAGGACTTTCAGAAATATAAAGACAGGTACCATAATATTTCAGTATCTTTCTCTAAGCTCAGCATATCTGTTCCTTCATCTTTTTTTTTTTTTTTTCATTAGAGAGTTCCCAGATTACTTTCCATAATCCTTATCTTCTTTGGGATACTTCTAGGTTTCTTTTTTTCCCCAGAAAACATATCTATTGATGCTACCATGTGGTGATCCCTTCATAACACACAAATCCACACACATACATGTCACTGGACCCTGCTCTCAATAAAATTTTATTTAAGAAGAGGGAGGTAAACACGAATAAAAGAACAATAAAAAATACATAATTGTGAACTGTGGTAAGCATGTAAAGGAGATCACCCCAAATCAAAATGGAGTATCCAGAATGCTATGTAAATTGTGGATCTGATAGGACTTGCACAAAAAGACAAACTATTACTGACCTTGATCTGAACACTGCATAATACTGCAGCCAAAAGATTACTCTAGTTGGCTCAGTTTGAGCTTGCAGTAAGGTATGGGTTTTTGTTTTGTTTTTTGGTTTTTTGTTGTTGTGTGTTCTTTTTTTTTTTTTTTCAAATCAACTTCTGTCACATCAACTTTCCATACCTTCTACTTACATAATTGATTTTTGAACATCAACGCAAAAACCTTACTCTATGAGTGTAAAATTCCATCATCTTGGTTTTAACCCATGGGTCTAACATGTCAAAGTCATTTTTGAATCATAATTAAGGCATCCAACATATTAAGTAAACTTCATCAGCTGAGTATATCATAAGCATTTATTCAGTGACTTCATTAAAGAGCCAGACCAAATATAAAGTCCCAGGGTATCAAGGACTTCTCTAAATTGATACACAGATACATGTAAAAATCTTTCAATACTTAACCATAAGTATAGACATCTGTTGTTTGTGCTTTCTAACATCCATTTCTCCTTCTTCTAGAAAAACATTTTTCTTGAGGAAATATTCTTCTGCTATTATCACTTCGTATAATTTTGATATAAATGTTGTGCTCAGTCTCTCCCTGGTTCCCAGAGTGTCATATGACCTAACTTGGTCAATGAGAATATTGACTACTGCTGGCTACAGAATTGGGCACATAATCTAAGTCATTCTAGTGAGATTAAATTCTTGACCTTTTGTGGAATTGCTGGGAAGAGAGACTGTTGCTGAAATTGAAACTGGGAGGACTTAAGATTGGAATTGCTGGAAGTCACCATATGGAGAGGGCCTAACTAAGCATTCAAATGACATATGAAAGTGGAGCCAAGAGATAAAGAGAAAGAGACCAAACCCTCACCCAGCTGTTCTAGATTCAAAGCCAGGTCTAGATTTTTCTGTTGCATAAGCCATAACATGAACTCTTCAGCTTTAGCCAGTTGGCGTTAGTTTTCTGTCATTTGCCAAGTGTTCCAACTGATACCTCATATTATTATCAGGACCGTATTTTCTTCTTGCCCACAAGAATATCATGGGAGTCTTTGTCATCTGTTTTATTGAAATCTAGATAAAGAATATCTATAGTACTTTTTCAGCCAATTGATGTAGTAACCCTTTTGTCAAGGGAAATTAGATTTGTTTGTTTGTAGTAAATTTATGCTGGTTCACACTGATCATCTCTTTTCTGAAACCATCTGGTTAATAATCCACTATAGAAGCTTAACTAGTTTAGAAGATAAATTCCATATGTTCTTCGCATCATTAACCATGGAATAATATATTTTTTCCCTCTGATCTTTTAGATTTTTTTTTAAAATAAAGTCTCAGACACATTATTCCCAAGGATTTTGAGTATGAGTAGTTTTTAAAATACCGAAACTTATATCTGACTTCTAAATTCTTTTGGTTGTACTTCATTGGTTACTGTTTATTTAAAACATTATAATGTTATAATATATAACATATTTAAAACATATAAAATAAACATACTATTTATTTAAAACATATAAAGGCAAAATCATTAATGTTTTTAAATGAAATTCTGTCTTATTAATTATGGCATCTGTAAGTATTTGACTAAGTATCCTACCTACATATAGGAAATATTACTTACTCAATTATGTGTATAAATCTAAGTAAAGATGACTTCCCAATCCCTTTCAATCTGCCCCCAAGGATAAGTGGGCCAGATGGCAAAGTCCTGTTAAAGTGTATGTGTTTGATGATGCCTAACATTTTATCCATGGCCCTTTTCAGATAAATGGAAGACCCCATGGTCCCTTTCTTCTGAAATCCCTTTCACTTCTTCCTGTCAACCTCTATGGGGTTGCTCTTTTGACTCTGCTCAACAGGAGTCTTGAAATGAAAAGTGATGACCTGATGGGGAAGAACATTTGGGCTCTCAAACCCACAAAGATGCTGGGGCATAAGCTGACACCAGAAAAACTTCACTTAGAACCAGAAAGTGGGGTTGGGCATGGGGCAGTTCCCTTGGCTTTCCCTAGCACAGAAAGAAAGAGAGACTACAGTCCCAATACTCTCAGGCAATAATTACCAGACAAACTGACCCTAATGAAAAAGCACTACAGAGCACCTTCTTAAAAGCTTTTGGTGTGTGAGTTTTTAGATAGTGGTGCTCAAATGTGGACAGCTGATGATACCCAAAGTTTCCCTGTCTGCTTTAGGCAGTTTATTTTTAAAATGAGGTTAAGCAAACTGCAGTTTAGGGGAAAACACATTTATTTTTACCTTAGTAAACTGGTTGTCATTTTGGCATATCACCTTTATGGTTGACACAGACTTGACAGTGTGACACATTAGCTCAAACAAACAGATTTTTGAGAATCAGATCCTCAAATACCAGGCAGCAGTATTTTTCTTTAAACACTGCTTGCCGTTGTTAGCAGTTGCTACCTATAAAAAGTCGCCAGCTATAGTCTGACACTTTATGACTCCCAGTTGGTAATTAGTGCCTGTGATGTCAAACCTTGCTATTTGATTCCAGTGCAACAATGAGATAAACACTTTGTCCAATCTCTGCCTTAATTTTTGAGAACATGAGACCTAAAACTGGATATAAAACTGATAAATATATCCAATGTCTCCCACATTGCAAATGACTGAAATCATGGCAGAGGTGATCTCTAAACACCAAAGCACGAACTACTTGAATGAAGAGTTTTGTAGTGCATAGTTTTGAGTCAAGTTTATCATAAGAGGTGTAGCAGATGAAGTTGAAGGATTTCAGAGAATGGTCCTCTCAATGTTCAGCTTAGTGTAAATAGCTGAAGAACTGACATATTTGGGTTAAAATACCTTTGTAAGTGGCCAGTTGTTTGAAACCCGGTAGGCAAATACATAGTTCTTGGTGATAATGAACACTTAAAATATAATAACAGGCCACTTATTTTTATTTTTCTCAAATATCCTTCTAGAGAAGCAGTTGGTTTCATGACTCAGGTTTGGAGTATAATGATCATTCTGCAAACACCCAGCAGCTTGAGACTTCGACACCTGATGCCTGAATCACTGAAAGTATCCTCCAAGTTGTCTTCTTGTCTCAGATCCACTTTATTTTTTTCTCCCAGAAAAATATTCATAAAATATACCCATAGCACATATTTTTTTTCTGCCACTCTGCATTTGCATTTCAGTTCTACAGCCTAGGAGAAAATAAATAGCCTTCAATATGCCAGTTATTACAAGTCTGAAATTAAAAGTGATGGAGAAATGTCCCCTATTTTTTGTGGTATTTTTCTTGGCTCTGTCACATGTGTGCATTCTAGGGATAGAATAACATACTGAAAGGTGAAGAGATAGAGTGGAAAGATCATGATTTAGGACAGGGTCAGAAAAAGTGATCTGTACAGAGTGAGAGAGAAGATATTTTAAGCACTGTAGGCCAGGTAGTCTCTTGCAACTACTCAACTCTGCTATTGTCCTATGAAAGCAGCCATAAACACTACCTAAACAGATGTGCGTAGTGTTCCAGTAAAATTTTATTTATGGACATAATAATTAGAATTTTATTTAATTTTCATGTTTCATGATATATTCTTTGTTTAATTTTTTGGGGGGGGCATTTAAAAATGTAAAAATTGGGGCGCTTGGGTGGCTCAGTCAAGGTCCTGGAATTGAGGCCTGTGTTGGGCTTCTTGCTCAGAGGGGAGTCTGCTTCTCTTTCTGCCCTTCCTCCCCCACCAACTTATGCTTGTTTTTTCTCTCTCTCTTGCAAATAAATAAATAAACTCTTAAAAATTTTTAAAAAATAATTCTTAGCTCATGAGCCATACAGATGCAGGCTGTGGGCCATATTTAGCTTGCAAGGCTATAGTTTGCCAACCCCTTATTTAGGAAAAAGATTGATTTGGATATGACTCTGAGCTCTGCCATATACATGAACATACAGGGTATCTAGCTTTTCTGTGTATTAGTCTAATTATTGAGTTAAGTGTGTTGGGGAGGATCTACGTGCAGGGATCTGCAGTGTTTGATGAGTTATCATAAGATAACTATCATGGTGTTAATCTAATAGGGAATCAAGAATTATGACTCTGGGAAATCAGATAACATGTCTCTCACATGTAACCTTAAGAGCAATAGCATCTAACATGCACTCAGTAATTACTGCTGATGTGGAAAACATTAAATTTCATCTTTTTCCTCTCTTAAGTCGTGAGGTGAAGCATCTTTGATCCTCCAGCATGGATCTGGAGAACTTTCTGAAATTCTTTGACTTTTTAATAATTCATCTTGATGTGGAAACAATAATGTTTCCTGCCTTAAATTTTTTGGGAAAATTTTAGGAAGTAATGCATATAAAATGCTTAGACAGTGCCTACTATGTTTTAAGGATTATTCAATAAATAAGTTGTTATTAGTAATACTACTACTATTAATGTTATTAAATGGCTTCAGAGAACCCTCTGGATGAAGTCCACACTTGATCTTAGCCAAAAGGCCAAGAAGCGATTGGATAAAGTCCAAATTACAGAACTTTATTCCAACTGTCTGATCAACTGGCTTATCCCAGTATTTCAGAATTCTTCCTGTGTGCCATATACCTCTCTTCTGTCTTATCCTACTCATAACTTGCTCATCCCCACTTTTTTTATATATATATATTTTAGATTTAGTTTTTTTTTTTTTCAGCATAACAGTATTCATTATTTTTGCATCACACCCAGTGCTCCATGTAATCTGTGTCCTCTCTAATACCCACCACCTGGTACCCCAACCTCCCACACCCCCCCTGCCGCTTCAGACCCCTCAGGTTGTTTTTCAGAGTCCATAGTCTCTCATGGTTCACCTACCCTTCCAATTTCCCCCAACTCCCTTCTCCTCTCTAACTCCCCTTGTCCTCCATGCTATTTATTATGCTCCACAAATAAGTGAAACCATATGATAATTAACTCTCTCTGCTTGACTTATTTCACTCAGCATAATCTCTTCCAGTCCCTTCCATGTTGCTACAAAAGTTGGGTATTCATCCTTTCTGATGGAGGCATAATACTCCATCGTGTATATGGACCTCATCTTCCTTATCCATTCGTCCGTTGAAGGGCATCTTGGTTCTTTCCACAGTCTGGTGACCATGGCCATTGCTGCTATAAACATTGGGGTACAGATGGTCCTTCTTTTCATTACATCTGTATCTTTGGGGTAAATACCCAGGAGTGCAATTGCAGGGTCATAGGGAAGCTCTATTTTTAATTTCTTGAGGAATCTCCACACTGTTCTCCAAAGAGGCTGCACCAACTTGCATTCCCACCAACAGTGTAAGAGGGTTCCCCTTTCTCCACATCCCCTCCAACACATGTTGTTTCCTGTCTTGCTAATTTTGGCCATTCTAACTGGTGTAAGGTGATATCTCAATGTGGTTTTAATTTGAATCTCCCTCATGGCTATTGATGATGAACATTTTTTCATGTGTCTGATAGCCATTTGTACGTCTTCATTGGAGAAGTTTCTGTTCATATCTTCTGCCCATTTTTTGATATGATTTATCTGAAAGTGAAGGGATGGAGAATCATCTTTCATGCCAGTGGGCCTCAAAAGAAGGCCAGGGTAGCGATTCTCATATCAGATAAATTGGATTTTAAACTAAAGACTGTAGTCAGAGATACAGAAGGACACTACATAATTCTTAAAGGGACTATCCACCAAGATGATCTAACAATTGTAAATATCTATGCCCCCAATATGGGAGCAGCCAATTCTATGAGAAAACTGTTAATCAAGATAAAAAGTCATATTGATATGAATACATTAATAGTAGGAGATCTTAACACACCTCTCATCCCCACTTCTATATCTTTGCTCATCAGCTTTCTTTTATGTGAAAATCTTTGCCCCAACGTCTCAGTGCTATGCTGTCAGAATTTCCACGTTCTTCTCAATTTCCACTTCTGTTGAGTCTTCCCTAAGAAATGTAGACCTCACTGATGTTTCCTTCACTTTCAATACCAGTAACACTTTTACAGTGTCTAATATAATTTCACACCTGATTGTATATATTTGTTTCATTTTCTTATTATCTCAGAAGTCTTACAGGAACCAGATTGTGATCGCCTGTAAAGGAAGAAATGGTGAGAGTACTTGTTCTGTGTCCCTCTTCTCCCTAAAATACTTTTGCTCCCCAAAATATCTTGTCACTTTGAACACCTTTCTGCTGACTGATGTGGTCACTTATGTAGAGTAAATCTGTATTATTCCTGATCTTGGATCCTATACTGATCCTCATCTTCTTGTAAAGACCTCCATATAACAAAACATTCCCTGTCCACTGGAGATTGTATACACTGCCTATTTTCCCTATTGCTTACTTACAGGTAATATCACACTGCTTGAGTTCAGCTTTCCTGCTGCTTCTGGTGTCAGAGACACATTTTATTCTTAATATCAGTTTATTTGTTCAAAAATTTAAGCAAATTTTTAACATTACACCTAGGTAAAAATGCATCCTTTTAAAAATGTTGAGTCTTTGGGTTCCCTTTTGAGTATTTCCTGTGGATTTTGAATTATTTACCATATGATGCCAAAATCTTTTCCACTGGAGTTAATTAGGCACCCAGTTAGTTGTGATTCATTGGGTAGCATTTGGCAAGACTAGATGAGATCATTCATTCAAACAAAAATTTTGCACTTCTGAATACATTGTCTTTTGTTACATTTTAGATTAGGGAGAGGTAAATTTTCTTTCCCTCACCTTGTCTTTGTTTCAAATATTATATATGCATTTTTTTCCTTTAAGGAGAAGAAAAGAAATGGGTGGGTTCTGGACGAAGGGAAAGAATATGATGACATTGTTATTCACTGCCAATGAGGCATCCCTCTTTTCAGTTCCTCTAGCCAAGGAGGTTCCAGTCAGATGCCCTTCCAAGCTTGTGATTCCTCCCATCAGCCACAGGGTGCATGGCAGGGTAATTCATGATGCTTCTCTGCCCTGCAGACTAGACCTTCTGGTTTCACAATTCCAAAACCCCATGCAAAGAGCACAGGGAAATCTGACTTGGTAGCAAGTTGTAGAGTAGAGAGAGTGGGAAGAGACTTAAATGAAAATATTTGCCAGCTCCTCTATTGGCCTCCTATCTCCTTCAGCAGAAGAATATTTCAAGCTGCTGAAATTTAAAATGGTAGGAAAATCAAGACCTGCATCATCTTCTTCTTCTTCTTTTTTTTTTTTTTTTTTTTTTTTTTAAGACCTGCATCTTTTTATTAAATCCATTTCCCCTGAGGATTAGAGAGACTGGTATTAAATCCCAACATTGGTAAGAAAGACTGGCCCTCTTTCTGGGAGCTCTGAAAAGCAAAAGAATAGAAAAGACAGGCATCTCTCTATTGTAACAAAAGCAAGAAGGACAAATATTTTTCAGTTACAGCTCTGTCCTACCTTGCTTTATCCTTTTGTTTGGGCAGCAGTCACAGATCCATATGCTAAGTGGTAGAAGATATTTTTCAAAAACATTTGTCTCCTTGGGAGGCTTCTAAGCTTGCTTTATTGGCAACTATGAAATCACCACTGGGTCTGTCATGTGATTATTCTGCAGATGGTTTGCATGGGTGGCTTGTTTCTACTGGATGAATTCTCCCTTTGGACTCTAGTTTAGATTTCAGAAATTCACGCACTACTAGTCTTTACTTTCTTTTGATAAAATTCTCACACTGTTTCACCTGTAGACTATTGCCTTTGGAATTTTTGATGGGTAAGAAGAAAGTAACATGGTAGAAACTTAGTCAAGTAGCACTGATGAAAAGGAACAAAGCTTCACCAGACATCATGGTCTCTTCTAGTTTGGGTGGGTAACAGGTGGTCTGGCAAATTTCTCAGTACATACAGGAACCAACGTCCATTGGAAGCTCAAAAATAATCTTACAGACTTTTACCTAAAGGCAGCTGGCAACACTTCTTTACACTTGTGGGTTTTTTTTTTTTTTTCCTCTTTTTCTTCTCCAAAACAATCACAGTTACACATACAATTCATGCCAGGGACATTTATTTATGCCCAAGAGAGTGCAGTCCTTTTAGATACTTTCATTTCAGTATTATTACTTTAGAAACAGAATGTAAATGTTTGAAATGAATCATTCCAATTTGCAGAAAAGGTAGATTACACTATAACTTTTTAAAGGCTTTGGTTCATTTTTATGTCTTCAGTTGCCAAAAAAATTTAAATCTGTTGTACTCTTCCCGGGATCTAGGAGATAACTGACTGTTGTGTCATGGGATTGGCTTTTTAGAATTATGAAAAATGGTTTTAAATGGTTCCACAATTGCTCACTGATGGGTGGTCTCTGGTAGGTTATTTAACATTTCTGAGTCTGTTTTTCCATCTGCAAAATGGGAATAATATGGCCCTATAGTCAGGGGTTACATGAGGATTAAACAATATAACATGCAAAATCTTAGCAAAGAATTGTCACCTAATAAATTCAGCTACTGGGTATTGAGTACTCTCTTTGTTAGATTGTTAGATTGTGCTTGATATGTCATAACTTAGTTAATTGTCATTACAACTTTACCTGCTAATATGATACCTCCACCCAGTTCAGATGGAGAAACTAAGGGAGAAAAAAAAATTAACTTTACCAAGAAAACAAAAGGAGTAATTTGTGGTAATGGGACTTGCTCCTGCATTTTAAATCACTACTTCATTTTGGGTCTCCATGCATTATGTAGAGGACCAAAGAATTTTAATCCTCCTTTCCCCTAATTTTCTAGTCCTTTATTTACCTCATCTGTATAGTTGATGTGATTAGACCAGTGACTTTTCACAGAGGTGCCTATAAGAAATACCTGAGCAACATATTGAAACTGGACAAGGCTGGACCCAGTCATAGGAAGATCCCAGTTTTCTAATATTTATTTATTTGGGGGTCTTCAAATATGAATTTTTCAATTGCAGAGGTTATTCTGATGTAAGGCACTAAAAAAATAACCAGGGAAGAAAGAGGGAGAGTAACCAAAAAAAAGTTCTTAACCTTCTGTTTCTTAAATTTTTGTATTAATCTGGATACAGAAGAAAATCTCTCGTTTTGAAACAGGTAACTGGAGGCAAGCTATGGCTGTAATTTTTGCCTCTCCAGTGTTTCACCACCTGGTTCTCCTTTGTAAGTGACCTTGGGTTTTTAAGATATTCACATGGAGCTGTCGTGCTTTTTGCAGTTTAAACAATTCTCATTTCAGCAATGTGTTTGGCAGCAGCCTCTCCCTTCTTACATGGCAGTAGTATAATACAGGCTTTTAAGCCATTCTTAACAGAATTACCCCCATGCTGCTTTCTTTTCCTGATATGTCTTTGCCCTTAGTTCATTTTTAGCATTTATAAAGGATTGTATGTTTTTTATTAGCATTCATCTGTACCCAATGTAAGTTGTGATCAAATTCTTCAATATTAATAAATGACAGATGAAAGTTTTTACAGCATAGGCAAGAAAAAATGAAGTTCCCTGTGCTTCTAAAGATTAATCTGAATGGATCTCTTTCTTATTATTATCAACCTGCTTATTATTTTTGCAGATGCATGTGCCCATTCTAACTGAAAGTTACAAGGGAGTGTCTGCTGATCTGGAACAACAAACAGGTGTGTGTTTGTGAAAGCTCATTGTTCTTCAAGGGCATTTACAGATTAAAAATAACACATGCTATCAAAAATTATTGTGTGTCATTATAATACTTAGAGTATCTGAAAATATAATATCAGTCATTATCAGGAAATCAAAATATACAAAATGTTGTCTTTTTAAAAATAATCCTTTGCACAGATAAAAAGGAGGGGCACAAATCTTGAGCAACATACAACATAACTTTTTAAATAGTTAAGACTGATTAAGTGCTTACCATTTCACTGCTTTAAATGCTTTAGGTGATATTATTTCATTTCATCATCATGGTAACTATATGAAATAGGTAGTGTTATTTCTAATTCCCATTTCTCACATGAAAAAAACTAAGTCTCTGAGATAGTAAGCATCCTAAGTCATCCAGCTGGAGGTGGTAGAGTCCAGCTTTAATCTGAGTCCATGGACTGAGCTCTTTATCATTGTATGACATGGCTTCCCAGTGGGTGAACCAGTAGGTCAGAGGTCCAAATATCCAGCTGTTAGAAGTAAAATGCTGTTGCTTACATGACTAAGAGGAAAGCATGAAGGCACCATTTGCTGCTGTGAAAATCAAGTTGCTCAACCAGAAAGTTTAGAGTAGAGTCCTGGAAGAAACAAGGGGAAAAAAGCACAAAATGGGGAAGGCAAAGAGGATAGACAAGAGAAGCCACCGGTAACAGAAGCAGCCATGGAGAAGCAAAGGAGCTTGCCAGACTCAAGAGTAGGGGAGAATACTAGCTCAAGGGAAAGAAAAGATAGGATGGATAGCTCTTTCATAGGCTGCTTACATCTCCATACCCGTTAGGGTCCTGGGGTGCTGCATTAGAGCCATATCCATCAATGACAGCTTTCCATGGGAGCAGGCACCAGGGCACTTAGTAAAAGGATCAGTCGGGTCTCGCTTTCTGCCATAGCTTCTGAGAGTATGAATCATTGTTTTCACCTAATCTGACTTTGTGCTAATCACGATAGATGATAGGAATGATTAATTGGGAATGAAATTAAGTCATTTATTTTACTGTGTTGCAAAGCTAAGCTATGTTATAGTAGAACATACAAGTTATAACTTACAGCATGTAACATAAAATGTGTAGTTTAAAATACATTCCCAAGCATGTAGTCCAAACCTTGAAGGAAAATTATAGAGTACCCCTTTAAGGAAATTAATTTTAATTGTTTCTTTGAGCAAGCCCAGGCAGGCTGCCTGGTATGTAATTGACTCTCAGTAGGTGGAAGAAACAAAGGGAGGAGAAAATATGAGGAACAGAAAATAGAGAGAGAGATAGCAAGGAAGGAAGAGGTGGGGAAGAGGAAAGAAGGATGTGTATATAAAAACATTGGGTTCCTATAACTTCAGTGCTTTTAAGTGAGACATGAGAGAAAGCTAAATACAACCAGTAGAAATAAACCAATAACTCATACAGCCAAAAAAACACTTAATGGGTATTTCAAACCAAAGACCTGATTAAAACCAACACTTGAGCAGGGTTTTTTTGTTTTGTTTTGTTTTTTGAACAGTTTTTAAATGACTGATTAAACCTATCTATTGTATTTTAAACTAGTCAAATTGAACCTCAGGTAATCTTCCATAAACCTTTTATTTCTATGAAAATAACAAGTAATTTGGAATTACCATTATCCCCAATCTTTCTAATATGCCAAACATTTAACACAGTAAGAATATACTTCTCTGGCCAGTTCATTGATCTTTTGGTACATTCAGTGAATGATCTTTTCAAAATGGTCATAAAACTAACTCCTGCCACACAAAGTAGTTTACTGTGAAGAAGAGTTTGTGTCCTGTATTTTTTTTTTAACCTTCTTTATAGGTATTGATATTGTGAGGCACTTGATCTAATCTTAATCAGAATATTGAAGTACTGTATTAAAAGACTGTTGATGGCCATTGTAACTTTAAAGATCAAATGATTACATTTTTTATACCCTAATCTCTTTGAATAGTTGAGTCTCGTCTATCTCTCTTTAATTCTGAACTTGCAGTCTAGCTCTGTGTTATCACCTTATAGTTTTAAACAATTTGCAAGTTTTGAAGTATCCTCTCTTTAAAACTCTCTTCAATGGTGCAGGATTTTTTTAAAAAATCATTTATTTATTTCAGAGAAAGAGAAAGAGAGCACAAGTTGGGGGGCAAAAGGGGGTAGAGAGAGGTGGAGAAGCAGACTCCCCACTGAGCAGGGAATTCAAAATGAGGCTCAATTCCAGAACTCTGAGATCAAGACCTGAGCCGAAGGCAGACACTTAACCACCTAAGCCACCCACGGGCCTCAGTGGTGCTGGAAGTTTGACACTCCATCCCCATCAGGGGATTCACTGTGAGTGAGTCAGAAAGACCTGTAGGTGTAGACTTGTAAGAAGAGGTTCTTATTCCTTGTGTTGCTAACACAGAGATCCTATACTACATTCTGACTCTTGTTGACAGACAAAGGGAAGGTAGAGCACCATGAAACAAAATCATTTTCTAGAGGAGGAGGAAATAGCTTGAGAGACTGATATTTTGAGTTTCGATTCCCTAATATAGTTTGTATAGAGTTGACTGTGTTATAGTCTTTCCAGAGGTCTGATACGTGAATACTTTTCTTTTCTACTTTTTTAAAGAAAGTTGCAAATGTCCTAAATAAAGTCAGCTAACAGTAAAAGATCTTTTGAAGAAAATAAATTCTTGGTACTAGGGTGTCATTCATTTAACTCTGCAACCCACTGAGTCTTACACCTGTGAAATAGTACCATGACTGATGATTATAATCAATACTTTATGCTATCAAGAAAATGTAAACCCTTATCTAGTGTTCTGTATTAGGACTGCAGAAAGGCATGCAACAATTTTAGAAAAGGTTCTACTTCCCAACAATTGACAATTTTAAAATTTGATTCCCTGAAGTATTATATTAACTACTTGGGAATATTCACTTATCTGCAAGAACTTTCAATGTGCAATAAGCCAATCTATTTCTTCTTAGCCAAACAATCAATTTTGGATATATTGAATAGAATTAAATCTGAAGTGAGTTTCAGAGTTTCAGTCCTGGTTTTGCCATTCCCAAGTTGTGACCATCAGCACATTACTCAAACTTTTGAAATCTCAGTTTTTTTATGTAGAAAATGGGGTTAATGATGCTTATCTCACATTGTTGAAGAATGTGCATTGAATATTCAGCACAATACCTGGCATATTGGATATCCTTTTTTTTTTTCTTTCTTTTTTTCTTAGAGAGAGAGAGAGAGAGAGAGAGAGAGAGAGAGAGAACAAGCATGAGTGGGAGGAGTAGCAGAGGGAGAAGCAGACTCCCTGCTGAGCAGGGAGCCCAATGTGGGGAGTGGGGTCTCAATCCAAGGACCCTGAAACCATGACCCGAGCTGAAGGCAGACAATTAACTGACTGAACCACCCAGACACCCCCACATTGGATAGTCTTAATAAATGGCAGCTATTTTTACTTTAAAATTTCCTTTACATGTATTTAGAAGCAGTGAATGGGTTTCTACACATTAATGGCAATGTATTTTCCAACAACTTGGATGTCATACCCTCAAAATATAATTAGGATGAAATTTTTAGAACAAAGGTATAGGTTCATCAATAGTCATTATTCCTGCTCTGTCCTTTCATGAGCTTTGACAGTTCAAAGAGTCTCTAAAAATCTCAACTGCTAAAAGATCAGATTCTGTAGTCAGATGGTCTCCTGGTCATTTTATTGTTCCCTGCCTAAGCCATGTCAGAGTGGTATATAGTCTCAATCTATATAGCAAGAGATGGCAGTGGGAAGAGTTTAATGTGTTTAAAAAGTGAATAACCAATTGAAAGTCTCCATTCAATGAACACCTACTATGAATCGGGCGCTAGGATAAATGTTATGAACACATGGTTTGATTAGCATGGTATTTATGATAATGGCTTCTAAATCTGGTAGCTGTAGGTTGAAGTCTTAGCTCTGCCCTCATTGGCTGGATGACCTTGGCTTGATTTCTTCTCATTTTAAAATGTTGTTGACAGTGTACTTCAGAAGGCTGTGTGAGTGTTAAATGGAATAATGAATATTGAGGGTATTTGGTACATTGCAGGCTTCTTCTTCCTTCTTTGCCTCTCACAAAATCCTTTGGTTTTATCTCCAACCTCACAGTCTGCTTCTTCTAATTTTCCTTCTCTGTCTGGCAGTAGAGTGCCTGAACATTTGACCTTGGTCCTTCCCTCTAACACAATCACCCTAGGTGACCTCATCCAATCCCGGGTCTTAAAACACCACCTCATTCCCAATGAAAGCTCTAACTTCCCATCTAACAGACTGCTGAAATAATTTAGAGAGGTTAAATAAATTGGCCCAAATCATGTAGGAAGGGTTAGACTGGCATAAAACCAACATCTGACACTGAAACCCAAGTTTTGAAAATTGCAGGAAGGAGAGAATAAAAAACAGATGATTTAATACCAATCACTCAAGTACCAACTTCCAAACTTAACAAAAAAGAGGAAATGTTTGAGTGTTTATTTGACTTGCTGTATATGAAGAAATCATGTGTTTTTTTCATACGATAGTTCAGCTTATCCTTTAATTAAAAATTTAAAAACAGTTTTTGAAGGTTAAGAGTTCTATCTAAAACTTCACATCATTTTCAAGGAAAATTAATGAAAATTATTAATTGTTATAGCTCATTTATAAGAAGCTAGATGAGAACATTATGAAAAATTAGTGAAATTATTATCAGATGGAATAATTAAAGATCAATTGTGAAATAATCACATAATTCTAGCTATACGCTGTATTGCTCTTCATTAATCAAAGATAATCTGGAATTGCAATACTTAATTAAATGCAAAAAACTGTTTGTGTGTTCTGGCTCTGAAAGGAGATAATTGGAGAGTACAGAAGCTGTACAGTTATCAGCTTTTGCTGATTTTTTGAGAGTCTAGAAATGTAAGTTCTGAGTATGGGGGTTGGTCATTTTGTGGACTGTTGAAATCTGACCTTAGATACTCCTTTTTTCCATGAGATGATAATATTCCCCTTTCAATCCTGAAAAGGAGGAATTTTAGTTTATCAATAAGAAAAAAGTAATGCATCTAATTTTGGCAGATGTAGAAGATCTCAAAGGCCCATGAACAAATTCATCACATTGTGCCTTCTTTGCTGCCAAAGTAGTGACCTAATGGCTAAAATCCTCAATGCTACTCAAAAGAGGAAGTGATTCATTCTTTCTCCCATTTGTAAAATAAGGTTGTATTTAATACTCATGTCAGTCATAGCACCTAAGTAGCTCATTGGGTTAAGGGCCTGACTCTTGATCTCAGCTCAGGGAATGAGGTTAAGCCCCACATTGGGCTCCACATGGGCATGGAGCCTACTTTATATTCCTGTCGAACTCTGTTTCTCTGCAGGAACCACAGTGAAGTCACACATAAATTTCAAATGCAGGTTTTAAAATTTTATTAAGGTGAAATTTACATACAATGAAATACACCTATTTGAGACATATATCAGTGGCTTTTGACAAGTATATACACCCATGGTATCACCATGACAATCAAGGTATAGAACATTTTATTCACTTCAAAAAGGTGCTCATGTCCCATCCCAGTCAATCTCTTCTTCTACCATTGGTACCAGGTAACCACCAATCTGCTCATCTGATAGTCTACTTAAATTTGTCATTTCTAGAAGTTTATCTAAATGTAGCATACAAATGTATTTTTGGGGGGTCTGGCGTCTTCTGCTTGGCATGATGGCTTTCGTGATTCATTCCTCCTAACTCGTTCTTGTTTTACTACTAAGTAGTTCTTCATTGGATGAATGTGCTGCAGTTTGCTTATGATTGACTTATTGGTAGATGTTTGGTTTATTTTCAGCTTTGAGATATTATGAATAAAACTACTGTGAAACATTACCCATAATCTTGTTTGGTCATACTGTAATTTGCTTTTCATACTGTTTTCCATCATTTGTTTGCACTTGCTCTCTGTATCTACCAACTAAAAATTAACTTTAAAAATATCTCCATGATGGAGGAAGTTAGGTTTCCATACTGTATGTGGAAATACACTAAATATGGAAATGTCTTTTCTGGAGAAGAAAACACTCATATATATTATTTAATTCCTTATTCACATTATGCTTTTGTAATAGGCAAGGGAAATACTATTATTATCCTTAGCTTGCAGATTTGAAAAACTGGGTCTTAGAGCAGTTAAGTGATTTACTCAACACCACCGTTTACTCAACAGTTGATAACTGCTACCTTGAGTCAAGACCAGAGCCTGTTTTATAGCTTCTTAGCATGGTGCACTTTCCACTCTGCTGTGTAGAAAATGTTTCACTTCCGCTAACCCATACTTATTAAGTTCCTTCTGCTTGCCTAACACTGTGTTGGGATACAGGGAAGCATGTAACAACAACAACATAACAACAACAGCAATGAAAATCCATGTTGTTCCCTCATGGAATTTATTATTTAATTGAAAAGACAATACATGTACATGAAAAAAAAATCGAGTGCAATTGTAAGGCAATTAGGTAAGGTTGTTAGAAACATGTATTCTGTGCTGCATTGAAAACAGGTGTTGAATTAGTAGATAGCTAAATAAAGGAGTAGGGAGTTATCTCCAAGAAGTTCATTAAGGAAGTGATTTAGTGCTAGACATTGAAAAACAAAAAGTATGGATTGAGAAAGAATAAGCACGAGAAAAGGCTATGTATGTCTGTGTGATGAAGAGGAATTTGAAATCAGCAGGACTGAGGGAATTTAGTTTCAAAATGAATATAGAGGGTGGGGCCAGCTGAATGCCAAGTTGAATTATATGGAATTTACTCAGTGGAGAGCAGGGAGACATTGTAGATTCTTAAGCAACAGAGGATAATGAGTGACATGGTACAAGTGATGTTTTAGAAAGGATGGATTGGTCAAAGCTTGCAGAATGGGATAGATTAGGAATGACCATCAGAAAGGCTCCTTCAAAGACTATTGTAACTTAGGTAAGGTATGAGGTCATAAACATCCAGACCAAGGAAAGGGAAATACAAATCTAAATGTTTTTATAAAAACAGACAAGCTGTAATAGTTCTTCTTCAATGCTATCCTAATTCACAGGCATTCAAACAAAATTTCTCTAGAAACTAAATGTTCTTGTGCTAACAGAACTAGGTTTTGCAAGCACAGAAATTATTATAAAGCTATGCTTTGTAGAACTTAATTTTGGCCTGGAGCTTAATTCCTTTTACTACAATTCACCACCTGTCAACTTACCAAAGGATGCACTAACTTGCTTATTTCAGCGTCTCTTTTTGGACTATAGTTTAAAATAGCACCCATCAGTCTTAATCTCAACTATTTTCCAAAATGCTTCCCCAATTAATAAGTTCAGTATTAGAAGTAGTGACCCTGTAGGGGAGTAGGACAAAAATAGCTCACCCATAATTAGAAATGAAATCTCCTTTCATTGAGCAATAGGAAATTGACCAAACCCAGCAGCTTTTCATACTATGCTGTGAAAAGAGTTCCTTAAAGTAAGGCAAGTGTTCCTAAATTTTTTCTCTGGTTGTTCAGTGGTCTGGTGGCTGCTTTTATTTTGTTACCCATTGCAGGCTGCCAGCTTTAGCCTCATTCACCATGCCCTGGGCACACATGTATGTTGGATCCTAGTAATTAAATGAACCATCCTCATAAGCAGACCTCAATTAAGCATTTATGTGGGTCGTGACAAGTTGAAGAAACCCACCAACCCCCCACCCACACGCACACTCTAGAATACAGATTAGAGGTGTAGTTTTTTTTTAAATTATTATTAACATATAATATATTATTTGCTTCAGGGATACAGGTCTGAGAATCATCAGGCTTACACATTTCACAGCACTCACCATAGCACATACCCTCACCAGTGTCAATAACCCAGCCACCCTATCCCTCTCCCCACATCATAGCAACCCTCAGTTTGTTTCCTGAGATAAGAATCTCTTATGTTTTGTTTCCCTCTCTGGTTTCATCTTGTTTCATCTTTTCCCTCCCTTCCCCCTATGACCCCCTGCGCTGCCTCTCAAATTACTCATATCAGAGAGATCATATAATTGTCTTTCTCTGGTTGACTGACTTCACTTAGGATAATACCCTCTAATTCCACCCACATTGTTGCAAATGGCAAGGTTTTTTGATGGCTGCATATTATTTATATATATACACACACCACATCTTCTTTATCCATTCATCTGTTGATGGACAGCTAGGTTCTTTCCATACTTTGGCTATTGTTGCTGTAATGTCCATTGTTGCTGTAATGTCCATTGTGACATTGCTGCTATAAACATTCGAAGAGGCACGTGCACCCTTTGGATGACCACATTATACCTTTAGGGTAAATATCCGTAGTGTGATTGCTGGGTCACAATTGCTTGGTAGTTCTAATTTTCAACATTTTGAGGAACCTCCGTACTGTTTTCCAGAGTGGCTGCACCAGCTTGCATTCCCACCAACAGTGTAGTAGGATTCCCCTTTCTCCACATCCTTGATAACATCTGTCATTTCCTGACTTGTTAATTTTAGCTATTCTAACTGGTGTGAGGTGGTATCTCACTGTGGTTTTGATTTGTATTTCCCTGATGACAAGTGATATTGAGCACTTTTAATGTGTCTGTTGATCATTTGGATATCTTCTTTGCCGAAATATCTGTTCATATCCTCTACCAATTTTTTGATTAGATAAATTGTTCTTTGGGTGTTGAGTTTGGTAAGTTCTTTATAGATTTTGATTACTAACCCTTTCTCTGATATGTCATTTGGGAATATCTTCTCCCATTCCATCAGTTCTTTTGGTTTTGTTGACTGTTTCCTTGGCTGTGCAAAAGCTTTTCATCTTGATGAAGTTCTAATAGTTCATTTTTGGCCCTTGCTTCCCACACCTTTGGCAATGTTTCTAGGAAAAAATTGCTGTGGCTGAGGTCGAAGACATAGCCACCTGAGTTCTCCTCAAGGATTTTGATGGATTCCTGTCTCACATTGAGGACTTTCATCCCTTTTGAGTCTATTTTTGTGTGTGGTGTAAGGAAATGGTCTCGTTTCATTCTTCTGCATGTGGCTGTCCAATTTTCCCAACACCATTTGTTGAAGGGACTGTCTTTTATCCCTTGGACATTCTTTCCTACTTTGTTGAAGATTACTTGACCAGAGTTGAGGGTCCATTTCTGGACTTTCTGTTCTGTTCCATTGATCTATGTGTCTGTTTGTACTGTTTTGATGATGACAGCTTTGTAATAGAGCTTGAAGTCTGGAATTGTGATGCCGCCAGCTTTGGCTTTCTTTATCAACATTCCTTTGGCTATTTGGGGTTTTTTCTGGTTCCATAAAAATGTTGGGATTATTTGTTCCATTTCTTTGAAAAAAGAATAGAATGATGGCATTTTAATGGGGATTGCATTAAATGTGTAGATTGCTCTACATAGCATAGACATTTTCACAATAGTTGTTCTTCCAGTCCATGAGCATGGAATGTTTTTCCATTTCTTTGTGTCTTCCTCAGTTTCTTTTATGAGTACTTTATAGTTTTCTGAGTACAGATTCTTTGCCTTTTTGGTTAGGTATGGTTTTGGGTGCAGTTGTAAATGGGATCAACTCCTTAATTTCTCTTTCTTCTGTCTTGTTGGTATATAGAAAGGCAACTGATTTCTATGCATAGATTTTATATCCTGACACTTTACTGAATTCATGTATGAATGCTAGCAGTTTTGGAGTGGAGTCTTTTGGGTTTTCCACATAAAGTATCATTTCATCTGCAAATAGCGAAAGTTTGACTTCTTCTTTGCCAATTTGGATGCCTTTAATTTCTCTTTGTTGTCTGATTGTTGAGGCTAGGACTTCCAGTACTATGTTGAATAGCAGTGGTGATAGTGGACACCCCTGCTGAGTTCCTGACCTTATGGGAAAAACTCAGTTTTTCCTCATTGAGAGTGATATTCACTGTGAGTTTTTTCATAGATGTCTTGGATGTTATTGAGGTATGCACCCTCTATCCCTACACTGTGAAGAGTTTTGATCAAGAAAGGATGCTTGGGGCACCTGGGTGGCTCAGTGGTTTAAAGCTTCTGCCTTTGGCTCAGGTCGTGATCCCAGGGTCTTGGGATGGAGCCCCGCATCAGGCTCTCTGCTCAGCGGGGAGCCTGCTTCCTCCTCTCTCTGTCTGCCTCTCTGCCTCCTTGTGATCTCTGTTTGTCAAATAAATAAATAAAATATTTAAAAAAAAAAGAAAGGATGCATTTTGTCAAATGCTTTTTCAGCATCTACTGAGAGTATCATATGGTTCTAGTTCTTTCTTTTATTGATGTATTGTATCACATTGGTTGATTTGTGGATGTTGAACTGACCTTGCAGCCCAGGAATGTGATCGTAGTGAATAATCTTTTTAATGTACTGTTGGATCCTATTGGCTAGTATTTTGGTGAGAATTTTTACATCCATGTTCATCAAGAATATTTGTCCGTAATTCTCTTTTTTGATGGCATCTTTTCTGGTGTTGGGATCAAGGTAATACTGGCCTCATAAAATGAGTTTGGAAGTTTTCCTTCCATTTCTATTTTTTGGAACAGTTTCAGGAAAATATGTATTAATTCTTCTTTAAATATTTGGTAGAATTCCCCTGGGAAGCCATCTGGCCCTGGGCTCTTGTTTGTTGGGAGATTTTTGATGA